>NC_139587.1:16505888-16893388 GCF_946808225.1 Silurus aristotelis
TGTTTTGCAGTTTTATATTTCACTTTCCTTTTGCAAAAATTGCACAGTCAATGTCATTTTATATAGTTCCCTCAATTTCTTATGTGAATGATAAATCAGGCCTGATTACACACTATTTCTTTTGCAGGAAATATCTTTGTGGTGAGCCTGGCAGTAGCAGACCTAGTGGTGGCAGTTTATCCCTACCCACTGGTGCTGATGTCTATTTTCAACAATGGATGGAACCTGGGATTTTTACATTGCCAAATCAGTGGCTTTCTGATGGGACTAAGTGTCATTGGGTCAATATTTAACATTACTGGCATTGCTTTGAACCGGTACTGCTACATTTGTCACAGCCTCAAGTATGACAAGCTCTACAGTGACAAAAACTCGGTGTGCTATGTCGTCCTAATCTGGATCCTGACTGTTGTTGCTATAGTGCCGAACTTCTTCGTGGGCTCGCTGCAGTATGACCAGCGGGTGTACTCGTGCACATTTGCACAGTCAGCCAGTTCGGCCTATACCATCGCCGTGGTCTTTTTCCACTTCATTCTTCCCATACTGGTCGTCACCTATTGCTATTTGAGGATCTGGATTCTGGTCATCCAGGTGCGAAGACGCGTCAAGCCTGAGTTCCGAACCAAGCTTACACCACATACAGTGAGAAATTTTGTCACCATGTTTGTGGTGTTTGTGCTTTTTGCTATCTGTTGGGCTCCGCTAAACTTTATCGGCCTGGCTGTTGCTGTGAACCCTGAACGGGTGGCACCTCTCATCCCGGAGTGGCTTTTTGTGTTCAGTTATTTCATGGCTTACTTTAACAGCTGCCTTAATGCTATTGTCTATGGACTTCTCAATCAAAACTTTAGACAAGAGTACAAAAAAATAATTATCTCATTTTGCACTGCTAGAATGTTCTACCCAGACAGCTCTAATGATGCTGCAGACAGGATAAAAAGTAAGCCATCTGCTTTAATGTCAAACAACAACCAAGAGAAAGTAGAATCAGTGTAAACACAAAGAGTGAGCAACAAATACTCCAAATACACATCTGGAAACCTTGGAACTGTAAATGGTATTATGTAGTAAAGTAAATACAGTATAAACAATGTATTTAAACACACATGTTGTGTAGATTATCCTTTCTTACATCTTTGTTTCAAAATGGGAAAAGACCTATTTTTTTATCATGACGATTTTGGTTGACATTCTGAAGTCAGTTTCAGTTTGTGCACAAATGTTTTCTCAGAGTAAAAAAAAAAAGAAGATTATTAGATTTTACATACAGTTTTATTTAAATAATTATTTTATCTTAAAAGAAGTTGTCTATGGCACATGAAAAAGACTTGAAGCTTACCAAATGATTGTTAGAATGTTTTTTTTAACATACTATAGTTAGCAAGGTTGTTAATTAGCTGTAAACAAATATATAGTATTTTAACCCCTTTTATAGATTGGTGAACAAACTCAAACTAGCAGTCATTTCACCAACTGTAAAGGAAACTGTAAAAGAAATGTTGCCATTATGTTTTTTTTTTTATAGTTTAACATTGTTTTTTTTAGTCTGTTTTAAATTTCCCTGTAAATGAATAAAATATTTTAAATAAACTAAAGTTTGACAGGAAGATAAAATAAAAGTGCTGGAAATTTTTATCATGGAAGACTGAAAAGGTAAAGCAGTATTTTCAGGTCTTATGGATAATCTTTATGATCACTATAAATTGGTCATAACAATCTGTTTCTATTTGTGCATGCTTCAAGTTCTGTGTTCAAAACACCATTATTGTGTCACTTCGCAGTCAGAAGTTATACATGCTTTAAGTTATAAATTACTTTATTGTTCATCATAAACCAACATGACTAAACATATGTTTTTGTTGTATTTGTTTCGGTAAATGTGTAAATTGAAATTCAAGGTACAGCTGTCTTTGAACAAGGCCAAACAGGGTATTTATTTTCATATCATTAGCATAATTGGATTATGTTGAAATGCAACTGTGAATGTAATATTTTAATTATAATCGACTGAATTTATGATAGAATATGTTTGTTATTTTGTCATATTCTTGTATATTGCTATACAGCCTTGCTTTTATTAAGTCTATTTTGTCAAAAAAAAAATCTAATGGATTAGATCACCTGAGCAGAACCGGATTTCTGGGCTGAATGATGTGCTCTACAGATGTTTCTATCACAATGATGTCTCCTGTAGGTTGCCTTGAAATGAAAAATCAGTTTGCCGGATATCTGTCAGCAGTAGAATCAGATGTTGAGCTAGGCTTTTATCCATGCACGATTCTTTCATAGAATGATTCATCCTGTGCATCCTGGATATACAGCAAGTACAATCCCTGAGCTATTTTTAAGTGCAAGTGGCTGTGTCCATGCCCACAGATGGTTGTTTCTATGCTTAGAGCTGAATGTGTCTGTATATCTGTGGAAGCTGAAGTAAAAGCATTTTGTGTTCGAACAGGTTTGATAAATAATCCTGTTTTCTTTCAGTGCCTACCTGTCAGCCTTTTTCTTCATTCGACCAAATTACATCTTCACCCTTTTACCAAATTCTTACTAAAATAAAAAAAATTACACAAGTTTTGTGTTTAACAAGTTGAATAAAGAACTTTAGGTAGCCACTCTATATGTGGATCAATATATAAAGGCTTTTAAAACTTTATTATGAATGGTCATGATCTGTAAACATGAACAAGCCGTTGTACCCCAGAGGTAAGCATGCTTTTATCAGGCCCAAAAGCATGGGCCTGATGAGTAACATCTCACTTCTCAAGTCTGCTGGTAGCTTCAGTTCAGAGCTTCAGTAGTAGAGGGACATGAAGTGTTTAATTTCAACTACTGAGAAATCCACTTTCATTCGATTAACACCTGAAAAGATATGCCTCAGAATTTGTGCATAATTCATCAGTTCCAGACTAGCATTCAACACATTAGATGGTTAATAGAAAAGCTATGAGGGCTTGTCTACTGTCTGTGCCCTTTCTCACACCACATGATGAGTCTCCCGCATCCAAAATCAACCACGGTCACACATCGCAGTAGATTTCATCACTGTTCTTCCAGTCTCCAAAGATAAAGTCAAAATACTAGCAATTGTTGATTGATTTTTTTTAAGTAGGCCAACTAATACATCTACCCCAAGCTTCCTACAGCCATGGAGACAGGCTGCTATTTTTTATATCAGGTATTCAGCTTCTCTATAAATAAGATCAGAAGTTGGAAAGTAACAAATTACATTTACTCGTCTTACTGTAACTGAGCAGAGGTTTTTTTTTTTTTTTTGAGATTTAAAAATCTATAATTTAACTTTTAATTGAGTATGTTTTGCTTTAAGTATTGTACTTAACTGCATTTTAATTCATATCTATTACTGAGTAAAAAATTAAAAAAAATTATAAAAATAATGCAAAGGGAAAAATATTGCGAAATGGAAACTGCTGCACTGACTGATTGATAGGCAGCGAACAAGAAAGAAAAATGGAAACAGGCAAGACAGATGCCAGAGATGCAGATCCAGCTGAAAGCGAAATGCTGTTAAATCAAAAGTTGTTAAGTGCGTGCACTTACTTAGTGTCTGAATTCGAAATCTGCATTTGTGATTTCTTTTATCATAAACGACATTATAAAAGATTTTATTTTTTAGCTTTATAACAGATTATTTTTATAAGAGGCTTTTTGCTTTAAATGTGCATAACTCACATTAATAGAAATTGTTTTATTAATTAATTGATTATTTAATGTAATAATTATTTAAAGTATTGCACTTTAATTTGTAAAGGTGTTCCTTCAATTAAAAACAAGTTTGAAATTTAAATCCCCTTTGTGAACTACACTAGATGTAAAAAAATGTAGCTCGGTAAATTTCGAGTTTTAAATTAGCTACTTTTTTTTACCTGAGTAGATTTTTAGACCAGTAACTTTACTTGTATTTAAGTCGAATTTCATTTAAGAAACAGTACGTTTACTTGAGTAGAATATTCTATTACTCTTTCCACCAATGTATAAGATGCTTATTAAAAAAAACATAGCAAAAATGTTTTACAGGATTAACACTTGCTGCACTCCACAGTGTTTAATCACAATGTCATTTAAGTAAAAATATTTTAAAAAGTAAAGTTATGGATTAAAAAAATATTAATGATTCTGAGAAGATATTTCATTAGATTGTGTAGTGTGGTTGTGGAGATTTCATTACAAGGCCATTAGTAAAATCTGAGAATCACATATGGTGGGAAAAGTCAGATGTCCTAGTACATGTTCATACACTGAAGTAGTGTACCTAAAAGCTTTATTTATAATGAATGTGGTAAAAGTGAAGTGTCATTATCTAGTTGCATTATTAATTGCTTAGCTAGAGATGTCATAATAGCTGGCTAGTGAATAACAGGAAGTATTTGTTGGCTTCTATGTATTTCAGACTTATATTGAAAATCAGTGTCATCCAAAGTGTCTGCTCACGTGTGTGTATGTGTGTGTGTGTGGGTGTGTGTGTGTTGTACTGTGATCTAACTAGCTTGCTAACGCTACCTGACTAATAACATGCTAGAAAGAATATCTAGATTAGATAATAAAATTCACAGGGAAAACAAATTGAGTAATTAAACATAGAAGCATTGGAAGTGACTAAATTGAATAGTTTTTTTCTATTCATTATATTTTAACTAGCTAGATAGAATACGATCTATTTTTTGAGTGTATGTGTAAATGAGCAATCGCAAAATGCAATCATTGCCTGTGCATCTAAAGATATCTGCTGGTTAGCACATGAAAGCTAAAATCCAGCAGGGTTTTTTTTCTGTGTAAAATATTGAAGGATTTGAATGTAATATGCAATTCAACATGGAGATGACACATGCAAGGATGAGTGCTGTTGATTTCTGTGCAAAAAAAATGTGATCATGATTACTGTCAAATTATTATCTGTGTCTCAAAACCAAAAAGCATTACCTTCTACTTATGGTTTAATAAATTAACAAGTTCCAGTATATTGGAATCCAAAACACATTTAGATTTAAATGCTGCACAAAAAGGTTTGTGAAAATCAACAGCTAACCATAAAAGGAGAAGTTTAGTGTTAATATTCAAAGGTTCCATGAAGGACCTCTTACTGGAAGAAAGAAGAATCCAAAGCAAACTGTAATTAAGGATGATTTAATATCTGAAGTAGGGTTTTGTTTTTTGAAAAACAAAAAAACAGGGTAAGATTCAATCTGCACAGATGACTTGTTCAGCGGTATGATAAACTGTATTGCTTGTGTGCTGCTCTGTGAATGAAATTAGGGCAGTGTAGGTGTGTGGTCCGTTTGTTTTTGAAAAAGGGGTATTATGAAGTCAATAGTTTAACTTTACACCCAAACCTTAAACCAAAAGACTTTGGAAGGCTAAATAAACAATTACTTATTCTGCTGAGAAAAGAAAACATTATTGTATCGCCATATCATTTTATATGTTTGGCCAGAAAGACGGGTTTCACATGAAGCAACTCATCTCACACTGGGTCTATAAAAGCAACTGATAAATATGATATGACCTACGTTGTTATTTCAGATTACTGCCAACATTTTTAATTCCTCTATTTAACACTCTGTTTAACATCAAAACAAACCACTACGTTTCATTTTGCTCATTCGCCCTTTATTAGTAATAGAGATGCATTTCTGAGTAAAGTCAGTCATGATTTGTATATTTAGACTTTCTACATGTTAACATAAACAACCCAGGTTCTTGAATATTCCCCTTGACTAAAATACACAAAACTATAAATAATAATTATTATTGGAAATAATAATACCATATAGACCTGGGTTAGGTCTGAAAATGTATCCGTAGCTCCAGTTGTTTTCTGAGTAAACATGGATTTTGGCTCTTACAGAGTATGTAAATACAATACCTATTTGGAATATTCTGCATATTTGTTATTCTGATAAGGAAACCAAAACACCCCCATTGCCCCCTTAATTTTCTACATGGCTGTACCTAAGAACCATATTTGACCCCCTGATACTGCATTTCATTGGCTCTGTACATGTACCTTGCACAATGACAAAGTTGAATCCAATCTAATATGGAAAGTGATAAAGGGTTCAGTAAATACTTAAATGACATTCTGCATTTAGAGATATATGGTGTATGGTTCACTTTACAGAAAATTACACATAGAGTCAGCATGTGAAGGCCAAATATAGAATTGGGGCCTTTTAGGCAAAACAGTTTTTCTGTCTTACCACTGAGCACACCTGCACCGATCACTCTTAGGAAGGCTTTATAGACATGAATCATCTCATGGACCTAATTTGTACAAACATTTAGCATGCTTAAATGCTTAGCAAGCTAATCATTCTCCACAAGGGAGAGCTATTACTTAAGTAGCTTTTTGAGTGTACCTTTATTAAAAAAATGCAAAAAGAAAGTGCAATGATACCTACAGCAACACAATCTTAAATATGCACTCATAAATATTTGCCCTCATGGAATATGTATGCAGGCAACACATAGCATATGCCATGCAGAGATGCTGTTGCCATTTTCTATAGAATAGAAAATAAAAGAATGCCATTTATGTGATAAAGGACTTGAATACTGTAATATTTAAACATTATAACAAAATACATTCAGAAATGTGTTTTATTAAATGAGAATGTCACAAATGTCACAAATGTCCTTATAAAATTAGAACAATCTAGATATTATCTTATCTGAAACGGCCCTTTTTTGCCATCTATAATGCGAAACTGTCTAAAAAGGGCTGAATAATCAGCACATGATCTGACTGGAGTTCTGTCAAAACGGATTTCTTGTTTTCTCTACCTGTCATTTGGTGAATAGTGCTTTCTTTCGTGAGTTTTTTTAGTTTATTTGAAAAAAAAAAAAAAAAAAAAAAAAAGAAAACCAACAAGGTTAACAAAAACAGCCTAAAGGAAGTTCAGGGGAAAAGTATACTGTACCCGGGCTTATAGCAAATTAAGTAGTAGCTTGTATCTTTTTTCTTTCTGGTTCCTTTTCTAAATGTAGTACTACTTGTTGTGAAAACAATGGTACATAAACTGCTTCCTCCTACTTTAGCATCTCAAACTTGCAGCCAATAATATGGCTTATGCCCCAGGCTGCTGAAGGCTGTCAAAGCATTTTCTCTGTTTCTTCCTTGAATTCAATCATAATATTAGTTTCTAAAATGCATTAAATGGCTCTACTAATGAAAACCAACACTATATTTATATTATATTTAAACCCCTTTCTCACATTTAAAGCTCCAGAATTAAAATTTAAAGCCCTACATTAGTAAATGATTTTGTTCAACTCAACTCAAACATTTTAATTTAAGATTTTAAATTCTTTAGGAGAAAAGGGTAAATTAGGGCTAAATAATACACAATGCAGTTTACTTTCTAGTTCACTATTAAAGTGTATGTGTATACATGTCATTAAATGAAAGGAATAATCATGGACCATAAAATAAATAATGGAACACCCCAACCAATTTATACAGTTCCATCTATTCAATGACTGCAGGAGCTTCAGGTAGTGGTTCAGTTAGAGATTTATTGCATCGTATACACTAACATGCACACTAGATTAAGATTATATTTTGGTACACTAATGACACAGAATGGGGTTTTAATATGTTCATATTTCCTCTTTATTAAGAAGGTTTGGGGCCCTTTGACAAAAAGGTCAGGGCCCTTTTTGCAAACCAATTTTGGTGAAGGCTTCCATGTGGGTGTGATGGTCAGGTGTCTACAAGACTTTGGCCATATAATGTAACTTTTATTATACAGTATGAAACAACTAACCACAATCTAACATTTGTTTACTATAAACCTCACATTGTTAAAAATCTGAATTATGCTAAATCTGACATTTTGTTGTGGGAGAACTGCAAATACTTTAGGTGTAACTAAAAAGATTACAAAATGTGTTCTCAGGAATTCAACAACTTGGTGAGAGTGAGTAAGAGAGAAAAATGTGTGTCTCACAAATAACTCAGTAAATAATTTTCCATGTTCTTCTTTAGGTATTCTTTGGTTATGAGGGTGTTTCATGAGGTTATTGCTATTCAGGGAAAGTAAGTTCAGTCAAGCATCAGATGTATGTGAATCACTGAGGAGTGATTCACATCTACTGAGGAGAAAGACAGAGTTAAGAAGAAGGAAGAGGGATTAAAAAAGGAGCAATGTAAAAGAAAAAGACACCAGAGGCAAGCAGCTAAGAATAACATGTGATTCTAGGCTGCTTGGCTGACTTATTCCCGAATGGAAGAAGAGGCATTTAGGTCTATGTCGAGTCAGCAAGCATTAACCTCACTAAACTCTATGACATCTGAACCAGTGTTGGCATTTAAAACATTGGGATCATTAGCATTAACTGAAACTTAGCTGATACTCCCCTTACTGACAACAAATCTTCCAAACACATTGCCTTTGGGTAGTTAAAAAAGACGTGGACGGAAAATAGCAGCACACAATACAATATATCTGCCTCTGATAAAACGTACTACAAACCCGATTCCAAAAAAGTTGGGACACTGTACAAATTGTGAAATAAAAAGAAATGCAATAATTTACATATCTCATAAACTTATATTTTATTCACAATAAAATATAGATAAAATATCAAATGTTTGAAGTGAGACATTTTGAGATGTCATGCCAAATATTGGCTCATTTTGGATTTCATGAGAGCTACACATTCCAAAAAAGTTGGGACAGGCAGCAATAAGAGGCCGGAAAAGTTAAATGTACATATAAGAAATAGCTGGAGGACTAATTTGCAACTTATTTGGTCAATTAGCAACATGATTGGGTATAAAAAGAGCCTCTCAGAGTGGCAGTGTCTCTCAGAAGTCAAGATGGGCAGAGGATCACCAATTCCCCCAATGCTGCGGGGTAAAATAATGGAGCAATATCAGAAAGGAGTTTCTCAGAGAAAAATTGCAAAGAGTTTGAAGTAACATCATCTACAGTGCATAAGATCATTCAAGGACTCAGAGAATCTGAGTCCTTGAATGATCTTATGCACTGTAGATCATTCAAGGACTCAGAGAATCTGAAACAATCTCTGTGCGTAAGGGTCCAGGCCTGAAAACCATACTGGATGCCCGTGATCTTCGAGCCCTTAGACGGCACTGCATCACATACAGGAATGCTACTGTAATAGAAATCACAACACGTGCTCAGGAATACTTCCAGAAAACATTGTCGGTGAACACAATCCACCGTGCCATTCGCCATTGCCGGCTAAAACTCTATAGGTCAAAAAAGAAGCCATGTCTAAACATGATCCAGAATCACAGGCGTTTTCTCTGGGCCAAGGCTAATTTAAAATTTTCCACTGTGGCAAAGTGGAAAACTGTTCTGTGGTCAGACGAATCAAAATTTGAAGGTTTTTTTGGAAAACTGGGACACCATGTCATCCGGACTAAAGAGGATAAGGACAACCCAAGTTTTTATTAGCGCTCAGTTTAGAAGCCTACATCTCTGATGGTATGGGATTGCATGGGTACATGTTTATGAATAAAATATTGAAATTTAAAATAAGTTGCAAATTGACCTAATAAGTTGCAAATTGGTCCTCCAGCTGTTCTTTTTATTTACATTTAACTTTTCCGGCCTCTAATTTCTACCTGTCCCAACTTTTTTGGAATGTGTAGCTCTCATGATACAAAAATGAGCCAATATTTGGCATGACATTTCAAAATGTCTCACTTTCAGCATTTGCTATGTTATCTATATTCTATTGTGAATAAAATATAAATTTATGAGATTTGTAAATTATCGCATTCCTTTTTTATTCACAATTTGTACAGAATGGGGTTTGTAGAATATAGTACATTCCTCTGATAATCAAAGAGTCACTGAAAGTACTAGCGCTGTGATAAAACTTTCTAAGTTTTGTTGTATAAATGTTAAGCATATTTTATATAAAGTAAACTGCACATTGTAGGAATCCAGTCCATCATTTCATACACTGGCTGCACTGACTGAACTGACAGTATGTATGTGACCCTTAAATGGGAGCTGGCGTTTAATAGTATTTTAATTACCAATAATTACTCTGTGTGTTCTTAAGGTACCTTCTCATATAGTCCAACATTTTATTACTGTAAATCAAATACACTGCTAGATGTGGAGTAATAGATGAGATTGGATTTTTCACTGGCATGGATTTAGCATATTATTTCCAGTCCTTCAAATTGCTATATTCAATGCTATTTATAGCCACTGTTCATGGGATGCAGTGATGGCATGCGTGAGGCTTTCATATTTTGCCGGAGAGAATGAAATGTCAGTAATGATGAACTGCTTCCTTAATTAATAAAATGTTTTTTTAAATATCCACTACTTAGTGTCATTCAAGCTTTTTTTAATATACAAGCATTATAAAATAGAAAATTATTAATTTGAGCTTGTGAGTGGATGAATCAATGACAAAACCATTTGATCCACTAGAGCTTATTGTTCTACTGTGGAAAAATTTACTTGGGATAAAATAAGGGCACATTCTGAAGATATTGCTCTTGAAAAAAAAGTGCTTCATGTGATTATTGAAATGCACTTATGAAAACTCATGAAAAGATTTTAATTATGGTTCAAAATAGTATCACACTGATATTGAAGATAGAGGTTAAATTAGCACGCCTTCTCTTTCATCAATCATTGAAACAAAGGTGTCATGGGGTTGACCCTGAGATATCACTCTTTGCTTGGCCATAATGAGGCGAACTGAATCTGCACTGTGCTAACTAGAGCAAACAAAGTCTCTTAAATCAGAAACAACTGCAGTCTGCTGGAGGTAAAGTCATCAGTCTTCAGGCAAAGTCAAGAAAGAATGTATAAAACCAAATAAATGAATGAAATCTAGAAAGTGATCTACTAGAAAAAAAAGTATGCTGATTAAATAGGATCAAGTGATTTGTACTGTAGTTCTATCTTAAAAGTAGACAGATAATATTTAGCCAAAGGTAAAGTATGCTAAAAGTATTGTTCAGTTTCTTTGAAGGTATTAAGCAGAGGATTTCTATAGATGTAAATTACATACTGTGTTTTACAGTAATGCAGCAATTTATTAATTTACTAATTATAAGTATACATTTATTTGGATTTTTGCTGTGTTTACTCACAAACTTTTAACTTTTTGTTCATTTTTACTTTTTTTTTACTGTTATTGCTATAATTAAAGCAATGAAATGTTATGTCAAAACAGACATTGTTGTCAAAGCAAATGTATTGAGCTGTTTAGTCAGTTAAATTGTGCCAAAGTCCGCAAAGAAATGAGCTACAGTATGCCAAAGAGACAGAAACCTATCTTTTGGGAACGAATGACACAACAGAAAATGGAACACGTAATTCATACAATGGACACGAGTTGTTTCATGATTTTGTGTCTGTCAGTATTTTACACAATGGCAACATATTCAGAATGCATATTGCATACATCGTGCACAATTTTTAAATTACCTTATACATTCAAATATTCCCGTGCATTCACTTACAACATTCATACCATGCTGCAAGGTTGTCGAGGTACAGTAAGAACAGCATTTGTACCAGAGGTGTGGGTTCATGGGAAGTGCAGTGACTCATGAAGTTAATCGAGCCATGTTCACCCATGCATGCTGATCAAACAGTTTACAAGACCCTTATGGCTTTAGGTGCTGAAACAAACAAAAAGACATTTTTTACACCCAATCAGCTGGTGGGACGCTTTGAATTTTCATTGCCAATAAACATACAATTTATCACTGACATTCGCACTTTTTAGTTCACGTTTTCAGATAATTTAAGTCTGATAACTCATAAACATTAACCTTATGATCAGTGTCAAGAGTCAAGTCAAGTCAAGAAGCTTTTATTGTCATTTCAACCATATATAGCTGATGCAGTACACAGTGAAATGAAACAACGTTCCTCCTGAACCCAGGTGCTACATAGAACAACATAAAACAAACAGTACAGAACAGAAGAACACAGGGCCGAGAACTAAGATCCTCGCCACATAAAGTGCATGTGTGCAGCTGGTGCAAACAGTGCAAAAGACAACACAAGACAGTGCAGGACAACACAGGACAGTGCAGGACAATACACAATACACAAAATATAAAATTAAAAATAGAAATAGCTCCGCCAGTAAAACCTGTCGTAACAGAATAAGGTGCAGTGTAAACAGAAAGATGTAAACAGAATTTGTGCAATTCAGCAGTAGCAGCAATCAAAAATAGAGTTAACTGTAACCAAAGGATTTGGACAGAATATTGTGCAAAATAACAAGTCCCGGAATCAGCAACAGACGGCATGTAAACATTTTGCGATAGTGAAAAATGTGATTGGTATTGAAACCTGGGTGAACGAAGTGTATGATGGGGGTTGAGTCCGGTTTGTGCGGATCAGTCACACAGTTGTGTGTAAGTGTGTGTGTGTGTGTGTGTGTGTGTGTGTGTGTGTGTGTGTGAGAGAGAGTTCAGTTCAGTTCTTTGTTGAGGAGCCTGATGGCTTGCGGGAAAAAACTGTTGCACAGTCTGGATGTGGCGGCCCGAATGCTTCGGAACCGTTTCCCTGATGGTAGGAGTGTGAAAAGTGTGTGTGACGGGTGTGTGTGATCTTCCACAATGCTGTGTGCTTTGCGGATGCAGCGTGTAGTGTAGATGTCCATGATAGAGGGGAGAGAGATTCCGATGATCTTCTCAGCTGTCCTCACTATCCTCTGTAGGGTCTTGCGATCCGAGACGGTGCAGTTCCCAAAGCAGGCAGTGATGCAGCTGCTCAGGATGCTCTCAATTGTCCCTCTGTAGAACATGGACAGGATGGGGGGAGGGAGATGAGCTTTCCTCAGCCTTCTCAGGAAGTAGAGACGCTGCTGGGCTTTCTTGGTGATGGAGCTGGTGTTAAGTGACCAGGTGAGCTTGTCCGCCAGATGAACACCAAGGAATTTGGTGCTCTTGACGATCTCCACTGAGGATCCAGCGATGATCAGTGGAGAATGGTCACTCTGTGTTCTCCTGAAGTCAACAACCATCTCTTTAGTTTTGTCAACGTTTAGAGACAGGTTGTTGGCTCCACACCAGGCTGTTAACCGTTGCACCTCCTCTCTGTATGCTGACTCGTCGTTCTTGCTGATTAGACCCACCACGGTCGTGTCATCGGCAAACTTAATGATGTGATTCGAGCTGTGCATTGGTGCACAGTCGTGAGTCAGCAGAGTAAACAGCAGTGGACTGAGCACACAGCCCTGGGGGGCCCCAGTGCTCAGTGTGGTGGTGCTGGAGATGCTGTTTCCGATCCGGACTGACTAAGGTCTTCCAGTCAGGAAGTCCAGGATCCAGTTGCAGAGGGAGGTGTTCAGGCCCAGTAGGCTCAGCTTCTCGATCAGGTGCTGAGGAATGATTGTGTTGAATGCTGAACTGAAGTCTATGAACAGCATCCTTACATAAGAGTCCTTGTTATCCAGATGGGTGAGGGCCAGATGAAGGGTTGTGGAAATAGCATCGTCCGTGGAGCGGTTTGGACGATATGCGAACTGCATGGGGTCCAGTGCGGGTGGAAGCTGGGTCTTTATGTGCCTCATGACGAGCCTCTCGAAGCACTTCATCATGATGGGTGTGAGTGCAACGGGACAATAGTCATTGAGGCAGGAGACAGAAGACTTTTTCGGCACAGGAATGATGGTCGTCGTCTTGAGGCACATAGGAACAGTGGCGCTGCTCAGGGAGATGTTGAAGATGTCAGTGAGGACATCTGCTAGCTGTTGTGCACATTCCCTGAGCACTCTGCCAGGAATGTTGTCTGGTCCAGCAGACTTCCGTGGGTTAACTCTGCATAGAGTTTTCCTCACTTCAGCTGTGGTTAGACAGAGCACCTGGTCACTGGGAGGAGGGATGGTCTTCCTCGCCACCATGTTGTTCTGCACCTCGAACCGGGCGTAGAAGTCGTTCAGCGCATCTGGGAGGGAGGCGTCACGGTCACAAGCAGGTGATGTGGTCTTGTAATTCGTGATCGCTTGGATGCCCTGCCACATGCGCCCGGGTGTCTCCACTGTCCTGGAAGTGGCCGTGAATTCTCTTGGCGTGTGCGCGCTTCGCCTCTCTGATGGCACGGGACAGTTTGGCCCTTGCTGTTTTCAAGGCCGCTCTGTCCCCTGCTCTGAAGGCAGAGTCTCTTGTTTTTAGCAGCGCACGCACCTTGGCGGTCATCCACGGCTTCTGGTTGGAGCGTGTAGTGACGGTCTTGGAGATAGTCACATCATCAATGCACTTGCCGATGTAGCTGGTCACTGTTGACGTGTATTCCTCCAAGTTGATGAAATCGCCGTTGGTTGCAGCTTCCCTGAACATGTCCCAGTCAGTGCATTCAAAACAGTCCTGGAGGGCAGACATGGATCCTGCTGGCCAGGTTCTCACTTGCTTCCGAACTGGTCTTGAACGCCTGCTGAGTGGTCTGTATGCTGGGATCAACATAACAGAGATGTGGTCTGAGTAACCGAGGTGGGGGCGGGGCTTCGCCTGGTATGCGCCCCGGATGTTTGTGTAAACAACATCCAGCGTGTTTTCTCCTCTGGTTGCAAAGTCCACATTCTGATAAAATTTAGGGAGCACAGTCCTGAGATTTGCGTGATTAAAATCTCCGGCGACAATAAACAAACTCTTTTAGTGTGGTACATATTAAAAATTTTTGTCCACAATTATATATCTCATTATATTCATTTACATTTGCATTTACAGCATTTAGCAGGTGCTCTTATTCAGAGCGACTTACAGAAATCTTTGAATTCTCTTTTAGTAAATACATCCTGATACAGTTTTACTATACTTTACAAACTATGAGACTATGAAAAAACTCTGTTTGAGGTATGGGTGATAAGTGCTTTGAGGTAAGAGGTTTCTGCTTTAGTTTTGGCTTTGCTTAGGGAAGCATCAATGTCTTGTCTGATGCACGTATCTATAGGAAGCCAGGGGAGATAGACTAACAGTGGGGTGGGGTGATGATCATTATTGCATTATGTCAAAAATTTATATACTGATTGGTGTTGATTAATGGTAATTATTGATATGATTTTTACATTTCAAAAAGGAACAAAAATACATTGTTCATTATGAAGGTACATTGCCATCACTGGCTTGCTGAAACCAATTACACAGTATGCTAGTTGCATACTTGCATCTAGTGCATCTTGCACAGTATGCTAGCTGGAGGTTTATATTGAGCTACAGCAGTATTCAATATGCAAGCTCTTAAGACGCTACAAAAAGCAGTTAATGTTTAAATGGTTAAACATTTTATTACATTACACATAAGCAGTATGCATGTTTCTCTAATACTCTAAAGGTAAACAAATTTTAAAAGAAAACAGGAATTGCATTACTGGGAATCTACAAAGATTTAAAAAAGTAACAATAACACATTAACCCTCCATTATCCATTATTAGAAGAACACTACTCCTTACGCAGTTGCCATTATTCTCAATTTTTCATTGTTCACAAAGCCTAGTATGGTTGACTCATTCTCAATGAAAAGCCCTTCTCCAGTGAGAGTCTTTCATAGCAGAGAGCACACTGTCTGTCACGTTTTCCCTAATCATTTGGAAAAGCCCTGGAGTCTCAACTGTGCTTTGCCTGCTTCCCACTGGTGCATGTGTGTCCTTAACCTGCCACTACTGATTGTGTTTCATAAGAGGATGCCTGCACTTTCATTCTGTCAACTTCTATGATAAGTTTTGCTGAAGGCGAAAGACTAACCTGTTCAGATGTAATGCTTTAAAATATTAATGCAAAAACCTGGTAGACAGGAAAAATGGTAAACATTTTTTATTGTCTGTGCACATTATGCATTATGTAATGAAATCACGAAATCATATTGTAGAACTCAGATAGGAATTGACAAATATGTGCTTTATTAAATTAAGGCACAGTTGAAGAATAATGTTGTTTAAAGGGCCGGATTTAGAATTTATTGATAGTGGCCCACAATTATTTAGACACTAAACTACATTACAGTCATATATTTCACTACATTACAAATTAAATTAAACCAACCGGCTAACAAGTACGCTTTTTCAAGCAAAACATTTCCACAAAAATAGACACATAGACAGACAGACAGACAAACAGACAGACATACACACACACACACACACACACACACACACACACACACACACACACACACACACACACACACACCGTCATTATTATGTAAAAAATTATTTTACCTTGTCTGGCTAGGGACATGTTTTCAAGTTTTAACTAACAAAGTTTTTAGCATTCATTCACACTAGAGCACCGATAATGTGCTATTTGCATACCATACATCTTTAACGTTTAGGTCAGGGTTCTGATGGATATTTCAATTTACTTTTAAGCTTTAAATGATTATCCTGCTGAAAAGATCACTACTTTTGTCATTTGATTAAATTATTGTCTGTTTATGCAATTTTGCATCTTTTATACCTATTTACACTTCTTTGGTGTGCCACATGGGTCTAACTAACTGGTCCTTTCCAACTAACTCTAGACTGTTCCAGTAAGGTAGTATTTTAATTAACATTTAATATAAAACAATCCTTTATTGTGGTGAAATTGTTGTGTTAAAAGTACACATAGAAATCACAATTAATATTGATCAAAAGAAAAAAGCTATAAGTATGCCAAGGATTAACAAGAAAATCAATATCATGTGTATGATTTAATCTCCTAAATCTTTGGCAAATTAAGTCCCATGGCACTTGTATAACTTCTTAAATGAGCTGTCAGATGGGCTTAATGTTATCATTATCTTTCCAGCATCTGTGATTAGACGAGGTTATGTTTTGTCATTTGCACTTTGACCTTCTTGATGTTGGACTTGAGTGCACAACTATGAAATGTGCTAGAAAACATTTTTTTATCTTGGCACAAGAGCAAACTCATTGTGTTTTATTTATTGTTTGATCAAATTTGGTGTTTATATTTAATGACAGACTGCATTGTCTTCGCCATACAAATGTGTAATGTTAATTATGTGCAAGGCTGCCTCTAATGTGGGGTAAGACTGGATGTTTTGTATGCACATTGTAAACAATAAAACCCACAAAAGTATCTATTTTTGGAACAAAAGTCATCCCACAAGCAGATGTCTTGCTGAAAGCAATGGCTCATACTCTTCTAGTTGTCTAGTATTTTAAATATGCCGGACGTCTCCTCTGACAAACACTCTACAGACATTAGCATCAAGTTAATGAGAGCTATCTTGTTTGCATGATTCTAACAATATTCATGGACATTAAGAAGGATTATGTAGGATACAGTAGTCTAATCTTAGTTCAGTCTTCTCTTTAGTGACATGCACTTTTAAATTCATTTTCCTGCTTTTATTACAAGAAGTACAAATTCTTCTGTCCCAAACAACTTCAATATTAAAGCTGATAAAAATCAATTAACTTGAATGTTATGTCAATAAAATTTAATATTGTGTGTGTCAGGGCAATGTAATCAAGGATGGGCAGAATTTATGATACATGTATTTTAAATATGTATTTTAAATATTAAAATTTAATTTTGTCGTTTGTATTTGATAGGGTTGATGAAAATGCCTTTATATTTTGTATCAAAATACTTTATTGTTTTGTACTTTTGTAGTTTTATACTGTAAAATACTTTGTAAGAACTCTACATGATGACATCATAAAAATGCAGCCTCTGATTGGTGCCTACTCAGTAGTTTGCACAGCCTTTTTGAGATCAGAACAGAAAATTAATCTATATGGAAGAAGGCAGTATAAAATATATATTTTACAATACATTGTAAATGCAATGAATAAATGCAATAAATATTTGATTGCCAAATATTGTACCCTAATTGAAGTAGCTGTTCAGCAGGATCATTATTTTGCATACAATTGCATTGCATGAATGAATGCCTGACACATAATATATTATTATATTTATGATTAACAATCAAATGGTTAGTTAGTTAGAAACTAGTTGCTGTGAATAAAGGTGGCATCAGTTGTCTTCTTATGAATGACTTTTTACGTGCTTGTCATTGAGTCAGTGTTGCTGATGCAAAGTAGCCCTTCGTTACCAAACACCAAGTAACTAAATTAGCATACAATTATGAATCATTTATAAACTGTTAAACAATAAACTGTTGATTACTTAAAAATAAAATTTAATCTGGGAAATCACAGGAAAATGTATGTAAATATTTAATCTGTTAACTGGTTAGATATGTCAGATTTATTGCATGGCTCTGCCAAAGAAAATCTGTTGCTATCAAACATTGTTTACTTAATACAGTAATTTATTTTGATACATACTGTAGCTGCTGTATTTTGTAGTTTTGTAGTTTTTGATACACTTAAATTTAAGGTAATTGGAATTTTCTTTTAAAATACATTTTGATGTATCTTTGCCCAACCCTGCTTGAAATGTATCTCCTTGTACAGAGTGCAGATATTTCTGGATAAAGTGACCTGGATTCCACCTTTAAATATAATTTTACAGTGGATTACAAAATTACTTTATCCTCAGTAAATTGGCCCCTAATGCTCTGGAGGTATGGAGGAATAATTGTCTCCATTTGGGTATGACACAAGTTCACATTGAGAAGATCTAATGGACAACAAAAACAATATCTCTGAGGGTGATTTAATGACTGATATTGACTGAAATTTAGAGTCTGAATTTTTAATTTAAATTAACACTCTGGTTTTAAATCATTGAGAGGAGATTAAGACAGGTGTTGGGTATTCAGTGCAAATAAAAAACATGGCATATTTAAGTTTTATTTAGCTATGCTTTGCCTGCTGTCTGTGTGGGTTTCCTCACCCTATCCAAAATCATGTTAGTGGGTGGGTTATCTAAGCTAAATTTCCCCAGCTGTAAAAATATGTGAATAAGGGAAAATGTGTGTGTATGTGGTTTACAAACTTACTTAGATTTGAGGAGTGGCATATCAGTATAACATTTCCACACCTAAATCTTCATAATATGATCGAAAATACAATTTGACCTAAAGTATGTGTTTCTTTAATTCTAAGACTGAATTGTCTGACCAGTGTTTCTCAGGAAGACCACAGCAATATTGTGTGACTTTACTTTTTTTATTTCTTTCTTTGTTTTTTGTTAGTTCAATTCAATTAAATTTGATTTAATTACTCAAATAAATAGATTCAGAATATACATTTTAAATTGATACATTTATTCACAAGCCATGGTAATAAAACTGTTTGAAATTGATTTTAATACAAATTCTATTTCATCACTTTCATTTGTATTGCTCTTTTAACAATGGACATATCCCAAAACAGCTTTACAATGGACATATCCCAAATCAGCTTAACAATGGACATATCCCAAAACAGCTTTACAATGGACATATCCCAAAGCAGCTTAACAATGGACATGTCCAAAAGCAAATGTATTAAATTAAATTGTGATTTATCCCTTATGAGTGAGCCAATGGCAAAAGTTGTATAGAAAGGCTCCCTGAGATGGCATGATGAAAAAGCCTTGAAAAGGAACCAGGCTCAAACAAAAAGACAATCCTCATCTGGGTGACACAGAATGCCTATTTATTATAGTTCCATCATTGTTAAGGTTATCAACTGGATAAGTAAATTTTAAGCCATCATTATAGTTTCAAAAGAGTCATAACCACATTATTCTATCTTTAGGTGTGGGCCAGCAACAGCAAGTGGCTTTCAGTTAAAGAGAATTTCCATTAAGAAGTAGGGCATCAGAATGGATCAGACAGGTCCTGAATATAAAATTTCCTGTTTTTGTTATAACCCTAACAATTCTTTTATGTGTTAATCAGAGCTCTATCTCCCACAATCTACACGAGTGCTGTACGAGTTATGAATCTTCGGAAAGACTGGCACATGACAATAAATAGAGCACATGCGAGATGAGGACAGGAAACAGCTGTCTATGTGGTGTGTTCCCAATTAGCTTGTATGCTATGACCTCTGGCATGTATGCTTGAGGGATCAGCACCATATTTTCACCAAACATGACATTCTTTGCTTTATCTGTGTTTTTTCTTTTCTTTAACTCCCTTTAGGGATCTCTCTTTACAAATTTCTCTGTCGCTTGCTTTCTCTTTTCCAACCGAGCATCATTGATACATTCCTGTATGTGTAGAATAGCTTATTCATACTGCAGACACCTCTTTCACAGGGTGTGTTTAATTGTGCACCATTTAAAGAAAGATAAAAACGACAAAATCTATGAACAAATTAAATCTTGTTGTCTGTATTAATCATCACCTGTTTAAAAAAACCTCATCTATAGCAAACTAACAATGCCATAAATACAGTTAAAAATACATCTTAATATACCTGAAAGTGTATAATGCTAGCATAACTGAGACTCATATGAGCTGATCCTAAATAGTTTATCTGCTTGTTTACGTACAAAAAGGATTTGTCATATTGAGAGACAATTGCTGCAGGCCTGCAATGATTTTACACCCTTAGTGTCCTCCCAATATTTGCTCTGTGATTCACTGAATCATTCATCTGCATTCTCAAAAATATCTCAAAATGACTTCTCACAGATTAAAACAATCATTTGCCTTTATACTGAATCCTCATTCCAAGGATTTAGTTTAAAATGATTAAAGGGAAAACAGTTGAAACACCGTTTAATAAGTGTTTTAACAATCGATTGCTTTTTCCTTCTTCATTAAGCACAAAAAAGGATCAGAAACACCTCCATATATTATTGTCTATAAACATAGTTTACTGTGTCATCACTGTGTTAAAGCTCTATCATGCAAAGAAGAAGCCATATGTGAACATGTTCCAGAAATGCCACCATCCTCTCTGGGCCCAAACTTATTTAAAATTAATTGATGCAAAGTGGAAAACTGTTCTCTGGTCAGATTAATTTAAATTTTTAATTATTTTTGGAAACCATGGACAATGTCTTCTGGACTGAAGAGAAGGGAGATAAGCCCAACAGAGGGGAGATAAGTCTATGGCTTATGGCATATGGCTTGTTATCAGTGCTCTGTTCAGAAACCTGCATCTCTGTGGTATGGGGGTACATTAGTGCATATGGAATGGGGATATTGCACATCTGCAAAGACACTATCAATGCAAAAAAAGGTATATATATATATATATATATATATATATATATATATATATATATATATATATATATATATATATATATATATAGGTTTTAGGGCAACATATGCTTCTATCCAGAGGACATTTCTTTCTGGGAAGGCCTTGCATATTTAGCAAGACAATGCTAAACTGCATATTGTATCTATTACAACAGCTTGGCTTTGTAGAAGAATAGTCTGTGTGCTGAACCAGTCTGCCTGCAGTCCAGACCTTTTACCAACTGAAAACATTTGGCACAACATGAAACATAAAACACGACAAATAAAACCCAGGGCTGTTGAGCAGCTAAAAGCATGTATTAGACAAGAATAGGACAAAAATACCAGCAACCTGTCAGGGTCTGGACTTTTCAGCTGGGTTTGTGCTTTGACCACCAGTAAATATGCACTGGGCCCCTACTCCCTATCCCCTAGCCCCTAGCCTATGGGTTGCCAACTGGCAGACTCTGGTCCGAATCGAACAGCAAGATGCCTAATATATGCCAAACGCTATTTTCTATTAAAATAAATTTATATCAGGCACATCAAGTCCAGCTCAGTAGAGTACCATGCCATTGGTCGCTACTACAATTACTATGTGCACTGTTCGATCAGACGTGCAATGATGCATGCAGTGAAGGCAGCAGAGAGCGATGCGCAATCAGATGAAACTTTCAGTGAGTGAAAAACAAAGGCATACTCAAAAATAAGGAAAGTTGAACTTCCATCTTTAAGTTCAACTCAGTTTAGCCTAACCAACGATTTAATTTAATTTAATTTATTTATTTAAGGTTGAATTGAACTGTACAAATGCACAGATAAAGGGTTTCTTGCACTTTTTCATTTTTCCAACACTGGCAATTTATTTTTGCTTGTTTGTGTTTCTGAATGATATTGCTGATTATATTTTACCAATGCAACTTGGAGCATAGAGACAAGAGAGCAATGTTAAACATTAGATACATTTAGTTAGGTAGAGACAATACGTGTGAAGTTAAAATGTGATGAGATTTCTGTTTAAATTTTTTATTTATTTTTTACCCAGTGATGTATGCGTTTATTATGTATAGTTTGTATTCTTAGTTCAGCCGAAATAAAAGCCCTTTAGCTTTTTCTTTTATTTATCGTTTTTTTACTTACTTTTTTTATTCATTTATAATGTGTCCAATAAAAATGTTGTCTACACTAATTTTTTAGTCTGCTAAAAAGTCTTGTGTTTTCCCTTTTTGTTGTACCCTTCTGTGAGTGCCATATTTTGAGTTTACAGTGGTTTCCAGACTCTCTAACTCCTTGTGTTGTCCTTTCTTGTGTACCCTGTTCTCGAGTTTACCCTGGTTTTTGTCTTACTGTTTAGCAGTTTCTTGTCAAGTCAAGTCAAGTCAAGTTTATTTATATAGCGCTTTTCACAACAGAAATTGTCTCAAAGCAGCTTTACAGAAATCAACAGTGAAGGTGAATGGTGTTCATTTATCCCTGATGAGCAGCCATGGTGACTGTGGCAAGGAAAAACTCCCTTAGATGTTATGAGGAAGAAACCTTGAGAGGAACCAGACTCAAAAGGGGAACCCATCCTCATTTGGGTGACATCAAGAGTTTGATCATAAATCTTTCAACAATACAGAACACTGGAGAGAGAGAACTAACATGAGCACTGGAGTATAAGATTATAAGTAAATGTTCTTTCTACAGTCTTTGGTATAAAAGTAGGAGCTACTGAGCTCAACATTTGTGATCATCACAGATCCAGCAACAGCTTCTCCATGCCAGAGCCTTTAAACACTTCAGTTTCTACTATTTAGTTTTGTTTTTTTGCTTTGAGTTTGGTGCTTTTCCTGTGTTCTGTTTCGAGCTTTGTCCCTCGTGGCTCCTGCCCTGTTCCCGAGTTCCTGCCCTAGCTGTTTTCCCTCATATTGAGTTGGTGTGTCTCGAACCTTCCGTCTTTCCAGACTTCCAGACTGCTCTATACTTTATTATTAGTATATTATCTTAATCACCTTCTCTGCTTGTGTTGATCTTTCGCAGAGGGCGCCGCTCTTCTCCCGAGCCCCGACAAGGTTGTTTTTTCCCCAAGTTTCACCAAGGGTACCAGAAAGGGGGCTGCTCAGCTCTCTAGCCCCGACAATGTTTTCTTCACTTCCGAGCTTTGCTGAGGGTGCCAGAGAGGAAGTTGCCCAGCTTTTGAGCTTCTATCCTGGCACTGTCGCTTCCATGGCCCAAAAGTTCCTTGACTGTGTTTCTGGGGACTGGGGGCCTCGACCAGCCAATGACCCTCAAGGGAACAGGGGGGCCTTCCTCTGAGTGCCCCTGCCCACATAGCTAAGGTGGGAAATGGATTTCATGTGTCAGGAGCCGTGCATTACGGGGGTCCTGTCAGGTTCTGGACCTTTTGGGCCGATTTGTGCCTTGACTACCAGATGCTGCCACTGGACCCTTAAGTGATTAATGTTTTCCACCTGCTCCTCGTTTGTGTGTATTAAAGTTACCCCTTTTGCTTTGGTTCTTGTTGGTTCATTATGTGTGTTGTCTCAATGAGTGTCTGAGTTTTATTGCTTCCTATATAAGGTCGTTTCCTATTTTTCCAAGACACTTTAGTGTCCTCCGTGGTTTTCAAGTCGCTGTATAAGTGTTCTGTTTTGTTTGTGCTGTTTGTTTGTGCCTTGCTCTTGAGTTCTTGTGGTTTTGAGTCCAAGTCCTTTTGTTGTTTTATTCCCGAGTTGTGTTTTTAGTCTCTAGTTGTCCTCCAAGTCTCTGCGTGTGTTTTTCCTTCTGTTGTACCCTTCTGAGTGCCATATTTTGAGTTTGCTGTTTGCTTCTTGGCAGTCTTAAATTTTTAATTAAAATAAACTATGGACTTCTCTTTTCCGAGTGATTTGACTAGACTGCTAGTGTCTGCCACTTGGTGTAGGGACCTGGATTTGAGACATGCTATCGAACCTGACACAGGTTCACGGATGGTAAACAGCCATCAACTTCAAACTTGCCCCATTTTTTCTTTAAATTATAAATTGTGGCAAAGCTGTATCACTGTATACTCTGACCAATTAATTCATGTAGCTGTAAGACTGGACAGTTTGTGAATGTACAAACCCTAGTTTAAGATGCACACCTACACGCATAAAGGTATCAGGCTTCCTCTTCAAGGTCTAAACATGCACATTGCACATTCATTTGTTTTGTGTTGCCAAGCACAAATTTGTTGTTTCAATTAGCACCTTGGTCCTGGATGGACATTGTTTTATTTCCCTCTGTACTGTTCATGCTTGAATGACTGTGAAAGCCACTTGACCTGACAGACTTTGAAGTCTCACATCATCTTGGCTCCCCAGCTAGCATTAGTCCTGTCACTAGACATCATGAAAGTCAGATTTCTTCTTCTGACAATAATTAGGATAAGGGGAGTCTTATTCCATTTACTAAAATGATAGTTTTGGCTCTAAAGTCAGATTTCATGAACTGTTAAAAGAAATCCTTTTTGCACATATACAAAGTTGTCTGCATTAATCCACCAGATTTCAAACCAATAAAACATCACTGTTCTGTTCAAAGAATACTCCATTTAATAAATGCCTTACTAGGTTGCGTAGCAACCAAATGTACATTGCAATACTGCTACATAAATTAATTAAGACACATGCTTATGTGTGTTACAGTGATTAGAGTGGTCTTAAACTCAACTTTAACCAAAAGCTTAGAAGACAAAGTAAATATTTTGAATGGAAAGGGGTCCTCTTATTCCTGTATCCTGTGTATCTAAATCCACCTTGTCAAAGATCATTAATTAATAAAGCTTCTGAAATAAATCTGATTTAGTTTGGAAATATTTGTAATATGCCAAAATGTACATTTGTTTGTGATTGTCCTAACATTTAGATTAGCTGCTTACTTGGGTTATGCATACTTGCATTATGTGCTTATTTCCGCACCTTCAATTGTGTCTGCTAAATGAATAAATGTAAATCATAAGTTGTTTGGTGTCTGTATTAATTGTCCTTAATGATGGTTGCACTGTATGCTCATTCTAGCTGCTAGCTAGTGCATTACTTCTCCTGTTTATTGTGCACGCAGGGGTTAAATTAGAATTTAGGAATAGGTGACTAAAAAGATTAATATTGTGCAATGGTTAGATGTTATTATCCAGATTTCCAGTGTTTTATCCAACGAAGGTGTTGTGCCTGAAGCAAATCTGCCATAATCCATAAGTCAGTGTATGCATCTAATAGGTGTTATTGTGTAATCTTGAGAGAAGTCTTTGTTCAAATAGTTTGGCCAAAATAAGTGTTCTTTCATATACAGCATGTCTTAATTTGCAGTCGTTCTCACTAACCAGAAACTCCCAATGGTTAGGTGACAGTTACAGTATTGTGTTAGACACACTGCATAATTTACTTAATACACCCACACCTTTGCATAACAAACTACTATAGTTTTATAGAAATGTGCCTCATTTATTGTTTATATGAGATGGTTTTATATTGTCACATCATGCAGTTAATATAAAACAACTTTTAGACAAACGTCTGCTTTCAGTTTTTCTTTTTTAAATCACAAGAAAAAAAAATAGAAAAGAAAAAAGGGTGTTTATTGCCCTTAAGCCTAATGGCAATGCTGTGTGTAGCTGGATGGACATTGGCCATAAATTGTAAATATATAGTTAACATAGCTGGCTCTTAGCTAGCAGTATACAAAAGGCAGTTTTCTTTACACCACTAAACTGTTACTGTCTCAGAAAAAGATAACCTCACATTGCAGCTATTTTTTTCCAGCCTAAATTGGGTTTAGCCTCTTGCAGCAAAGGTAAAAAAAAAAAGATTAAAATGTAAGTTTGCAGTCTGGTGGAAAAATGGCACAAAAAGAACTTTGTAGAAAGCAATAAGAAATTATTAGGATTTATTTTTATTTCTCATTTACCTAATCATTTTGATCATCTATTTAAAGTGAAATCAAGAA
Organism: Silurus aristotelis; assembly: GCF_946808225.1. NCBI lineage: Eukaryota > Metazoa > Chordata > Actinopteri > Siluriformes > Siluridae > Silurus > Silurus aristotelis. The sequence goes on from NC_139587.1 coordinate 16,531,914, forward strand.
TTAAACTGTTCTAATTGGAATCATTAAATTAGATTTCTATTACAAACATTTTGCTGATAGTTATATATATAAAATAAAAACTGCTTATTTAGTCCTAAATATTTAAATGTGTAACCCAATGACAGCCTTAATCAATGACTTGTAGTGCAGGTCATTGTAAAATATTCCTCAGTGACTAAAGTCTGAGATATGAATTACTATTATCTTTATCCTATGGTGCACCAGTTAAATAAACATGAATGTTATACTATGTTTTTTTCGTTAGACTACTACTTGTTTCAGTATCAGTATAGAAACCCACAATGATCTGTTTAAAAGGAGTTTTAAGGTCTTGCATCAGAAATTATATTTGACTTCAAAACAATGTAACTTATGTTGAGTCTTTTACACTGTTGTGATGTGCTATTGATTAACAATAAAATGCTTTTTTGCAGTGCAAAGGTTCCCTGGTGGTCTAGTGGTTAGGATGCGGTGCTCTCAACGCTGCGGCCTGGGTTCGATCCCCGGTCAGGGAACCGACCCCAGCCATTAGGGTTGCACAATCCTTAGTGCCGGTCCCAAGCCTGGATAACTGGGGAGGGTTGCGTTAGGAAGGGCATCCAGCATAAAAACATGTGCCAAATCAAACATGCGTATGGTCCGCTGTGGTGACCCCTAACGGGAGAAGCCTAAAGAAAGTATAATTGGACTGGTTTATTGCATTCACTATTGATTCATTCATTTTTTACTTTCATACATTCATATTGAGAAACTGTTTACCTTCATGTATAATTGTAATAATTCTTATTACGATAGCATAAATATCAAAAAAAGATAAAGATTTTAATTAAACATGACTATCAATTTAGACAAACAGCTAAAAGCAATCAAAAATGTATAAGAACACAACCAGATATCATGCCCAAAAGTCCTCACAGATAAGCAATATTTGCAAGGGGGAAATGTTCCAATACCCAAAACCAATTATATAGCTACATGTATATGCACTGTATGTCTGTCACATTTTAGAGGAACAACAAATTAGAAAACAAACATGAATTTGAATTTGGATGTTTTATGTTACTTTGCACTGAAACCATTTTATTCCAATTCTCCAATTATTCTCTATGCTTTTCTATATCCAACTTCTACTCCTTGACCTCACTCTTCGTACTTCAGAGACTGTTGGGAACAAGGTCATTCCTATCTCACATTTCTTATCTCTTCCCATTCTGTCCCTTTAATCTACTCTGTTGGGCAAAGGATTATCTCTTTGACCCAGTCTTTACTCCTCAACTCCAAACTGCATCCTTCAGACCAACTTTGCTCTAAGCCATGCCTGTAGAATGAGTGTGGGAATGAATTTGTGGAATGATCAGGTTCTTCCTACTAATATTTTGCAAACACATATTGCAAATAAACTACATTCACAGTTTACCCAGTACCAGGAACCAGGTATGCGCATTCTGCAAGTCTAAAAAGTATAACTGTGTATTTGTTCCTCACAGTTCAGTTTAGTTTAACCAGGAAGGATTCAGCTCAGTTCAGTTTAACCAGGAAGGATAAGCACAGCTTGTACTGTCTGTACATGCAAATAATTTGTATTAATACAAAAGCTTTTATAACTACATCCTGAATATAAAAAAACGATCTTTCGGCTTCTCCCATTAGGGGTCGCCACAGCGGATCATCCGCATGTTTGATTTGGCACGTTTTTATGCTGGATGCCCTTCCTAACGCAACCGTCCCTATTTATCCGGGCTTGGGACCGGCACTAAGGCTTGTGCAACCATAATGGCTGGGGTTGGTTCCCTGACCGGGGATCGAACCCGGGCCGCAGCGGTGAGAGCGCCACATCCTAACCACTAGACCACCAACTACATCCTGAATATATTAACGAAAATTGTTCATGCACAATAATATTAGCGAACAGAAATTTTTTAGGTCTTCTAAAATATTGTCCATTGAATTGAGGTCTAGGTTTGGAATGTGCCATTGTAGCACAGTCTAACTTTGGCAGTGCGCTTGGTGTCAGTGTCCTGTTGGACGGTGAACCTTCACCTCACTCTCATGTATCATGGCAGTCCGGAACACGCTTTTATTCTTGGATTGTCTTACACGTATGCCCTTAGCCGTAACTGGTTCCCCAGTCCATGATTAGGAGAAGCAGCACCACTTAAAGCTTTTGAGAGCAAATCTCACATATTTCATATTGACTATTAAACTGCTTCATTTATTGCTCTCTTGTACCAGCACCACCAATGGAATGGAACTTAGAAATGAGATATGGTTTAATAGGTGTCAAAATGTTAATAAATGTTATCAGTTTAACCTTTTTATAAGAGCAATAATCAAATTAACGTCTCCAATTTATCTAATGCATATATACAGCTTTCAATACTACACTATGTCATGCAGAGCAGAAAAATAGGGGTATTGGCTCCCAAGACAGTTTAAAAAGAGTAAGGTCCTCCCATTTTAGCAACATCTCATAGATCAATTAGCCTGGCTGTAATAAATGAACATGGAAATTCTTAGAACAAAGGTCTTTTTACTTTGCAGTTCCACTGAACTTTTTACAAAAAAGAAGGGAAAAAAGGTTTTAGTGGTTATAACATAAGGGATAATACACACTAAATTGGACATTCCATAGATGCTCCACAGTATTAAAACATTTACATCCGTAAAACTCAGTTGAATTAAACTTGAGAACAGGCATAAGTGACAGTAAATACCCATGTTAGAAAAAATTGTGTTTACCACTGGTTATTTAAATTACTATTGTTTGCACTTTTTTTTTTATATTTTATGTACATAATGTTGTATTATAACTGAATAGATAGTAAAAATGTCTGGAGTCTTGAGACAACTTGTGCTTTCAATAGCTGTATTAATAATGGTTGGAGCAAGAACATTATGAACACAAGAATGTTTACATTCTTACAAAGACAGTATGCTTAGCTACAGACAGGCGCTAAAAGCTGCTAGAGCTGAACACCTGAGCAAACTCATAGAAAATAACAAAAACAATCCCAGGTTCCTTTTCAGTACAGTCGCTAAATTAACAACAAATCAGGGATCTGAAAAATGTGTTCCATCACAGTTTAGTAGTGAAGACTTTATGAATTTCTTCACTGAAAAAATAGATAACATTAGAAAAACAATTGTGGCAGTTCAACCTCTGACAGCATCTCCTGACACAATCGTACTTACAACCCCACAACTACACTGTTTTACATGTATAGGACAGGAAGAGCTGTATGATGCTATTATGAAAGCTAAATCAACAACATGTCAGTTAGATCCAATTCCCACTAAACTACTGAAGGAAGTGTTATATACAGCTGGTGAGCCTCTTCTCAATATTATTAACTCCTCACTATCGTTAGGTCATGTCCCTAAATCCCTCAAGTTAGCAGTTATTAAGCCCCTCATTAAAAAACCTAATCTGGATCCAAACGTGCTATCGAATTACAGACCAATTTCAAATCTCCCATTTATGTCTAAGATTTTAGAAAAGATTGTCGCTGCCCAGTTATGTAACCACTTGCAGGAGAACAATATCTTTGAAGAGTTTCAGTCAGGTTTTAGGCCCCATCATAGCACAAAAACTGCTCTAGTTAAAATCACAAATGACCTGTTTTTAGCTTCAGACCAAGGCTACATCTCCCTATTAGTTTTACTAGATCTTAGTGCTGCGTTCGACACTATAGATCATGATCTTCTCCTCGATCGCTTACAGAATTACATCGGTATTCAGGGACAGGCATTAAGCTGGTTTAAATCCTACCTGTCCAATCGTTACCATTTCGTAGATTTAAATAGAGAGCTATCCAGGATAATGCTAGTAAATTATGGCGTGCCACAAGGGTCAGTTCTAGGACCCCTGCTTTTCACAATATACATGCTTCCATTAGGAAATATTATTAGAAGGCATGGAATTAGCTTCCATTGTTATGCTGATGATACCCAGCTATATATTTCATCCAAACCAGGCGATACAGCTCAATTAGCTCGCATAACTGAGTGTGTTGAAGAAATAAGAGATTGGATGACCCATAACTTTCTGCTATTAAATTCTGATAAAACTGAGATTTTGCTCATCGGCCCAAAAAATAGTACACAGAAGCTCCAGCATCTCAGCCTGCATTTAGACGGTTGTTCTGTAACTACTAGTTCAACGGTAAAAGACCTGGGAGTTATTTTAGACAGCAACTTATCTTTTAATAATCACATCAATCAAGTTACAAAAACAGCCTTCTTTCACCTTAGAAATATTTCTAAGCTAAGAAATATGTTATCTATATCTGATGCAGAGAAGCTCGTCCATGCGTTTATGACCTCTAGAATAGACTACTGTAATGCATTACTAGGTGGATGTCCTGCATCATTAATAAACAAGCTTCAGTTAGTTCAGAATGCCGCAGCAAGAGTTCTTACTAGGTCAAGAAAATACGATCATATAACCCCAATCTTATCGTCCCTACATTGGCTTCCTGTTAAGTTTCGAATAGACTACAAACTACTGCTACTCACTTATAAAGCACTAAATGGTTTGGCTCCCATGTATCTATCCAGTCTTTTAACACGCTACAATCCGTCACGCTCCCTGAGATCTCAAAACTCTGGGCTTCTAGTAGTTCCTAGAATAGCAAAGTCCACTAAAGGCGGTAGAGCATTTTCACATTTAGCTCCTAAACTCTGGAATAGTCTTCCTGACAGTGTTCGGGGTTCAGATACACTCTCCCAGTTTAAGTGTAGATTAAAAACATATCTTTTTAGCAAAGCCTACACATCACACACATCACATCACAACCTTGTGCTCCAGAATATATGATTACATGCACATTATCAACTTGTGCTGTTAATATCATGAACAGCAGCTACGCTAATTCCTCTCCACTGCTTCTCTTTCTCTCCCCATCCCGAGGCATCCTGAGGTTTGGCCAGCTCCAGTCACGTCCCACCTCGTGAAGATTATGGACCTATGGATGATCATGGAGAAGTAGATGCCGAGTGTTTAAAGGCCCTGGCATGGAGAAGCTGATGCTGGATCTATGATGATCACAAATTGTTCTGTATTGTTGAAAGATTTATGACCAAACTCTTGATGTCACCCATATGAGGATGGGTTCCCCTTTGAGTCTGGTTCCTCTCAAGGTTTCTTCCTCATATCATCTAAGGGAGTTTTTCCTTGCCACTGTTGCCACGGCTTGCTCATCAGGGACAAACGCACACCATTCACCTTCACTGTTGTTTTCTGTAAAGCTGCTTTGAGACAATGTCTGTTGTGAAAAGCGCTATACAAATAAACTTGACTTGACTTGACTTGACATTAGCAATTGTATAGTTTTCACTGTGTAACAAAAGACAATGTACAAAGGAGTTCTTCGAGTACTTTGTATGGGCGATCGCTAAAATCTTTTTTTTTGACAAGACGCCAACATAAAAGAACCCGAAGAAGAAACCTGTGCTGTGTCTTGTCTTGAGACACCAGTACACAAACCCTGAGTTATGTAGTAGAATATTTCCTGTATATTCAAGATTGTGCGCCCACATGATTAACTTTCCTTACAGCCAAACATCATTAATAGAAGAACTGTGCAGAATTAACTATTTTGTTTTGGGTAATGAAACCGAAATTTCTTTGCAGATTCTTTGCTTAAGATTTTCTTTGCAGTATTGTACTGAAGAATTTATAAATTTTGTTATTATTTCCTTTACAGATCAAATCAATATACACAAATCACTTGTCGTGTACTGCTTACATTTACGTTTAATTTGAAAACAACTGAATAAATGAGTCAAGTTTGAAAACATTTTGCACCAACAAAATTGGCAAAAAGTATCATGGGTTTTTTATTAATAAATAAAAAGGTATAACAAAAGTTGGAATAAAGCATGTTGGGATGTGCATTAATAGGAAAAAATACTTTGGAGCTGCATTATATTGCTCATACATTACTGTTGTTGATTTTTTTTATTTATTTTGTATTTTTTTATTTTATTAATTTCACCCTGAAGAAGAAATATGTAGTCCTTCAATACAAATAAGAAAAAAAAATTCAGCAGCAGCATAGGACAAAAATGTCAAATTTCTACTAAGAGCCACTTGCTCTGTGTGAACAGTTCCTGGGTTACCTCCCTAGGTCCTAAACATGAAATCATTAGTTCCAGATGGAGGAAAACTCTGATGAAATTCAACTGCATTTCTATGTATTTGTAATCAAACATAAAATCAATATTGCGGCTAATTCTGCATATAACAGAAACACCGTGACAAAGGTTTGTGAACACATAATCGAATTCCTTTGTGCCTTTTAAAAATACAAATCCAGATTTAAACATACCTATACTGTTTTAATGACCTACAATCTTCTGAGAAGGCATTCTAAATATTGGAGTGTGGGTGTGGGGATTTGCTCATTCAATAGTGAGCTCAAGCACTAATGTCATGTGTGAAGGTCTGGGGTGCAGTCAGCATTCTTGTATAAAGTATATGAAAGTGGTTGAGGTCAGGGCTCTGTGCATGGTACACCAATTCCTCCACACCAGCTTTGGCAATAAATGTCCTCATGGAGCTTTTTTCACAGGAAAAATGTCATAAGTCTTAGTTTTAGTAGTGAAGGATAATTGTATTGCTGCATATAATATATTCTTTGTGTGCTTCCACTTTTGAGGCAAGTTAGGGAAGGTTCACATATGTTTGTGATGGACCAATGTCCACAGACTATCGACCGTATAGTGTTTTTTTTTTTTTTTTTTTGTATTTAACATTTTTAGCACTGTGTTGGCATGATAAGTAATACAGGATTGCAACAAATGCAATACTGTGTTAATTACATCATGACAGTTTTGTATAGTTTTTAAATTTATTTCATCAAATAATTGGCTGTGCTTGCATTTTCTATATAGAGTAAGTGCAGCATTAGGAAGGCCAAAAGGCAGGCATCAAAACATGAAAAATGGATTTAGCCAAGACAGAAGAAAGTGCAAAGTGGGTTCAGCCTTAAAAGATGACCTTCACACTATGAGCCACACATCTAATAGTTTTTTCTTTCTTCTTTTTCAACAGTTCAGCCCATCAAAAATTCTCTATTTTTTTGTTTATGTATTTTTCCCTTACAACTCTGTGCCCTTTGGTTGAAAGGGTTCAAGTGGTTATGGAAAGATATATATAAAAAAGAAAGGCTGGAAAAAATAGACTCTACTTCACAGATTTTCTTTTATTGTGCTTATGACATTTTAATTTTTATATTCAGAGAACTTTAAAACAGATGGTGCATTGATGTTTCTGTACTTTTACTAAGTTGAATTAGTCCATCCTCACTGGGTATGGGAGATACTCGACAAATAATACTGTTTAACAAAACAATTTTTGTTCTGTACAGACAGTATTATTTTTTATTTCCTTTTTTTTATTTATTAAATTATTTTATTTTTTACATTTGCAACTACAAATTAATAAGTAAATATAATTAAGGTTTAAATATTACTTATTACCTAATAATACTTAAATAATAAATCATTTCACATAACACTGTCACTATCTAATGATGAGGTTCCAGCTGTGGGGTTATAGCAATTTCAGGTTTTTACTCAAGAAGTTACACAAATTGTTTACAACATTTGTAAACAAAGTTAATCATAGTTCTTACTCTGTTTCTCTCTTACTTCACTTTCTTCTCTCATGTATGACTCCCTCTCCTTCAAAAGCCTTTTACATCAATATTATGATTGAAATAAGGATTTTTTTCTAAGAAAGTGATTTGGCATATGCTCCCATTTATTGGATAGCATTGAGCACTTTTTATGCCAGGGCAGATGTAGGTTACAGCCCTGAGATGAGGCATGCTTTTTGAATGATAGCACACTTAATACCTGCATTATCTCTGTCACTTACCTAAACCAAATAGCAGCACATGGTCACCTTCCCGGCACACATTACAGACAGCTGTCACCCTCGTTCGTGCTTGCGTGCATGTTGTCTGCGTTTATTTGCCATAAATGGGGACACGTTGTTGACATTTTCACATGATTGCAGTAACTGATGTGCTGCAATGACATAAATAATACCAAAACATCCAGGAACCTAGAAACGATGAGAGTTTCAACAGGAAATAAATTTTTTTTTTGGGTTGTTTTTGTTTGTTTTGTTTTTTTGTAAATGAATATATTTTAGTCCTGAGCCTAAATTTTCTTTGTTTTTACACTCATTAACACACATGCACACACACTATTGTATTAAATATATTATATACATTCACTTTAGCAGTTAATTCAATGCAAATATCCAATTGGTTAATTACGTCAGTGTCATGAATGTACTATGCAGATACAGGTAAAGCGCTTCTGTTGCCTAAAATACCTGGCTCACCGCAGAAAAAGTCGAAAGTTGAAAGCTTCCTGGTTTTTTTTATTTATTAAATTTTTACATATTTTTTTGTACACATTTACATATTACATTAAGTTCATACTAAGATGAATATCACTCTTTCTTACAAGGTTATAAGATATTAGATAAGGCTGCAGATAGAGGTCCTTTTCCAGCATCAGTGAAAGGAGGAAAGTTTCACACTCGACTCTACACATGTACCTATTCTTTTTTTTCCATTAGAAACACTTAATATCACTGTAAGCCAATTTGAGCAGATTCCAATATAAAAGTGTTTTCTATTGTTTTGCGTAAAAAAAAAAAAACCAAAAAAACCCCACAAAACAATGGTGTAATATGTAAGTGTCAGGTCTTTCCAGTAACTTTAGAAATCTTTTGAGAATGGAGTTCAGGTTCCTAACCTGGCTTCCTCTCTATTCACTAATCTTGACAGGGAGGCGATGAGGCACAACACTGCCTCTGTGTGGAAGCTACAAAGTCTGCTTTCCCTCAGCATTCTAAAAACCGGATGAAAGGAAGAGAAAGAGCAAGGCTACTCTTATTCGCTGTGTAGTAATCCAGCAAAACTGATTTTGAAACAAAAGACAAAATAATCTATAATGATCAAGTAAAACTTGATACTACACCAATGGTAATACTGCTACAACTACTGCTATTAATAGGATTGATAGTAATATATATTAATAACAATAGCTTGTTAGTTATGTGCTTATCTCTAGGCATTGTCATATAATTTACACTATAATGTGAAAAGAAATTGTATGCAATTGCCTTGTGCTCACCTACTTTAATGAATATACATTCTAAACTGAGGTTTTATTGTAACCTTCATTCAGTACTAGTGTTTGAGTTTCACCTCACACTAGAGTCCATATGTATGTAACAACTTTAACAGCAAAGCAACTATCTTACTGCACAGATAAATTTTTAGCGATCTGTTGTATAAAGCAACTGCTGGCAAACTTTGCCCTGAAACATGCTTCAGTTTAAAAATACCGCAAAAAAAAATTCTAACAATTTTTCCAAAATGATTATCAACTCAGACATGACCGTGACAGAATGATATAATAAAAATAAAAAAAAGTTAATTATTTTACAATTAAATGTGGCTCAGAGTAAAATTTGACCATCATTGTTTATGCAGTTTGTTTTTAGTTTTAAAATGTCTGTCTTAACTATTGTTTATACAGTGTGCTATATACGAAAGCAAACATTTCATACTATAATGTATAGAAAATTTTTACATTTCTATGGGGTGTCTTGGAACAAGACATGTAGACTGTTCTAAAACAACAGCCTCTCTGCCTCATACCTGATGAACTACAAACATTACATACAAGGCATGGCTTGGGTTTAGTTGGTTCTTTTGTCTAGTCGGATCCAGATACCCTTCTCCGGACGGAGAATAAGCTCCCCCAGTGGTCTCAGCTCCTCAAGACTCTGACACGCTTGCACATCAAAGTGACGCAACACAGTAGAAAGAACCACCTTTTCTTCCATCATGGCAAAGCGCTGGCCTGAGGTTACACACACAAACACACAGGAGAAATCTGTCATGTACTATTTTCCATCATATACCACTGTAATTCTGATTTCAAATTCATTGCTGGAAGGCAGCTGACAGAGGGATGAAATGATTAATCTTGGTAGGCATTGCACACTCTTTCTCTCTCTCTCTTGCACATGCAGTAATGTTTCCTTCTGAGTGGCCAGTGGGCTGGAACTTCCTCAGTACCTTATGAGAAACACTCTATCTCAGTCAAGAAGTGGAAGACAGGGTTGTGCTCTCTGGAGATAAATGTGAGAGAAAAGTTAGCAGCTACTCTGTTTTATCCATCCATGCTAAATGGGTGATTGATTCTAGGTGGAGTGTAGATGCACATCCATGAATTGCAGTGTAATGATCCTGGGACGCTATATCATAAAAAGTGGTCTTGCTAATAGGATGTGACCTGCCTGATAAAATAACCCTGACCCAGAAACTTAACAGACTGAAGTTTTTCCACTTCTTCACTTAGAGTTGTGGAAGTGGTTTATATAAAGTTGCAGGTCATAGGCTGCTTTGCTGTGATTGGAATACAGTGTGATTGTTCATGTTTCAGCTTATCTCTTAAGTCTCTCACCGATGCAGTTTCGAGCACCAGCAGAGAATGGGATGTATGAGTATGGGTGTCTTCCTGTACTGTTCTCTGGAAGAAAGCGCTCTGGTTTAAACTCCTCTGGCTCCGGAAAGAAACGTGGATCACGATGAAGAGCGTAAGGGATGATCACAGCATTGACGCCTTCTGGAACTTTGAAACCATCTGGGGGAAATAGTGATTCTTTTTACAACAATTGGTCTATGTTTGAAAAAGTGAGCACTATGTGACAATAAATAATTCCATCAAATGTTTTCATTTCATGGTGTTCATTGACTGTGTTTCCTATTGGCTGCAATTTTATTTAGATTCACACAGAGTGGAATATAGTAAAAGCAGCTGAATATTTTCCCCTTTAGGCAGATAAAAAGGTTTGGAGCCACTTAGAATCTGACTCAGGGAGTCAGCTGTTTCACTGAAATACAAATAATGGCAGTGACAGCAATTATTCAAGTTTTTGTGCACCAAATGATATGGTCGCAATGTGCTATAGCCTACTTATATGACAGTCCTCGCAGATCCTGCGTGCAAACAGCGGCACAGCAGGGAAGATTCGCAGGCTTTCCTTGATGACACACTCCAGGTACCGCAGTCTCTTTAGGTCCTCCACTCCCACATGACGCTGTGATGAACCTGTCCAGAAGTGCAGAAAGAAAGAGAGATAGTAAGAGATATCTCAAAGCTTCATAGTACAGTTTAGGTTTTATTTATAGAAATCAACAGTTGACAAACGTTTTCATTTATTTTACTCACATTATTTGGACTTGGAATTATCTAAGCAAAATGTGCTAAAATTATTGCTAAATATCTAAGATAAAATATTAAGACCAAAGAGTGGTCCCTGTTCCCATTCCATATTTTCCATCTTCTCACTCCATCAGCATGTGAAGGGGATTTGCATGTAACTATCATAAATGTTTTTATTGCTAATAATAATAATCTTTGAATTAACATTTAATTGAACACACATTTTTCATCAACACATGAAAAGGTTATCTATGTTAACATCAATAAATGTTGTTTTTATATCAAATAAAGAAACAGAAAATAAAGTTGTGTTACCAAACACCTCCTGTAGCTCTGCCTGTACTTTCTTTTGGACTTCTGGATGAGCCCCTATCAGATGTAAGGCCCAGTTCATGGAAGCTGCGGTCGTGTCATGTCCCTAATAAACATGCCATAAAAGGTTAGTATCAGGCACAAGATTGTCCATTGTGATATTGTGCAATGTAATTTCTTCCCACTTCAAACATGAAGGTGTCCACTTCCTCCTGAACGTCCTCATGGCTCAGTGCAGAACCAGTATTATCTGTGGTTTTTAACAGCATGTCCAAGAAAGCCCTTCGCTTTCTCCGGCCATGGTCTGACTCACCAACAGATCCTTCACTCGCATACTCTGCTCTCTCTTTGATCACCTTCAAAACACAAATGAAAAACTCAAAAATCTATTCAATATATATATATATTTTTTTTTATCAAAAGGATTACTATTATGCTTCCAAGCTTGTGGGTGTTTAAAAAAAACATGTACTATAAGACCTACTAAAAACAAGCATATCAATGTATATTAATGTATATTAATGTAGTGATATATTATTTGAGAATGCATTATGTTAAGGATTATATAATTGAAACATTAATAGTTTGTGTGGCAATAGGTAGCAGGTTCATTTTACACACACTGTCCACTTTATTAGAAAAACCAGTACAACGGCACATTCATGCAGTTATGTAATCAGCCAATCATGTGGTAGCAGCACAATGCAAAAATCATGAAGACATGGGTCAAGAGCTTTATTTCACATTTACATCAAACATCTGAATGAAGAAAAAGTGTCATCCCTTTAATCAGTTTTTAGAGTGAAAGTTCAGTAGGTGCAAACTCCTTATGGATAAGAGGGCCCAGTGGAAAATGACCCGATTTAAGCTGTTGTCTACAGTAATTTAAATATTCAGTACAAGTATATAAAATATGCACAAAACATCAAACGTTGAAGGTACATACTGTGCTGCTGCTGCTGTTGTATAAATGAGCAATTTAATATGTGTTTCTGTTGAAGTGATTTGTAATATACCAGTAAGTGTACATCCATACACATTCTTGTTCTTAGATATGCAACTCTAAAATGACTAAGTGGGAATGAGTATGGGACTGCATAAGTGTATGGTGCCCTGTGATGCAACTCCTTGCTCCAAGGATTTGAAACCACTGATCTGGAACCACTGGAACCAAACTAGGAAAAAGTGTTTAATGTCCAGTTCAACACCAAAACACTTCACTTGATTTCCTAGTTGATCATCAACTGACCAATCACTAAATAATTATCACTGTCAATACAACTAACATATTACTTACATACACTTTTTCAGCTGATTACTGACCACACAACTGCTTAAAATCATCTATATACACATTGTCTACATGAAGATACACTTTGTGATGTTACTTTTTTAGTAAAAAAGTTAAAAAGTTACTTAGTTTTTTTCAGTTTATACTTGCTGATCTGCCTTACTCCTGTTTATGATAAGCTATTATTGCCTAGCCATTCTGTTTTCTCCTTGCACTTGCATCAACTTGTCTGCTAGTCAACACCTACAGTACAATTCCATGTCCCTACTACAGGACATTTGTTTGTTGTTGGAAACTTCAGAAACTTGTGACAGTTTGTGGAATGGTATTGCAATTCTTAGATCACTGTCAGGTCCTTAACTCGGAATTTTACCATTAATGCCCATTTTTTTTGGGAAACTAATAATAATAATAATAATAATAATAATAATAATAATAATAATAATAATAATAATAATAATAATAATAATAATAATAATAATAATAATGTGAAAACTTACACCTGCAGTGAAGGAGTGTAAAATCCGAAGTCGTTTTGCATGCTCTTTACCCTCTCCTAACATGTTATAAATCCAGTCAGGCCACCACCACGGTGATCTCTGTCTACGAGTGATGATGTCACTCATCCTGTGGGAAGTTTATGTGAAGTTTGATCACAATTTACAAAGTATAAATGTAATGTTCTCCCCACTTCATGGAATTATATATTTTCTCTAGCATAATTCAATGACCAATCACATAACCACAGCCCACTGACTATTAATCATGCAGACTTGTCTCCCATTTACACGCTTCCTGAAATATCCAGAGCACACATACACCTTAGCACAATTATCATGCTTGTGTGATTCTAAGCATGAGCTGTGATTCATGTAGTTTTACTTATCGCCAATACAAGTTTTGTTAGACCTGCTTGGACTGGTCCTTCAAGATCACATTAGTGTTTGTCTGATTTGTGATTGCCCTTGTCTACTTCACTACCTTGTGAGTCCTAAAAAACACCCTATGCTTGCATAATTTTTGACAAGTGATGTGGCCTTATTTATTTCTTTTTATTATAATAGTTTGCTCAAATAATTATAATTATAATTAATTTACTTCTTATTACTTAGTCCATTTAACATTTATATTTAACTTGTTTGCTAAGAAATTACCTAGTTTTTGTGAACCAAAAGCAAAATAAGTATCTCTAATAAAATAAAATTCTATATTGTATAAATACAATGACTCTCTGTATAGGTCCCTAAAATAAAACTGCAACAACTGCAGCTTCTATTTTTCTCCATTCATTCAAAAGGACCACTACAGCATTTCCACTGAACAATAATTATCATTGCAGCTGCTTAATACATTTGTACCAGTACAACACACACTATAAATTCACTTCGTTTTCCACATTATAAGAGCTAATGCTGTGTGAGAATAATTATCCATTCAAATAGACATTGGTGTTCAGTTTCCATTGAGTAGAGAAGGTGACAAACAACCAGTGATTTTATTCCTTCAAAATGCATCTACACAGTTTATATACCCAACGATGTATATTTATGCAAATACTTACTTATACACAGTCTGGACATATTCTGAGTCAGCATTGCTCTGTGCATAGATGTTTTTGCCCATTGCTGTTTCTAGATTGAAAGAAAAACATATGCACTAGTACAATAATGCAATATTAAAATTACTTCAAAAACATAAAATATAAACATACACAAATAAAACACATAAGTACCTAATAAAAATGGCTACACATTATTTAGTAATTAGCTGTTAATAGTTTTATTTTAAAGATTACTGGTCATTTAAAGGTATTGGTATGTTATACAGTGCAAAGAAAATATACCAACCGCATATAATGTCTAAGGCACAGAGTGTAATGTAGCTGAAGCAGTTAAATGGTTCTCCGCCTACATGTTTCAGCATCTTTTGGATCAGAATATCACTCTGTTCATTCATCACCTCCAGGAAGTCAGTGAGGATAGAGAAGTGAAATGTTGGGGTCAGCATTTTGCGTCGATTGCGCCACTTGTCTCCTGTACTGTAATGTGTGGGAGGAAAATCATGAAATCCGTATAGTTATGCTTTTTTTTTTTTTTCTTCTATAATTTTATTTAATGTTTGTTGAGAAGTGCAATTCAATGATACTTGACAATAGTTATAGCATATCTGAGCCCTTATAAGAGATTTTGGTCTCTTATATTTGGTCTAAAGATCACTATAGGTTTATCATACCCTATAGCCATACTACTGGAATACCCCAGAGTTTTGTTTTTTGTCTTCTCCTTCAGTGGTCAGATGTCACTGCTTCTCCTAACACACAACTTTGTTCAGGCTGTCTTTCAGACAATAATTCGTAGTTGAAAATCCATCAAAATAGAAGTGGTTTACAGCTAAGGAATGCACTACGTTAGACGAATCAATCATCAATGACACTCCCGGCTAAGCATCTATGAATAGATGGACTTAACCTTTCCAATCACATCAACCAACAGATGACTTTGACTGGACCCATTGGTGTATTATTTATTTAGTCCAGACAATGTCTAGGATATTGTTGGTTTTTCATGTACTTTTAGATGTTTTTTGTATTATTTTACTGTTTACAAAACTGTGGTATTTTTTAGGTTTAAAAGGCCTTTAATAGCTATCTGGCACTACCTAGATAACTTTTGCACATATACACTAGCATTGCCTGCTCGGGATCAGAAATTCTGACAGTCTTAAGAGCTCTTAAATCATAAAATAAAAACAATTATTATATAGAATTATAATAAGATGATTCCAGCCTTAAACTTTTATACAGTATTTGTACCTGGTGAGTAAACCTGTGCCAAGCCATGGGTGCAGAAATCTGTAGGGGTAAGATTTATCTAGATGCTTAGAATTGCTGAGGACAGCCTAAAAAAAGAGAGAAGAACCTAATTTAAACAACAAGAATATAAATGCCTTGCCTTAATATGCCTTTAATAAATTGCATAATTTCTTTATGCAGAACAAACTGCTGGCGATTTCCCAGCATCACACAGAGCGACCATATGAACATGATTCATCATATTTTATTGCCAGAAGAGTGGGTATTGTTACTAATGTTTTAATTACAGTATACACACCTCAATTGTCTCTGCATGAAATAAAATAAGGAACGGGATGGGTCCCACCCAGACCTTCACAAGAGGCCTATGTCTGTTTTCATTAGTCCCCTCAATAATCTGGTTGAAAAAATCTTCAAATGACATACACATATAAACACAAATGTACCAACTCTTTAGTATTGTATACAATGAAAACATGAGAGATTAACCATGGGGTTAAATAAAATTCTACAGTACCTCCTGCATTGGTTTTGAACTGTAAAGCATTACCAATGAATGGAAAGGCACCTTCCATTCCTGGAATTGGCTTCATCTCACTCCATTTATGTATGTAGCTTTTAAGAGGAGAATATAACAAAGATATCAGAAGTACAAGCAGGATGATAGATGCTAGGCTCCCTAGAGTGTATAATCCAAACACTAGCTCCATTTTTCCAGTAATGGAATTGGCAGCAGTAAATGTTCTGAAAAAGGTGGATAAAATCCCTCTCACGTGAACTTCAGACTTAACTTTAACTGAGGCACAAACAAAGCAAATGATTATCAGGCCATGCTAGTTTTTTTTATGGCCTCCAGCTAAATCATTGACAGGAAGAGCAACAGAATATCAAATATTATGTTACCATGTAAGCTGCACTTTTTTTCTCTTTTTTTTTTTTTTTTTAAACCTGCAAAAACGTGTTTGCTGTTTTCATTGCTTTGCCAAGTCAGAAACTGAGGAGAATAAAAATGGAGGAATATAAAGTACTGTACACTGTTATTATTTTTGTTTTTAAATGGTAAATATTAACTTTACTACTATTCATATACTGAAAGATATATATTCACATGCAAATATAGATTGTAAAGATCTGTATAGTCTGTAAATACAGTATGCCTACTTAAATGCATGTAAAATAAGCAAGTGATAGTTATTCTTGAATGAATGTCAACACATATGTAAT
The DNA here is from genome assembly GCF_946808225.1 of Silurus aristotelis. Taxonomy (NCBI): domain Eukaryota; kingdom Metazoa; phylum Chordata; class Actinopteri; order Siluriformes; family Siluridae; genus Silurus; species Silurus aristotelis. The sequence continues at coordinate 16,548,812 of NC_139587.1, forward strand.
CTAGTATTGAAAATATCAAGTTAAGTAAAAAATAATTTTAATTTATACGCATATTGCTGATTTTGGATCTCCCTGCTGTTTTCCCGGCTTTTAAATTTTTGAACTGTTTGTTGGATTCTAAAGAAATCACCCACATTTTGTAAATTATTATACATTTTTAGATGTAGCCCTTTTCATAAAAGCATTTGTAACATTTGCAATGAGTATTATACAAAATTAAGTAAAAAGTAATAAATTATCAGTAAGTCACTCAAATATTTCAACAACATAATACAGAGTTCGACAACTACAGTAAAAATTGATTTATTGCAATACATGAATACATTAATTTTTACATACACCAACTTGGCATTTAAAACGGGCATGGATTTCTCAATACTAAATAATTAAGAATATAATTGGAAATATGTTCATTTTAAATGTCAACAGAACTTCTACTATCTGGGTATTTCTTTCTAATTATAAATGAATGTGTAAATGGCAATAAAACATGTTTTAGTGCAAGTGTGATTACTTGCACAGCAAAGCACCAAAGTATTTTATTCTTCCACATTGTTAGTCACTGAAGAGATACATTCTTTGCAGTGTCCAAACATCTTTTAAATATGCTGTGGTATTACCATGTGAAACTTCTTCCTCCTGTGTACTGGAAACCGACTTAATGCCTTCCGAGCACCTGAAAAATGTTAAGACGTTTTTTTTTTTTATTTGTTTACCGCTATGTAAATCAAAAGGGAACAATGCAGTGTTCTTGGTTTTTGTGTTTGTCCTTCAGCTCTCCTCATTAAACAAATTAATTAATCCCAGTAACTCATAAAACAAAATATCTCAGCTCATGCATAATTCTGAAAAGGTTTCTCATCTTTAAAAGTCTCTCTTTGATTACTTACAATTTGGTTTGAAAGAATGCAATGAATAATTTATATCTATGGAGATTAAAAGTTCTATTCGGCTTCTGCCTGAGGTTGTTAGCTAAAACTTTATAATATACTAGTATATAATGTTATATAGTGTAACAGTGCATTACATGGCTCTGTTGACAAGCAAATCTTTTGGTTCTGTTGTACTGAATTGGAAATGATACATTGACTCATGTTTCATTTGAGGGTATTGACAATTATCAAGGGTAAGCTAAAAATTCAAATATATATAAATTGAGGTTGATGACCTGTTGCAAAAAAAAAATCTTTCCATGGGGTTTGAAGGCATTTAATCGAATCTGAATAGTCATTCTTTGCACATTATAATTTATCATGATCACATCAGTCACATGTTCTGCATATATTGTGGGTTATAACTAGAAGTATAAATTATCTACCTCCACATTGTTACTAGATATATGTTTGCATAATCCATTAAGGAGGAAAATCCCTGAAATCCTAGGAATAATGTCGCGTTTTACCTATTTTCATAGGATGAGGAGGGTAATAACCAAAAGAACAAATTAAGTACCTCTACAGGGTTGCTAGACATACTGGTAAAAGTAAAAAATGATGAGGAGGCAATCCCAGAAAGCCTTAGAGAAAATCTGCTGCTCCACAGAACTGGAGTAAAATAGTTCAGGAACCTTAAAAAGATGTCCCTGGCCACTTCCTCATAGAGCTGCATTAGGTATATTACACTACACCATAAGACAGATCTTAGACAAACAAGAGGAATTATATCACATTATATTATAAATATCTGGGAATTCCTTAGGAGGGGCTAGAGACTGGGCTGACCTTCTCAGTCTGTTTCTGTTGCAACCCCGGTAAAAATGTAAGGAACAAGAATGAATAAATGAATAAACGAACGGAAATCCATGAATTTATTTTAAAACCAGGGTGCTGTATTTGAAATGTTACTGCCAGTGTCCAAATATGTTTTGCCTAAATATTAATAATGAGAACTTCATTATTAATGTCAACTATTGTTAACTAATGTTAACAATTATTAACATCATTAATAATTTCAGATTAATTATTATTGCTTAAATGTACCTATTGATCCAAGTATAGTTGTGTTCCCTCCTTCCCCATCAGAGGAAGAGAGATGTGTGCGTCTTTTCATGGGTGCAGCACAGTCAGAAAAGCCATTTGCTGTAGAAGAGGTTATGCCCATGCTAAAGCCTGTTACACCCATCGGTGTGCCATCACCTGAAACACAAACAACATACTGTTTATTTAAGTAACACTTTAGGCCATACAGTCATACATTCTATTAGATGTAATAATAAATAGCAATGTATTAATTATGTTTAAAATGTGTGATACATTTTAATTTGCTATTAAATGAGATATGCTTAGTACTAAATAAAACTATATAATAGTTTGAGTTCAAATAACAACTTTTAAAGTGATAGACCACCACTTATTTACATGAGCAAAATTATTGGAACAGATAGCATTTGATTGTCTGAAATGGAAGTGTCTAGTATAGCAAAACAGAAAAAAATGGCCATTGCCCTAACAATAATTAAGGAGGGAAATACTTACGATCCTAACCGAGTAACAGTTATATGCATGTGTATCCCTGAGTGTAACATACACTCACTGGCACTCATTCACCTGTTTTGGCGAAGTTCCCAGTGAAAAGGCTTCTCCCTGTCTTCATACTTAAGGCAAAATCCATGGCTGTGTAGGAACATTTCATGGTTGTGTCTGACTGCAGGTGTAATAGGATATTAATTATGGCAGACATTATCTTACATGCCATATAGATTACTTTAACAACACAATAATGTAATCCCAGAAGGATCTAGTGTTTACAGATTAGTGAACAATTGCACTCTAGTAAAAGTGAAAACACTATAAAACATTAAACTCCTTGTAAACATAATGATAATGATTGAAAACAAATGCACATGCTTCATAACTTTCTTATCTCTATCTATGAACAGGCAGTTTAATGGCTGTTATGACTGGGGGTTGTGTCAAATCAGCCACAAAAACATACAATTTAATTTAGCATACAAAACATTCTAGATGACTGTGTGGTTCCAAATTTTCGACAGTGGTTTAAACCAACATATGGACGTTATGGTCAGGTGTCCAGTAAAAACTTTTGGCAATATAGAATTACTCCTGAGTAATCAAGAATTATTATTGGTGCAGGTAATATAGAAAAGCAGAGGACGTAATCTTTATTAATGTCAAGGAAGGAAAGCTGAGCTCCAACAATCCAGCAACTTTATGTATGTTTTGTAATTTGTACCTTTATAGGATGTAGGGTGCCCACCAAAAACTTGCCATCTACAGTCACAGTGAGCCTGAACTCAAACCAAATTATGTCTTATTAGAGATTTTGGAGTCATGTTAGAAACTGTGCTCTTCACTACTATCATCATACTACTATCATACACCTCAGGGAAAGAATGGTTTCTTTAGTTCAGTTCCAGACTATTAAAGAGATGTGTTTAAAGTCGTTTTGGTGGATCACGATGGACTGACACTTTTATTAAAACAGCATCTTTAATAACTTACTCTGAATGTCTGGTTGGTGTTGGGGCGGGATAGGGACTCCAGCAGTAGAGTGGGCTCTTTCAGGGGTGGAAGGCTAGACAATGTGTGCACTGCACCACCTCTCATGATCCGACCCCTGAGCTGGAAAACGTCAGCGTCATATCACAGTGCTATTCATATGTGCAGTTTCATAAACATGATTATGCTTTAATTATACAGTTCACTAGTCCTGGAAAAAAAATGCAAAAATAAACATAGAAAACAACAAGAGTTGTGATGCAACAGTGTTTCTTGCATGGTTATGTCACAACATTAATAAAAAAAATCAAACAGGTACCAGACCAGGTCTTTCATGCCAACATATGTTACCTGTGTATGTCTGAGAGAAGGAATGCTACAATCTTGCTCTGCGGTGTCAACGTGAATGAGAGGAAGTCTGTGGTTCTGAACTGCACTCACAGGTTTGGTAAGCAGGTCCTCAGCTACGGTCGATCTACAGCGCAAACACAGTCACCCATTTACAGAAGTGTGCTTACTCCTGAGATGTCTGTAGCAAGCTTGGTGATCACAACTTATAGGGTTTAATAATGTTTGTTTGGGAGGTAAGCTTTGAATCAGAATCCTTTAGAAGACTTCAACAATAATGAAACCATAATGAATTATCATAGATAAATTATATATTCTGTGTCACCCAAATAAGAATTAGTTCTCTGTTGTATCTGATTCCTCTAAAGGTTTCTTCCTCATAACAATAAATAGATTTTTTCCTTGCCACTGGCTGAGTAGAGAAAAATTCACAGGGATTAATTCATAAAGCTAATATTTAGAGACGTTTTTAATTGTGTAAAGCAGCATTAAGTCCACGTCCAATGTTTAAAGCGCTAAGCAAAAAACTGAAAGGGCTTAATGGGAGAGTTAAACAGCATAAAGTTTGTGTGTAGTGTGTTTGTTACAAAATAAAACAATAAAAAGAAAAACTCTTACTCTAGCTCTTTTGAGTTATCCAAGCCTGTCTACATTCTTCTTATTCCCTCATGAACTGAGAAACATTACACTAACTTTAAAATTAGGTTTTCTTTAGTATCATCTGGTTGTGTGAGACCCAATAAGTAAAAAAAAAATAGGATTATTACTAACAATCTGGTTCCTCGCAGAGAGGTTTGTACTGGGAAGTTGTGACGCTGAAGAGCTTTGCCGCCAAGTCTGGGGAGAATCCGCTGGCCAGAGGGTTTGTGTGAGTGTGTGCTCATTCCATTTGGGGTCTTCAGTGTAGTAAGTGTGGTGCTTCCATCATCTAGGGCACACCTCCAATGGAATTAATACAAAGGAAAAAAAAATATTGTGTTGGCAAAAATGCATTTTTGGTAATATAACTATTTAATAAGCAAAGTTTCAAAGCTTAATCAAAATACATGAATCAGAAACTCCGTCACTAAACCATTTTACCTACGAATTATTTAAATCAGGACAACAAAGAGTGCAGCTAGATTTTGTGTTAGGTATACCAGGAAGTACATTAAAATGAAGATGTAATGTTTTGTTAATAAACATAAATAATGTTTTATAAAGATACTACATGTATGTCAAAGAAAGAATAGAAGACTATTTTATACATATTTGGAAGCTGCTAATAAATCTCTTACTTAACTTTTCTTGCCATTCGTGGTTCGTACCTAAAATGTTACCACAAAGATGGAGGCACACAATTGTAAAGGATGTTTTTTGCATGCTGTAGAATTATGTTTTCCCTTCACTTGAACTAGGAGACCCAAACCTGACGATGTCCCTGTGCATGCTCCATGACTGTATGAGTTACAGAGCTTTGAATCGAACACCTTTGTGACAAATTAGAATGCTGACTGCACCCCAAAGCCCCCTCACTCTACATCAGTACTTGCCTTTGTCCATATAGTGTGATTGCGTGCGTGTATATATATGCGTGTATTCGGCCCCCTTCAACTTTGCGACCTTTTGCCACATTTCAGGCTTCAAACATAAAGATGTGAATTTTTTGTGAAGAATCAAAAACAAGTGGGACACAATCATGAAGTGGAACGAAATGTATTGGATATTTCAAACTTTTTTAACAAATAAAAAACTGAAAAATTGGGCGTGCAAAATTATTCAGCCCCCTTAAGTTAATACTTTATAGCGCCACCTTTTGCTGCGATTACAGCTGTAAGTCGCTTGGGGTATGTCTCTATCAGTTTTGCACATCGAGAGACTGAAATTTTTGCCCATTCCTCCTTGCTCGAGCTCAGTGAGGTTGGATTCAGGTACAGATTCTCGATTGGATTCAGGTCTGGACTTTGACTTGGCCATTCTAACACCTGGATATGTTTATTTGTGAAATATTCCATTGTAGATTTTGCTTTATGTTTTGGATCATTGTCTTGTTGGAAGACAAATCTCCGTCCCAGTCTCAGGTCTTTTGCAGACTCCATCAGGTTTTCTTCCAGAATGGTCCTGTATTTGGCTCCATCCATCTTCCCATCAATTTTAACCATTTTCCCTGTCCCTGCTGAAGAAAAGCAGGCCCAAACCATGATGCTGCCACCACCATGTTTGACAGTGGGGATTGTGTGTTCAGGGTGATCAGCTGTGTTGCTTTTACGCCAAACATAACGTTTTGCATTGTTACCAAAAAGTTCGATTTTGGTTTCATCTGACCAGAGCACCTTCTTCCACGTTTGGTGTGTCTCCCAGGTGGCTTGTTGCAAACTTTAAACAACACTTTTTATGGATATCTTTAAGAAATGGCTTTCTTCTTGCCACTCTTTCATAAAGGTCAGATTTGTGCAGTATACGACTGATTGTTGTCCAATGGACAGAGTCTCCCACCTCAGCTGTAGATCTCTGCAGTTCATCCAGACTGATCATGGGCCTCTTGGCTGCATCTCTGATCAGTCTTCTCCTTGTATGAGCTGAAAGTTTAGAGGGACGGCCAGGCCTTGGTAGATTTGCAGTGGTCTGATACTCCTTCCAATTTAATATTATCGCTTGCACAGTGCTGCTTGGGATGTTTAAAGCTTGGGAAAACTTTTTGTATCCAAATCCGGCTTTAAACTTCTCCACAACAGTATCTCGGACCTGCCTGGTGTGTTCCTTGTTCTTCATGATGCTCTCTGCGCTTTAAACGGACCTCTGAGACTATCACAGTGCAGGTGCATTTATACGGAGACTTGATTACACACAGGTGGATTCTATTTATTATCATTAGTCATTTAGGTCAACATTGGATCATTCAGAGATCCTCACTGAACTTCTGGAGAGAGTTTGCTGCACTGAAAGTAAAGGGGCTGAATAATTTTGCACGCCCGATTTTTCAGTTTTTTATTTGTTGAAAAAGTTTGAAATATCCAATAAATTTCGTTCCACTTCATGATTGTGTCCCACTTGTTGTTGATTCTTCACAAAAAAATACAGTTTCATATCTTTATGTTTGAAGCCTGAAATGTGGCAAAAGGTCACAAAGTTCAAGGGGGCCGAATACGTTCGCAAGGCACTGTGTGTGTATATATATATATATATATATATATATATATATATATATATATATATATATATATATACACAGTACATATATATATATATATATATATATATATATATATATATATATATATATATATATATATATACACAGTACAGACCAAAAGTTTGGACACACCTTCTCATTCAAAGAGTTTTCTTTATTTTCATGACTATGAAAATTGTAGAGTCACACTGAAGGCATCAACGGCTATTTGACCAAGAAGGAGAGTGATGGGGTGCTGCGCCAGATGACCTGGCCTCCACAGTCACCGGACCTGAACCCAATCGAGATGGTTTAGGGGTGAGCTGGACCGCAGAGTGAAGGCAAAAGGGCCAACAAGTGCCAAGCATCTCTCTGGGAACTCCTTCAAGACTGTTGGAAGACCATTTCAGGTGACTACCTCTTGAAGCTCATCAAGAGAATGCCAAGAATGTGCAAAGCAGTAATCAAAGCAAAAGGTGGCTACTTTGAAGAACCTAGAATATGACATTTTTCAGTTGTTTCACACTTTTTTGTTATGTATATAATTCCATATATAATTCCACGTGTTCATTCATAGTTTTGATGCCTTCAGTGTATATCTACAATTTTCATAGTCATGAAAATAAAGAAAACTCTTTGAATGAGAAGGTGTGTCCAAACTTTTGGTCTGTACTCGTATATATATATATATATATATATATATATATATATATATATATACACACACACACACACACACACACACACACACACACACACACACACACACACACACACACACACACACACACACACACACACATAATATGAAAGACACATATAGCTTATTTAAAGTGCGATTTTAAGACTGTATTGAACTTACAATGAACTTTCACCATATCCCTGCTGTCTCTGTTGTAAAGGTTTCGCTTGGATTGTCATTACACCATTTAAATTAGTCCTAAAGACATTTGAGTCCTAAAAAAATGAGAGAATGAGAAAATTTTATTATTAAGCAGACATTCATTGTTCACATAACAGCATTTCTGTCATTTGTTGTAGGTTGCTACCTGCCCATTATATGTGTTTGGCCACAGAAACATGTTCCTGCTATTGTGGCCTCTGCTAGGAAAAATTTGACTTCCCCTTGATGGGAGATGTGATGAACGTTTAGTGAAGATTTGGCTTGTGCTCTCCAGTGTCCATCTCTGTGTTGCTCTATCTGATGCCACAACAGCATAAAAAAGACATGAGAAATTCTAACAGGGCTCTACACATAATACTAGGTAAATAGTTACTTTGAATTTACTAAACATAATATAGAAATATACATATACCTCACACATCCAAAGAATTTCAAACAGCCTGCTATATGTAATATTCAATTTGTGTGCATACATTACATCAATTAAGATCACTTGATCCTCTATATAAATCTCTTGTTACACTAAGCCTTTGTAAATATTTAATCATAAGCCTAGTTGTCCTTAATTCCAAAGCAACTACTTGATGCTTTTCTTTTGTTTGTCTTCTTTTATTAAAACTTGGAACCACTATGAACCATTGCTCTCACTGTGCTTTCTTTATAAAAAAAAAAATAAATAAAAAAAAGTAATACATTATAAAACACTGGCACACAAATCTGAGCATTTCAGTCAGTGTGATTTAGGCAGACCTACCAGAGTGTTGCTTCTCCCAGTGTTTGCACAACAGCACTTCCAGTAAACTCACTACATCCCGCCATACATCATCAAACAGCTCATCAGCCACAGCGGCATGGATGCAGGCATTGGGGGAAACGCGAGGTACACCATCGCAGGAGGAAAAGGCCTTCCCCTGATCCATTTCATCATTGTCCCTAACACAGAAAAGCCACACACACATGCTCACACATGCCATCTTCAATTTGTAATGTACACAAATGTCTCTGTGGTGCAAAAAAAAACAAAAAAAAAAAACAGGAAAAGAACACATTTTCTCATGATTAAAACTAATTAATCATTTATGCAGAGGATTTTTCTCATAAACTACCTTTCAGTGATTAAAAAAAAAACTTTTTTTGTGATTATATTTTTATTGTAACAATATAACATAAGCTTAAATTATGTAATTTTATAGTCTGACTCAATTAATACATTTGGCCCTACACATTCGAAGGGGTTAAGGATGCAGACCACAGTGAAACCACTGTATTTCTAATTCTTAACCATGCTAAAAACTTACTAAAACTTATTTTGATAGCATATTCAAAAGAACAGAAAATTTGCCTGCCTATTTTGGCTTACTTCTTTACTACATAATTCATAGTTAATGAATAAATATGTATAATATTTAGTTCATGTGAGGGAAAAAATAAAATGTTGAGGTTTACCTTTCTCTTCCATCATAAGCTAGAAACTCCTCAATCCTGCCCTCTATCTCATAGATCTCCTCCTCTTGTGGAATAAAAGAACATGATAGACCTGAAATAGGCAACCCGGAGTGTACAGACAAACCAGACACGGATCCTGGAGCTAGTCTGTGACCCTCAATGCATAGCCTGCAGAAAGGGAGGAAAAGTAGAAACAGTATGAAACAAAGAATAGAGAGAGAGAGAGAGAGAGAGAGAGAGAGAGAGAGAGAGAGAGAGAGAGAGAGAGAGAGAGAGAGAGAGAGAGAGAGAGAGAGAGAGAGAGAGAGATAGAGAGTATATGTGTATAGAACTCTTCATAACTGGGCCAGACTGACAAATGCACCACTTATGGGCCTTTTTACAGCAATCACATCCCATTATTCCATAAAACATTGCATAGTTTAATATCAGGTTCTACAGTGAGCTTTTTGCTAGAGGGCTGGTATGTGCATGTAAAATAAAAACATGATTTGTGCTGAACATTTGGAGTCAGTTGATAAATGAATTCTAATAAAAGAGAAAACAGCCCTGAAACCAATCAATAGGATAAATCCATGCATCAAGGGCTTATATATATAAAAGTAAAAGAAATGTAAAATATCCTTTCAATTCATAAAAAAAAAAAATATTCAGAACCTCGCAATACTACGCGTGTGGCAAACTTTCAAAGCACGGAAATGTCCAGCGGGAACAGAAATCCTGAGTAGGTTGTCTTTTTAATCTGGTCATTCCCCGCTCTGCAGAACATGCCTCCCTTATCCATCTGTCTTATCTGTCTGTTGTTGGCCTTGTGCCTACCCAAGCCAGTCATCATTACTCTCTGCTATCAGAATCTCCCACTGAGCCACTCATCACTCTCATTCACTCAAACACAGAATGTCACACTCCAGCTGGGAAGCTAATAGCCCTACTGGAATGTAATACTAGTCAATTAGCATGACATCGTTAAAAATTCAATGCTTTTTCCAACAATTTGCATGCAAGGAATAAATGCTAGTACTATTGAAATATAACACAGCATGTATGGTTTATTTTCAGTAAGATACACAAATTAATGAATTAGCTTTATTTAGACAAAAGTTTATCTAGACAAATATTTTATTTTAAATTCAGATTTTTTTAAATTATGGCATTACTTCTAACTTGCATATGAGTGCGGGCACCTGCATGCTAAGGAATATTGTGAGTCTATTCTCATGTGTGTGTTTGTGTAAAAAAATAAATCATCAAATACATAAAAAGTATTTTATATATTCATTCATTCATTCATTCATTCATTTTCTCCCGCTTATCTGTAATTCGGGTCGCGGGGGCAGCAGTCTAAGCAGGCCCCCGCCTTCAACTGCTGCCCAATCCTCACAGCACCGTCCCTCACGGTCCCTCCTGCAGGTGGTGAGCCCACGGGAAGTATTTTATATACATTTTATTTAAGTTATTATTATAATTTAAGTTTTGATTTGGTCAGGGTTAAGGCCTAACCCAATTCACTCACTCACACACACACACACACACACACACATACACACACATACACCCGATTTAGAGTAACTATTTTGATGGCAGGGAATTAAAAACTTGTAACTAAATTTGGGCATGTAAACTAAATGTAACATTTTGCAAGTTAAATTAATATTACTCAAGGTACATTGGACTGCATGGAAGTAGTACATAGACAATTTGTCATTCAGTCTTATTTAGACATGCTGTCAGTAAACATGTTCCCTTTTATAAGCTTGTGTCACATTATAACATACATAGTTGGTTTTGTGAACTAGTAGAAAAGGGAAAACTTACTCGCTGTAGTTGTCTCTTGTATCCAGACATGGAGGTGATGCTCGAGTCCTAGTGGGGCTGCAATGCACATACTGAATTCCTTCTTGTTTTGGAGGCTCCAGCTGACTGCCTAAAATCCTGGGGTAGCATCAAATGCAGTTTCTTCACCTAGCCATTGTTAGCTTCTTTTTTTTTTATTAACTAATCCTAACACTGTATAATTATGTTTGGAAAAATTATTCTAACAAAAAGATCACCAGCACTTACACAATTACCTTGCTTACAGAGAATAACAAAACTGAGGATCTTCTAAAACAGCAGATACTTCTGAAGGTGTCATAGACACAAAATCTTTAGCTTCTCTATATTTGTAGGTTTGCATATTTACACTTAAATAAAAAAGAAAACACAACAACCCTGAACACTGGTTTGTTCAGTTACACTAATTGTTTTACAGCTTTATCCTTTGGACAGTGGGAAGAAACTGAAACACCTGAAGAAACTCCACACAATCACCCAAGCTCAGGATCAAAGCCAACAGTTTGTGTTTTGTGTGTAATTTCTCTGCTTTGAATGTTTTCTGAGTTGAAAAATTATGCTTAAAACTGTTCATTATTGAAAACCCTTTAGTTTTTTTTTAACCTTGTTTGACTTTCTTTTTGTTCACATTTGTTTTACATATTCCTTATGAGTCTCAATGGTTTTTAGTTTACAGTTTTCTATATAGTTTGTTTTATAGGATCAATTTGATCAATCTGCTTAAGTGTGCCGATAATTCTGAAGTTGACTTATTTTTCTCGCCTCATTTCCAAAGAACAAAACCAATAGACACATTCTAAAGTAAGAAAGACACAAGCACATAGAGATACATGTAGATGGGGTGTGTACCTGAGGTGGGGGGAGTGTGTGTTCCACTCCTCACACTCCAAGCGTAGAGTCTTTGACTTACTGGACACTTTACCTTCATACAGCAGTTCATCCAGGGCGCTAAAAAGCTGTCGCACATGTTGAGTATTCTCCCGGTCAAACTCCTGCATATACAGTGCAGAAAACCAGAACACACACCAATTAACTATTAAGGATTTAATTAACAATATATTATGATAGTCCCTAAACAATATGTTTACTTCAGTAGAAAATGTTCCTACTGCCCCTGTGTTCTGTTAGAGGACAAGTTTGTGGGTTAGGAGAAACTCTAGAAAAAGTTGGTAGATGCCAGAGATAAACCATGACCAATTTGGATGCCACCATTTGGATGACGGCTGTCTTCTACTTCAGCACTGAATGTATTTTTCTTGGCAAAAGCAATGACACGTGATTTTAGTGACTGTGTTAATTATAAACATGTCAATTATCTAGAATGGTTTAGAGTAAAATCATTTACCCTTCTGACCTATATAATTATTCCATGTATATTTGCAAACTGATACAAATAACAGACATTTGCCCCTCTATAACACCACAATGGATATGAAATAAAGCAATTAAGATGTGACTATAGATTAACTTCCAGCTATAATTTAATGGGTTTCACTTTTACAGTTTTTGTATATTTTTGTTTGCATTAAAATTCACATACTAAACAGTGCTGAAAGGAACAGATGGTGCCAAAGATCTTACATCATATCTCCAGGAGTAGATGGAGCTGTGTTCAGTGGAGAAGCCTGTGGCATAGCCAGCACTGCATGAACATGTTGTTAGAAGGCTCACTGGGCTACAGTCACCAGCGGAACTCTGACAGCAGACACTGAAAGACAACAGGGCCATAAATGTTCTAATTATTGCACTGCTTGCAAGACGATATATATTTGGGCATGAAGCTAAAATTGTATTAGACTTTCCATGAATGAAACATAATATGCCTTCTTCTGGTGAAAGGTGATGAACAAATTACCTTTCGTCATTCGATAGAACTCTGTTAGCACTTCCGGTTAATTGGACAGGGCCTGTAGAACTGTATTTGTTTGGCTCTCTGACAAACTTTTTTCTGGAGCATAAAACACACACAGGAAATAAATGCATACCATAGATCAGCATTATATGAAAGTTTTACTTACATTTTTTTTTTTACCATAATGCCATGAATGTGTAATGGATTACAGTGTGCTGTTCCAAGTGTACACTCTGATAAATCTACTTGTAACACAGCTGATTATTGTAACCTGAATAATTCAGAGATAACTAAGGCAAAATGCATAATGCAGACATGCGAGATATGAAGTGCCACATGGTTCATGTGTGTGTTCAGTGAAACAAAAAGGCTATGTTTTTTTTCTGACATTTTAAATTATAAAAAAGAATATTCAATAATTATATTATTTTTGGTATTTGGAACAAAACCCTAAACAATAATGTAAAAAAAAATTGTATATCTAAAATGTACAAAATTAATACCACACTAAGTTTTAAGAAATTTCTTAAACATTTGAAGGAAATGTCATATAATAAAGAAATCACATTTAAAAGAATGAATTTATGAAATATAATTTCTCTAGTTTTCTATAATATAACAGGCTCTGAAATTCTATAAATGCACCAACTTATTCAATCACAAGGAGTTCTATATTCTTGCTGGACCACCCAGTACTGTAGCAGTCTGTGTAAACGTGAGTAGGCAGAGAGCGCAAACTGTTTACTGAAGTACAATACCCAAAACTACCCAATGTTCCATTCATGGTTGCCACTCGCTATAGTGCCATGATATAGAATGCATTAACAGGCAGCATCCTCGCCTGTCCATCCATATAAACCCTCAGAGTCAAGAGGAGGATCTGTTTACCCGTCTGCTCTTTTAGCCTAAAAAGGTCAAAGCAAAACCTAGGGTAAAAGACAAATTCCTTCCTCTCCTGTCCCAGTCTTCACACATGTCATCTGTGGTCCATTAATGAATGATGTGTTCCTTCGCTTCACTCAGATCTACTCTTCTAAAGTTGATCCAAGTTGATCTTTGTGGTATTTTGGGACTCTATCCATACTTTCTCCCGCCCTCCCCTTCTATTTTCCTGTCCTCCCTCGTACTTTCCTACTTTTCTATTAGCATCCTCACATTGCACTAATACACAACAATGAAATGTGCATATGTATCTGCTATTATTTCATACAATATGTGATAATCCAAATACTGTGTGAATACAAATGAATGGGGCTAGATAAAAGAAATCTGAGCACCCATAGAGTTTTGTTGAACTGCAGGGGCTTGGAAAATCCAAAATGTAATAATAAAAATGTTTAATAATACATACATGCTAAATTTACACAGATGGGCTTTCAAATGTCTGCACTGCAACAGATCACCCTGCTATAAACGCATAGATAGCTGTATATTTTACTGACATTTACTGAGAATTTTAAACAAATTGAAACAAAAATGATTAAATTAATTTCCATTTGGGTTCTACTATAAGCTGTCCAAATAAACCATTATATATATATATAAATATTTTTTTCTTTTGCCAAATATATCCAGTGGTTATTTAGCATCAAATTAGAATCATATTGATTAAGGAATTTTTCTACACAACATATATATTGCCAATATTATTCATACACTGAAGAGTTTTTTAGATTTCTGCTTTCACAAGACCCTTTAAATTATACACTTTAGAAAGTAACTATTTAAAGATCTTTTGAGATCCCCATTCTTTTGTCTAACAATGACAAAAGGCCTGGGTAACCTTATGGTGGCTGAGCACTGACAGCCTACAAAATTATTTAGCAATCTGCTGAACTTTCACGCTAAAACACAACAGAGAAGCAATGCGGCAGCCAAGTAACAGTGAAAAGAGAACTAATTAGCAGAATAGTCAGGGCTGTAACGGGTGATGGAGGCTGAAGAGCACTGGCAACAGATCGTGTTTCCTCCAGGGAGCAAACAGCAAATAATTTCAACAGTTTGCTTGCAAGGCCATAATGAAACATGAATGAACTTCATGAAAGCCAATAGAAGAGATTGAATGATATGGATTCAGTCTATCATCAACCTTTTACCACCAAAAGCAAAGGTGCTGTAATTAAAGAGAAGAGATATGTTCTAAATTTTTTGTCTATTTTCAGAGGCACAGCTTTGACATGGCTAAAAGGAAGAAAATGATTTGATTCGGGTTATTTTTGTGGTTCAATTGTGAGTCATTCAGGTTTGTAGCTCCCATGTGAATTATTTTGGCTGAATGTAAAAAAAAAAAAAAATACTCTATCAGAAGGTCAAGAGTTCAAAAGCCAACACATCCAAGCTGTCACTGCTGAGAACTTCAGCCAGGCCCTTAACACTAAATTGCTCCATTGTATGAAATTAGATTAATGTATAATAATGTGTAATAAAGTCACTCTGGATAAAATGCAGTATATGCATATGGTCCCTATATTCCCTTATTTATTCAACATAATGCGCAAGACCAAGGAATATAGTTGTGATGTGTACCAAAAGGTTGCTGTGCTTTACAAAATGTGTACAGTGTGGCTAGAAAATAAAATTGCAGAATAATTGAAAATGGACTAGCAATTGCCATTTCAGTCTCCTGACTTGACACCATAGAAAAGCTGTAAGAGTGAACTGAATCGGAGAGTCCACCAGCATGAACTTGAAATTTGAAGGATCTGAAAAAGGGTGTGTTGTGTGTGCAATTGTTTGTTATCTATGAGAGCAAAGATTTTAGTTGGGTTTTTTTTTTATTTTTTTTTTAAACAAAAGCTCAAATGTTTACACTATAAAGAGTTTTTTAAATGATTTTCTTTTTTTTATATATACCAAGAGTGCCAATATTAGTGCAGGGAACTGCATATCTATCTTTATACAAACAAATGTATAAACACACACACCAAGCATTTCCCAGGTATATATTACACGACCAAAAGTATGTGGACACAATCATCACACCCTTAGTCTGGCCTTTCTCAATATTGTAATTAAATGTTCAGTAATATACACCATGGTAGCAACTTATTGTAATCTGGATGCTTAATAATGTACTAATGGTCCCTTATGATAAATGATCTTTAACCGCTGGTCCCAAACTAGTCCCAATGGTCCAGTACAACATATGATCTGGATTGGTCCTTATTGGTATCCACTAGGACAGAAATGCCCAAACTCCGTAGTGATCTTTGTTTAGGGGGAAAAAATGCAATTTTGAAAAACATTTTTCAACAGGGGTCACTGAATAGCTGTATTAGGCAATGAACGCTATTATACAATAAAAATGATTGTTTCTCATTGTACTATAAGTTTTACTGTACTAAAACTTCAAGTGTATTAGTTAAGCAGATTACATCTTTACATAAATGAGGGGAATTTTAATATAATTCTTGGTATAATGCCACATCTATTTTCGGCCTGTGGCCCTTAAACAAGTTTGATTTTTAGTCCTTCATACAAAAAAATTTGGCCACCTTTGCACTAAACTATAATTGAAGGCAAAAAATTATCCCATGATGACCATTACAGTTTATATAGCTATCAAAATTATGCCAAATTCTATGAGGGTTTCTATTGTTTCTCAGCAGGTAATATACATATTTAAGATCAGCTCAAGTACCTAAAAGCAAGCTGATTAAATGCTTTAACACTTGACTAAACCCTTTGCTCAAACAAGTGGCCTTGTGAAAAGATATGCATAATTCTGCATAATCAACAAATCAATTATACAGCAAAATGAAAACTAAAGCCTGTCCATGTTTCTAAAGACAAGCTAAAAATAAGCCCAAAGGCGAAACTAAATGCTGGTGTAGATGAAGCAATTAGATATGCCAGGCCCAGAGGAAAGACAATACTCACATTCACTCATTAGTCTTGCATGTGATGTGCAGCACTACCCAGGGAATGTCCTAGTTGGTTACAATAATAACAATGAAATGGGCAAAGACAGAACATTTCAGACTAATGGATAGATTCCCTGTAGCACTGCTGTTATAGATTTATAGGGTTTACAAACAAACAAACACACAAAATAAAGCACCTAATGCAATTGATTTGTCTTCACATCTTCTCTCTTTATAAAAAATCTTACCTTAGGCTGCTGTCTTGGCTCGAGTTCATTGTGTCTGGCTCCTTCCTCATCTTTTCCCAAGGAAATGTCCGGATAAGGTGCGACTGATGCTTTTCTAAGTTGGACACGGAACTTCTGGCCAAGGAGCCAAAGCACCTGGAGGAGACAGAGGTGCTCAGAGGCGCTGGAATGTGATCCACGTTTGCTTGCATTTAAAACTTTCCACATTTAAAGATCGGTTCTCATGAGCCGTAAAGACGCCTGTAATGATAAAGCGTAGCTACGGACGCTTAAAGTCACAACCTGCTCTCGGCACGTCACTGATTGAGTTCCTCAACGACCGGAGATGTTTCTGTGGAGCTGAAGATGGCTGTATCTGATTGGTTCTGATGGTTGTCTGTCGTGAAATGTCCCTCCCTAACTTTTACAACCCGACACACGCTATAAACGCGGTACTGATGAGCGACTTGCGAGGAAGAGGTCATTGAACAAGGTTCCTTTCAGAACGAGCAGCTCAATTAAACTAATTGGTATCAGTCTAAAGCTTATATATATATATATATATATATATATATATATATATATATATATATATATATATATATATATATATATATATATATATATATATATATATATATATACAGTATATTATCTTTCTTACTTTAAACGTATTATCATGTTACTAATATTATATTTTGAAATACATTACATATGGAAGTCTGCATTGAAAATCATTATAAAATGCAGATAACAGTAGCTTTAAAATGACTTTCATGCCCTTGTGTCATTATTGTGGAGGCACTGTCACTGTTTGTTTGACGTTTGACTAACGTTGATAGTTATTTAAAATAAATAAATACATGAATGAATTAATTAATGAACCATATTAAGTTACAAAGAGCAGTTTATTAGAAAAAAACGTTGACAGTTTCTGACTGGTTAAACATGTTTTTCTTATATTTAATGTTGATATTGATATTAGTTTACAAGGCTTAAATGGCACCCTCATGGAATTACCCCTATACGCTACAGTACTACGACTGCAAAATGTACAGTAGTATGTAAAGTAATGTCATGCAACACGTTTTAATGAGGCAGTATTATAAACACAAAACTTCCTCTAGCAGAAGTTTCACAGCTCCCAGCCATTTCCAAGCCAATCTTAAGGTGTAGAATGTCCTAAAAAGATGGACACAGAGTTCTTTTTACTTTGAATTTTAAATTAAATCAACTTCATTTCATTTTCTGTTTTAGCCTTTTTTTATTTTTGTTTTGTTTTTCTGTCATTCAAAGTATACAGACAGCATTAAACTTTTGAGAAAGCCAAGCCAGAAGTGACTGAGTAAATAGAAGATTCCTTGAGAGAATCTGTGACTCGGAAAAGGTACGTCACCTTCTTCACCTCTTTAAACTGTAAGATCCAGTTTACATATAATGGAAGGGTGAATATAGTTGTTTTTATGTAAGAGGTTTAACATCAGCAGTCAATCAATAAAGACAGACAAATGCAGGATTTTGTGAGCTCCAGGTGAGACTGGATAATTTTTATAGTAATGCAACTTCATAAATGATCAGATTTAACTGTGTGTATATTGTCGGAGTGACACCAGTGTTTATGCATATGCATATATGTGCATAAAATACAGAAGGCTGATAGTTTGAGCATCTCATTCTTCAACATAATCATAATACAAACCCTGTAGTTTTATTTTTTGGTTCATCTTAAATTTTATTGTACATATAAGTACTTTTACACGTGTTTGCATCTTAAATCTTAATAGAATAATAGAAGTATACAAAACTTTACTATGCTTGGTGTTTCAATGGCTGTATTCTTTGGGTACTTTTTGTGTGTGTGTGTGTGTGTGTGTGTGTGTGTGTGTGTGTGTGTGTGTGTGTGTGTGTGTGTGTGTGTGTGTGTGTGTGTGTGTGTGTGTGTCTGTGTATGTGTGTGTGTGTGTGTGTGTGTGTGTGTGTGTGTGTGTGTGTGTGTGTGTGTGTGTGTGTGTGTGTGTGTGTGTGCATCTCCTAAAGTACACTACTGGGGAAGTACAGACCAAGCCCACCGCAAAACACACATCTGAAGCACACCTCAAAAGGAACTAAGGTCATGACTAAGCAGGGATTTCCTGACTGCATGTACATGCAAAAGGTCAGTGCTTTCTGAGCAGCCTGCATGGATAAGACATAGGATTACACAGTATCTGTTATCCCTCCATTCCACACACAGCTGCTGAGATGCTGGGAATGTGAAGCAAAACAGGCTTTGGCCTCAATTTTTTGAAATGTAAGGCATGCCATTAATAGTGTAATTTTAGTGGATTCTTGCTACAGAGGATACTCTCACCTGAATAGTGTAGCTTTGTACATAAGGCCCAGTGAGTCCTGTGTGTGTTTTTCACAATCATTATATCATCACATTGAGTATTATTTACTTTGACACTTATTCACCTATATTTGGTATTCATTTAATAATTACAATTTTGTGTCACCAAGAACAGGAGGGGTTCTCTTTTTTGTACTCCACAAACCTGGTTCCTCTCTGGGGGGTTTTTTCATCTGTTTTCTAAGTATGTTGTGGTGGCAATGTGTTTTGGTTCATAGGTCAAGGTCTATTACCTTCCTCCAAATTAGGTTGAATGCATTTCTTAAAGACAGAATATAGTCTTCTCAATTTATTCTGCTGCTACCATCATGAGTTACATTGACAATTGTAGTTCAACTGTACCAAGCCATTGTACCAAAACAAGTGGTAACTAAGTGATGGGCACTCCAACCAATGCTTATTACAATGAGCTGCAAAATAGGGAAGACATGGACACCTGTATTATTGTTTGTTAGCAACAAGCTATCCAGAAAAACATGATTTGGTGTGTCATGTGCACAAAGGAACTGTGTGCTCTGTGTTATAGAGGTTGATTTTGAAAGAATTTTCAATTTGAAAGCTGCTACAACTAATTTAAAGCAGAAAAGTGATTATTTTATTTACTGTTGATTGTTTGAGCCATGTTGAAATAACATCATGTGTTAAATTGGAGTTAAGGACACATTAGCTTTCTGAGAAGGAATTATTTGTTGAGAAAGTCATTTGCTTTCAGATATAAGTTAAGATGAACACAGCAATAGATATGGATAACAAAAATTCCAGTGTGCATCTGTAGGAACTCTTATTCACCACTAGGGTGAGGCACAGTATTGGAAAAATAAATCAAAACCTTCAAGTTGTGGATGAAGCCAACAACTAGCTTCGAGAGAGAATTAATCAAATCTAATTTTTTTCATTTTGTTATTTGCATTTCATTAAAAATGTGTGTCAGGAAGGCAAATAATCTCCTGTCAATTCACATAATTAGGACTAAATCCTAATACCGTAACAGCTGGTTATGTGAGTTGGCCTGCAGCCAACATGTCTGGGGTGTGAAATAAGCACACTTGTCCTACAACAACACTGACAACTCGAGGTTATTTCTTGCACAAATGTACATCATAGGTGTGAGTGATCCCTTCAGCTGATTTGTTGGGCATTATGCAGGCATTCATTTATTTCCAAGGTTGTAGAACTGCCTGCAGGTGGAATAGTTGTGTGTAAGGGTGCAAAATAATTCTAGTGGATGCCCTGAAACTACTTATTGAAATGTAGGAAATGATAAAATATGCTATATTTGCATACTATATACTATATATGCTATTGTATATCTTAAGAAACATATTGAGAGAAAACTGTGCTGTTAATTTAGCCTCTTGAAAAAAATATATAAATATATACATATGTTATTATTAGATAGATATCATTGTAGTAGTAATTATGCATTTAATTCTATAAAAAAAAAATGTAAACAGATAGGTAATTGTCAACTCAAAATAAAATGTAATATGGCAGAATGCATGGTCCTCACTTTGACCACTATAAGAACTAGACTGAAAAATTACCCCGATTTTTCATTGTACAAAACTAAAACTAACAAATTACCAACATACACCTATATTTAAAGTTGTCTGTCAGGACCATTACAGGGAGCTCTTGTTTTTAAGGTGCTTTGGTGGCAGGTTTATTTATGAATACAAGGTATAAATAGAGCAAGGGGATACACTCTGATTAGAGTTACGCTTTAGGGGCTTTGAACCCTAGTAGATGGAGAGATGAGAGAGTTGGTGTCGCCTTGGGAGGGCCTGTGTTGAGAGGTATTGAAAGGTCATGTTGAAAGTGATAGGGCAATAATTCAGGCTCCTCATCCAGACTTTACCGAGCTCTCTTTGAATTCTAGTTTACATCTTTGTTAAACATAGGCAGTAACCATGAGCAGCATGATGTAATCCAAATAAATCAGAAGAACCTGTAGTTAACTTTACCTTTAAGTCACCATGATATATTGTATATATATAAATAGATTTCTAATCATATACACATTTGGTGTTTTTCTTTATTTACACATTATATACCATGTGTAAAGTTTGGTAATGATGTGCATATGTGTGTATATATATATATATATATATATATATATATATATATATATATATATATATATATATATATATATATATATATATATATATATGAAAAAATAGAATTAAATTGTAATATCCATAATAATATATGTAAAAAAAAAAATTATAATAAATTATTAATTAAAGAAAATGTAATATCCATTATTTGTGTTATTCTGCTTAGTTTGTGTTGGACTGAATATTGAGCATAAAAGTTTTTTTAGTACTGTACCTACTTTACAGTTCACAACCAATTAAAATGTTACTCTAAAACAAACAATAGTTGTTGTGATACTCCATGGTAGTACAATGGATTATTCCTGTTTACAGACTCTGAGCACTCATAACCTTCAGTGATATATTCAGTCAGTCTGCTTTGATTTAATGGCGATTACCCAGCCTACCCTACTGCCTCAGCTCTGATTGGTCTGCTGCTGTGCTAATCCCAGACAGCTTATCGTATTTGTAAAACGTGAGACACAAAGAGCACATTTGTTTCATTTGCTGAAAGGTGGAGGATGCCTCTCATAGCAGAAAATCATCTCATCTCCTGCTTGACCTTCAATCTGAGTGCAGCATCATAGAGCAGCAACGGGCAATTAGGTCTGTGTAGAGCCCTGTGGGAGCTGCGTCCTCAGATGAAGGTTAAACACAAAGGAGCTATATTCCAGTAGCAGGGTGAAAAGGAGAAGACAAGCAGGCATCTCAGTTTGGAAAGCTTGCAAAAGAGCACTTGAGGTGACAGACAACTGTTCGGGATAGCAGCAGAGGAACTGATATGATTCCCTGTGCAGAAAAGATAACCATAGAGGGATTTATCTGTGACTTTGGTGTTGTGTTCATCTGTGTGTCCCTCTGCCAGAACTAACAGCCCTTAATGACATTACACAGCCAGAATGCCTTCATATGAAGGTAAGTGCAAGTTAACTATGTCAGTTTTAAAATCTACCAGTATTTTGACCTGTATTTTGTTTTGTTTTTTTGTATTTTTACTATTTGTATTAATAATAAACTAAATCATTTTATTTCAACAATTAGTATTATAAATTGTACTTTTTTTCCACAATTCTTACAGAAAAAACAACAGTATATTGAAATAACTACAAAGACAGTAGAATCAAAAAAAAATTTCTAATTACATTCAAAATACAGAAGTTTAAAAATGTCCATTTAAATTCCCACCATAAAGATATTTTAATTACTAATAAATGTTCCTTCCTAATAGACACAGGGCAACATACTGGCTTGGCTTTGTAATTTATGTTCAGAATCACCTATTGGTACAATTGTTGCAAAAACCAGTTTAATCTTATCTAGACATCTGTGGGTTTAATGTTTATGCTTCTGTGCGTATTCACTTAAGGATTCTTATTACTTGTGACAGGTTAAATTATACACTGGAATCCAAAACCTTTTTAAAATATGTACTGTTTAATAGGTGCAAGTCATCAATAAACCAGTTTAGTATAATCATCTGCTGACTGTTGACTTCTATTGATGTGTGAACACTTAGTGTGAGTAAGAAATTATGTTTTGTGATATATGACTTGAGAAGTGCTATCCTTCTTCACATTCTACCAACATCAGATAAATTGTTGTTGACAGGCAAGCTGTTGTGATTACCGATAAAAATGTAGATTGAATGTGAGATTTTTTTTATGTTGTGACACATTATTGGGTTGCTAATACCAGGCTAGACAGTTGTTTCCCTCTCAAGCAAATTTTAAGTTGTTAGAATCCTGCTCTTGCTAATGCCCTCTGTAATAGCTGCCCATGTCTTTGTGTGCATGTGTAGCCTACCGTAACTATATACCTTCTCTTTGTAGGAATATCTGATCTGAATAATGCCAGTCTAAAAAAATGGCTTAGGATAAGAATTAATTGGTAGATTGTGACTTGTACTTTTGTGGTTTGCAATCATGTGCTAAATTTCTCTCTGCACCAGAATAGTTATAATCTACAAAAGCAGTAGCTCACGTTAAACAAACACTTCTTTATAAGGAAAAAGGCCACCTCTGTGTTTTGGCCACAGGTCCTGGATGCTTTATCAGACTTTCTTTTTTTTTTTTTTTTTTTACTAAACATAGAGTTCTTATAATGGCATTCCTTGAGCTGCTCACTGTTTTATCTCATTCAAAGAACACAGTGTGAAATAGAGACCTTATTTATGTCATGTTGACAAATCCCAAACATGTTGAAGGACAAGCCATTAACCTGATTATTCGCCCCTGCTATACTGATAAAATAATCATATAAAACACAAAACTGTGTACTCTGACCTCTATAACATAGTTTATTTTATTTTATTGTATTATTTTACATCACACGTTGTAGGTAAAATTCACATTAAGGTGACATGTCCTTAGCAATTTTGCAGTTTGTGGCTAAAGAACATATCAGTACCCAATTGATAACTTTGCAGTTTAGAATCAGATGTTTGTGTAACTCAATAGCTTCCCTGGATTCAGTTACAAATTCACTTAGTCCAGTTTCCTGTGAACTCCAGGGCTTGGTGTGTCTTTGTGACCATTGTACAAAAGGGGTATGGACAAATATGACCTGTTTTTCCCAGCCTGTGGCTCTAGAACAACCAAGCATGTCTCTGTATGTCATTGTACTCGAGCAGATTCCAGTTTCGCCTAAGTGGGTGTGATAGTGGAAAAATATAAAAGAAGAATGGCATGGAAGGAACTCTTTAGTGGACAGAGGCTTCTCTGTCCTCAGGTAAAACTATCCTTTTGGGGTCCCCCAACGATCAGGAGTGACAGGGCTTCACTGGGTCATGGTAGCGATAGTTTCCTACACCTCTAATGAGAGATCCTTTTCTTTCTGTGAACTTCATAGAACAATGAAAGGAATCCTGTTGAACGTGTTGGTTGATATTCTAGTTCTAGTTGCCTGTAGACATGGTGAAAGTAAACTTTAATGTACTTCATTCAATAGTGTCTGTTTCAATACAGATTAAAATCTCTAGGATATGTATGTGGACAAAAGCAGATACACAGGGCAAAAAAAAAAAAAATCTCTATAAGGGTGAAACTTCTAAAAAATATTTTTGTGAAAATGACTGTCTTTATAGTATTCCAGGACTGATAGGATTCCAGCACTTAACAGAAAACACAGTCCTTACTTTAATTACTAATTTGAGCAGGTGGGGTATACTAAAGAAACTGTGGTGGATTAAAACCCCTAGCATCAGCCACATCGGGAATAAGCCATTACATTTTCCATCAATGTTTAACTCGGTCAGTCAGCTACGTATATCCAAAATAGTTTACCTAATTTGTGGGTTATCCCAGGGCATTGTTAAATTGTATTTCTCAATGGGATAGAACAAATGTAGGGCATCATACAAAAAAATCATTAAGGGATACTATACATAGTGTTGGTGCTGTTGGACTCTGTATTTGGCTTTTAACAATAATAATGTAATGAGCTACACCCAAATTGTTATTTTGGCAGTGTGTATAAAGCTAAGGTTTATTTTACAGTTGAAATGAATAAAAAAAAATATTACTCTTTATATGTTTGATATATTACATTAGGCTTCTAAGTTGGTCTATTTGTCTCTACAAAGTGTTTGTGCTTCAGTAGATATTTCCTTTGAACCAGATTAACATGAGTGGCATTATCATGACCTCAAAGTACTGAATAAAGCTTTTCAGCTGAATCCTACACACTTAGTAAACACACTTTGCTTTTGGGAATTGATGGTTAACCACTTAAACTCACGGGACCTGTTGGTGGGTTAAACTCTTTCCTATTAGTTTCACTGTAATAATTCAAAATAAATACTATATAACAAATATAAATACTATATAAAAACAGTTTATAACTTCTGCCTTTGGGCATGGCCTAACGCAGGTCAAATTGAGTCATGTGTTTAACCTCCGATTTTGAACTTTATGCAGGTACCACAAACTTGTAGTGTAAATGAGTGCTTCTAATACTGGCCATTATCCACCACTTAGTTTTCTTATCAGGGGGGCAAGTCTTTTTATCGGCTGTGTCTCTATGTCTAAGGTATAATTATGCCCCTCTTTGGTAACACAGTGTAGTAGTAAAGGGTTGTTGACAGTTCTGTTAAATTTAGACATGGGGCTGAATGTATCAGGCCCAGAATGTTCCTTGGTGAAATGCCCTGTAGTTTGTATTCAGATGGTTTTCATAGTTTGTCATATTCTCACAAACACTAATGTGTATTTCAACAGCATTTGTTGTGTATTGCACATGTGGCAAAATGTCTCTCATAGGAGAGAATAATAGGAATACATCTGATTTAATATGCTAACCAAAACAAAGTCAAAATTCATTTTGTTAACAATTGCATATTTCAGACACAAATTCTGTGTTCAAATTTAAAGTCTGGATTTTAGACACTTCACATGCCATGCTTTCACAAGTGGATTTTTCATGTCATACATTTCTTTTTGTTTTTCCTTGCATTTTATCACATTCATTTATTTTCACGTTAACCTTTCACATACAGTACAGGCATTCACAAGTAATTTTCACACTAGTTTAAATACATGACCTCTATTTTTGTGGTATAGTAGGTTGATGGAATTTATTCTATCGTAATATTTTTTCCTCCGTCAATCAGATGATTATTTTTCAGTTTGGATGAGCTAAATTGGATGTGTAGTTACTCGTATTTAGCTTGAAATAATATTTCAGATCAATTTTGCTGCAGGAAACCAGTGTTATAATACTATTAGTGATAAAAAAACGTATAATATATTATAATATATTAAACATATAATATATACAATATTATAATATAACAGTCCTCCTATAAGATGCATTTATTTATTTGTCACATGTACATCAGCACAGTGAAATTCTTTCTTTGCATACACCAGCATATTAGGAAGCTGGGGTCAGGGTGCAAGGTTAGCCAGGATACAGTGCCCCTACAGAAGACAGGGTTAAGGGTCTTTCTCAAGGGCCGAACAGTAGCATCTACTTGCTTGCAGTTTTCATTAATAACAACAAGCCATTAGCCAATAATTTCTGACTATGAATGGGTCAAGAAAGTTTGGGATAGATAGATAGATAGATAGATAGATAGATAGATAGATAGATAGATAGATAGATAGATAGATAGATAGATAGATAGATAGATAGATAGATAGATAGATAGATAGATGGATAGATTTTTTTTTTTTTTTCTGGAAAAATCAAATGTTTCCATTAATGTAACAAACAGTAGTACAGATTATATCTTTTACCAGTTAGAAGTCATTAAACATCATTAATTGCTTTGGATTTTGAAATAGTAGTCGTTTGCCTATGTTTGTTTAATGCTGTCAGTTTTAGCAAAGAAAAAATATTAGTAATTTTAGAATGAACTAACAATAAATAAGCCCTCTGGCCTGGCAATAGTTATTTATATATATATATATATATATATATATATATATATATATATATATATATATATATATATATATATATATATATATATATTTGACAAAATAACGAAAACGATGCATCGCCGTACTTAAAGCTCATACAGCACACACTGCAGATGCGTACTCTTTTGCCACACTACACTAAGCTTCTCTGTAGAACGCATTCCATGTGCCATTTCCTGCGCCATCTCTGAGAGCGCGACAAGCCGAGCGCGCTGTTGGACAACTCTATGGCAACCGGGATCCTCTTCACGCCAATGAGAATGCTGGTCGGCAGCGTTAGAGCCAGGCGAGGTCGCCATGCCGCCTCATTGATGCGCGTTTCTGCTCCTCAGCAGGAAAACACACGGAAGGCTGAATACTAATCAGAAGGAAAATGGCTCGGAGAGCTGTGATCGCTTGGCCATGTGCTCCAGCACCCTTGATTGGTTTTGCGTGACTCCTAGGCACAATTGCACTCGATCGTTTTCAGTATTAGAAATATTTTGAAAGAGACATTTTAGGAGACTGGAGTCCGTGTTTCTGACTGGAGGATATGGACCTGTGGGGTTGCTCAAGGTCCGTTTCTTTGGCAGCGCAGCTTGTTTAAGGTAGGTACAATGATTCCTGGAGATTATTGCTCATGTTCATGACGCTGCCTGCTAATGAGACAGACCCTCTGTCAACACAAACGCATGTGCATTTCAATATGAGGGGTATTTTAACAAGCGTTGCTTCATACTGGTTATTTATGTTGATGAACTCCAGCAGGGGGTTGCTTAAACATTAACCAGCAAACGGTTGCTGCGCGACTTTCATTAATGTGTAACAAACCACGCAGTTCATCAGGCTTTCTGCAGCTTCCAGGAGTCTTTAAAGCTCCAACATCGAGCACAAGCGTGATGCAGTCATGCAGCTGCGTGACGTCACGATTGAGCTGCACTGACAGCAGCCGGATTTCATGAAAACCTAAGTGACTATTGCACCTGATCCACAGCATGGGATTAAGAGAAAGCAAAGAAATGTGATAGGTGATGTGAGCCATGTTATGACAATACTGCGACTGTATGGGCTTCCTGCAAATCTCTTATCTCCTCCTATGCCAAAAACTTACCAGTGCATTGGCTCCTGTACATTTCTCTAGGTCTGAGAGGGAGAAATAATGTGTGTGTGTGTGTGTGTGTGTGTGTGTGTGTGTGTGTGTGTGTGTGTGTGTGTGTGTGTGTGTTTCTTTATCAAAGAAAAAGTAAGTGTAATAGGAGACACAATGTGTGATTCAGTAACAAAATGCAATTCTCGGATTAACAGCAGCAGAGGTTTTGGGAGAACATCTAAAGTTGACTAAATGATGCAACACAAAAAAACAGTTTTTTAGTGTTTTATTATTATAATTTTTTTGCAGCTAAAGGGGTTAACTGTTTAAACAGCATGATCATATTGGACTGTTAATTTTTTTAAATAATCAAGCAAAATAAATGAACATTCTTTATGTTTCATGTGTGCATGTCCATTTTCGGGAAGAGGCATAGGTGTGTAACAGGTCCTATCAGTATCTGTTTTAAGGGTTCCTCTTGTGTAACTGCAGCTATCTCTGGTATGAGAATATGAGTAAAGTTAGATTTGCATGGTGTTTTTCTTTGGCTCAGGTTTGTGCTGACACTTTTGGTCATGGTGCATTTTCTAAACTTCCAAGAGAGAGTTTCCCTTCTGTTTAATAGGTTTCCATCTCCTATGTAAATAGTTTTCTTTCTTGTGCTGATTAATATGACGTCATGCCCCTTGTTATAAGGATCGGCTTAAACTATTTTAGATTTTTTTTTTATTTTAACATTTGATTCAAATTTGTCCCCCATATTGCACATGTAATTAATCCATTTAATAGCATCATGAATTGTTTTGAAATTGTGACATAAGGTGAAGGTTGCTGCTCGAATGATAAATAAGTAGTGCCATCACAAACAAACTTAGAAGTAAAAATAGAGTTCACATCATTAACATTACCAAAGCTGAACACTGTTTCACCTGAGGTTGTTTTTCAAATGCAAGCTTTTGACGTTGTTTCCTTTTTTTATATGTATAAACATGTTACATATTTCATTACTTTTCCATGTTTGCATCCTCTGAGGTTAAATCAGGAAGTAATGTGTTTAGAAAAACAGTGAAAGCACCTATTTGTGACTCAGGGGGGGATAACTATCTCTTCAGAGACAGTGATTGATTTTGTCTAACTTGCCAGATAGCATTAGTGTTTGCAGCTCTTACGCAGCAAGTGGCATACCGAGGCCCCAGCCCAGCTTAGATGTTTGCCCTCCTTCTGTGCACTTTAAGTGTTGTCAGTTTCCCTTCTTGAGTCACGGAGTAACTTTCAAGCCTCCAGACATGCATGTCTCCAACTGAAAATAGCTCGTACCACAGGGTTTGATCTCTGGAGCGGGGGCTTACTTTCTCCCCTCTTCTGACTCCCGAAACAGGCAGCAACTTACAAGTTTAACGCTGAAAATCTCAGAGTACTCCTGGGCTGACCGTTTAGGAGGAAGACTGGGAAACGGAGCTTGCTGCCTAGTTGCACCGATTTCTGTCAGCTTGAACACAAAACCTGGCTTGCTGCTTAATGCCTGGTAAGAGAGTCCTCTCTGATTTTCATCCTGTGGTGCAGGTGACTTATTGTATTTAGAGGGGGCACAAAGGATTAATGACAGTCTTATCTTCATATGAGTTCCTAGTTTTAATCTGTCACAGAATGGGAAAGGGTACTTCTTCATGGACATGGTTTAATATTTCTGGTAATGGGCATCTCCACCTATTTTTTATTTGAAACCAATAAATATTATTTAATAATATAAGGTTTCCAATAAGGTTTCGATTAGGACAGTGTTTAAGGTGTAAACACTGTTTAAGGTATGGGTTTAAGATATGCAGAAAAGCTAACTTTACACTGGAGGCTGTATTTAGAGAAGATTTATGAGCATGCTTTAAGGTCTTAATAGTAATGGGAACCCATAATCTTTGGTTCAGAGATTTGTGTGACATTTGAGAACCTGGGAGGGATTTGCCTAAAACTGAGGCATGTCTTAGTTACACGCAATTCTCAACCTCTGATTTAAGCACTTTTTTTTCTTGTACAAATGCACAAGATATCAAAGGCTGTGATTTTTTCTTTTTTCATTTTGATTGTTGTTGTGGTATCTGGTCTTAATCCATTCCAACATAATTAGCTATATATTAGCCATATATTAGCTATAATTAGTGTACATATATACTACAGGTACACCTGCAAGTCACATGGTTTAACTAGTGTTACCCCTGCTTACACTTGGCTGTTTCCTGTGTCTTGAGTACAGATAGAGAAAAGAAGAACAAAAAATCTTTAATATTTTTTTTGCAAATTTGCAGCAATAATTTAATGTTTCATATATATTTTGCATGCAAAGTTTTAATTAAAATATATTATTTGACTACGACTCCAAGTTGCACACAAGAAGCGTCTTCATCCCATTTTTGATTTAAACAACGTTTATCACAAACCTGTATTCACTGCATTCCTGTAACATTGCTTCTTGCATTGTTCATATGGTTAAAATGCATTCAGTAAGACTGATAAAGGGAATGATGTGCTGTATGTTGGTGGGGTGGGTATTATACATATTATGACCTTGTTAGAATGTATATTCATGCACAGTAAAGGTGCTACTTTAACTGACTCCCCATTCCACTAAGTAATACTCATGATTTTTTGACTGCTGGTAAGAGGTATTCAGGGCGGTTTGATATTCTTTTAATGGTGATCACCTGTCATGTGTTCTCTTAGGACTAGTCATTAACATGATAGCTCCCAAAACAAAGGTCATCTTTTCTCAAAAGGTCCAATTTCTAGTTTAAAGAGCATTTTATCTCTAGTTAATTGTTTGTTCTTAACCATGGGACTTCTGCCTACCAAACAAATGGAGCTAGAAATGTCAGATTATGTATATATTTGGCACAAATCACAGATCTGGAAGCACCACTGTTCATGAATGTTAAGTGGTTTGTAGAATTGTGTTTGCACTGGTGGTACTATTTTTTTCTCATGAACATCATTCCAAGTATTTCTCTCAGAGGTAAATATTGCAAAACCCAAATGATAATAGATTATGCCATATTATGTGTCAGCTATAAATCCTTTTGGGATTTGTGTACAGGTATGTAAATGCCACAGTAAAACTTTGGCACTGTGTCCAAAGATAATGAAGACTATATAAGAAATTAACATTTTGTCAGAGTGGCAGTAACTGATGAGCTGAGTCACTCAGCATACACAGGCATGATGCATAATTTAGTCAGACATTTCCATGTTCTAGTTGTTGGCGATTGAGTATAATTTCAGTGGTAATGAACAAACACTTGATATATATATATATACAGTGGGTACGGAAAGTATTCAGACCCCCTTAAATTTTTCACTCTTTGTTATATTGCTGCCATTTGCTAAAATCATTTAGGTTCATTCTTCTTCCTCATGAATGTACACATAGCACCCCATACTGACAGAAAAACACCAAATTGTTGACTTTGTTGCAGATTTATTAAAAAAGAAAAACTGAAATATCACATGGTCCTAAGTATTCAGACCCTTTGCTCAGTATTTAGTAGAAGCCCCCTTTTGATCTAATACAGCCAGGAGTCTTTTTGGAAAAGATGCAACAAGTCTTTCACACCTGGATTTGGGGATCCTCTGCCATTCCTCCTTGCAGATCCTCTCCAGTTCTGTCAGGTTGGATGGTAAACGTTGGTGGACAGCCATTTTTAGGTCTCTCCAGAGATGCTCAATTGGGTTTAAGTCAGGGCTCTGGCTGGGCCATTCAAGAACAGTCACGGAGTTGTTGTGAAGCCACTCCTTCGTTATTTTAGCTGTGTGCTTAGGGTCATTGTCTTGTTGGAAGGTAAACCTTCGGCCCAGTCTGAGGTCCAGAGCACTCTGGAGAAGGTTTTTGTCCAGGATATCCCTGTACTTGGCCGCATTCATCTTTTCCTCGATTGCAACCAGTCGTCCTGTCCCTGCAGCTGAAAAACACCCCCACAGCATGATGCTGCCACCACCATGCTTCACTGTTGGGACTGTATTGGACAGGTGATGAGCAGTGCCTGGTTTTCTCCACACATACCGCTTAGAATTAAGGCCAAAAAGTTCTATTTTGGTCTCATCAAACCAGAGAATCTTATTTCTCACCATCTTGGAGTCCTTCAGGTGTTTTTTAGCAAACTCCATGCGGGCTTTCATGTGTCTTACACTGAGGAGAGGCTTCCGTCGGGCCACTCTGCCATAAAGCCCCGACTGGTGGAGGGCTGCAGTGATGGTTGACTTTCTACAAATTTCTCCCATCTCCTGAGTGCATCTCTGGAGCTCAGTCACAGTGATCTTTTGGTTCTTCTTTACCTCTGTCACCAAGGCTCTTCTCCCCCGATAGCTCAGTTTGGCCGGACGGCCAGCTCTAGGAAGGGTTCTGGTCGTCCCAAACGTCTTCCATTTGAGGATTATGGAGGCCACTGTGCTCTTAGGAACCTTAAGTGCAGCAGAAATCTTTTTGTAACCTTGGCCAGATCTGTGCCTTGCCACAATTCTGTCTCTGAGCTCTTCAGGCAGTTCCTTTGACCTCATGATTTTCATTTGCTCTGACATGCATTGTGATCTGGAAGGTCTTATATAGACAGGTGTGTGGCTTTCCTAATCAAGTCCAATCAGTATAATCAAACACAGCTGAACTGAAATGAAGGTGTAGAACCATCTCAAGGATGATCAGAAGAAATGGAAAGCACCTGAGTTAAATATATGAGTGTCACAGCAAAGGGTCTGAATACTTAGGACCATGTGATATTTCAGTTTTTCTTTTTTAATAAATCTGCAACAATGTCAACAATTCTGTGTTTTTCTGTCAATATAGGGTGCTATGTGTACATTCATGAGGAAGAAGAATGAACTTAAATGATTTTAGCAAATGGCTGCAATATAACAAAGAGTGAAAAATTTAAGGGGGTCTGAATACTTTCCGTACCCACTGTATATAGTAAAAAATCCAAACAGCAGGTTCAACCACCTGCCTACGTAGTGACTCACTCATTCTTTATGTTGTTTGAGCGCCTATGGCTCAGAGGTCTGGAGGTCAGAGGCAGACAGAGCTGAGAGTGGGCGGTAGCAGACCCCATTACAACATGTAAGTGCAAATAAAAAAGTCTTTCTAAGTTCCATTATATCTGCTATATACACAATACGTGCTATTTTTGTAAAATTATATATATATATATATATATATATATATATATATATATATATATATATATATATATATATATATATATATATATATAAAATATGTAAAAAAAAATGCTAGATCATGCTCTCCTTCAGACCAGATCCAGATATGTATTAAACACTGAATTTAAATATTTGAAAAAGCAGTGACGTGGCACCTGATACTGAAAAGGCAATGATGCTAACAAGCTGCTATAACAATCAAATAAAGGAAAATCTTTGTTAGAAATTTGTGCTTGAATGATCATTTAGCCATAACAATAAAACCACTGAGAGTTGAAGTAAAAATACATTGATTACTCATCACAATGGCACCTGTTCAACGTGGCCCCATTAAGCAGATAGTGAACTGTCAGTTTTCGAAGTGTATGTGTTGGAAGCAGGAAAAATGTGCAAAATGGAAGGATCTTTGTATAGAACCAATTGTGATGGCGTGTGTGAAGTTCTTGTCAAATATACTGTAGCATTACCTATAAAAATATTGCTGGCTATAATACAAAGATGTCAGAACACAGAGCAGTACAGCTTTTTTGTTATGGAGCTGTGTAAGTGGTCTATGAAAGTTGGCATGTGAACATTGAAACTAAACGATGCAGCAATGGTCAAATGTGGGCTGATCTGGTGAATCATGTTTTTTGTTACATCACATGGACAGCCGGATGCATGTGTGTCACTTACATGGGGAATAAATGCCACCAGGATGCACTGTGGGGGAAAAAGGAAAGCCGCAGCTTTAGTGAATGTTGATGATTCACGGTCATTTCGATGCTACTTACCGACTTCTTGAGCATTGTAGCTTCTTTTAGCATGATAATGCCAAAGTGCAAATTCTTCAGAGAAGGTTTAATGAACATGTCAAAGATTTCGAGATATTGACTTATCTGAATTCAATTGCCCGTCTATGGGATGTGCTGGTTTTGGTGGAATAAGGAGACCTACTCAATATTATTCAGGTGTTTTTAATAATATGTCTGATTTTGTATGTGCTCCTATTAACACTTTCTAATCTAACTTACTCTTTGTATGTGCTCATATTACCTATAACTAACTTGATGATATAGATTTATCTATTAGTGTTGGTGTGAACATAATTGATTATGTAATAAACATGTTTTTTCAAGAAAGAATCCAGCAGACATTATGTTTCCCTGCTCAGAGTATCTTGCGAATTACTTATATTAGTGCTTAATATGAGTTGCAATGTTTCTTTTGCTTATTGCACTTTGGTTGTTGATTATTTTAAGTAGCACAGCAGCACTTACAACATATTGTTATTGTGCTCTTCTGATCTGATTGACCCCTGTGTAAATGTAACCCCTGTTAAGCTACGTTTTTCTGGGTAAATATTATAAATACATGTATTTAAAAGTAGCACAGCAGGTTAATCATAAATCTAGAGGCAATGAAATGAATGTTATTTTTTATTCATTCTTCTGGGATTTTCACATAGCAGACTTTTCCCCTCTTAACTCCACTCCAAACTCCCAACCACTTAATAAACTTCTGTAATAAACTTCTGGTTAATTTATATCCTTAATAACGTTTTTCCACTTCCTGGACTCATTAATGTGAGCACAGTTACTTACGAAGCACTTTTGTGTTTTGACCAACTTTGAGACGAGGCTGAAGCTGACAATGTTTTGTTTATGAGGACAGGATAGCTTAAGTATACAAATAAATGACTTTGCAGGTTCTCGGCTGACTCCTTGTAATTGCCCATCCCTATTTATAAAGTACCCTAAAAGAAATCTTATCTGTGAGTGCTGCAATCAGCTTTCACTGTGGCCCAAACATAACTCTGTGTCATGCCATGCTTTGACTTCCATACAGAAATAAATAACACTATCAGAGCCAAGCTTTGACTTTTCCCAGAAGCTCTTGAACTTTGTGTGTGCTGCTGTGTGTGATTGAAGCAGATTGTTGAGCTAAGGGAGGCTCAGTGACTTACACTCAAGCTGTTTGAATGTTAAGTGAATGTCTCTGAGATTCCGAGGCCCACTAAAGCGTTGGCTAGACTTGGCATGTATTCCCACCTTCTTCTTGCCCAGCAGCCAAGCAGCACCCAGCTAAAGCTTGACTCTCACTTTCTCACCCAACCCTGTAGACACCAGTCATCACAATATTTACTCAAAATCTGCTGCATCATGAAGGGAAGGTTTCATGAATCCACTTTCTATCTTAGGCAGCTGCATAAAGAGGCGTATAGTTTGCATGGTCACTTAAACCCAGCAGAGAGACTGCAGACTGCCAGGCCACAAACACAGCCATGCCTTATTTGGATATTTACCTGATGAGAGGATGAATTTACAGCCTGTTTTTTAAATTAAATCTAAACGTTAGGAAATGTCAGAAAAAAATGTCAGATAAACAGTATGATACCATAATGTATAATTTTAGTTTTTATGGCAACCATTTGATGTGTGTCAGTCTCATTGAATCTGCTACGGAATGATTTGATTAGTGTACTCCAATCAATTTTTATTTACATTCTCTAAGTATTAGAGTAAAGGGCTAGATCACATTTCTATCCAATCTGCAGGCTTCCTATCTGTTCAAAACATTTTAACATTAAAAAAATAATTGATAAAATTAATCAACCCAAAATTTGTTTTTATTACAACCCAAGGTAATATGTTTAGCCTATCTTTTATATACAAAGGTGCATGTAGTGCAGCTTTTAATTTCTCTTCATTTAAGGCCTGATTTTTCAAAAGATAACATCACCCAGAGGTTGAATCGTTTTCTATTAAGATCTTTAAATAATTGTATTTATAAAAACTTATAGTAACAGCTAGTTAAATTATCCTGCATACAAAAGAGTACAGGAAACATTGATATACTAGACAATAAACCATGGCAAAACAAATGTTTCACATGGTTTCTTTTAATATATTTTTAATTGAGGAACTGCTTTTTAAAAACCACACAGGCCATCCGGTGTCCTCACAAAAATGTTAATATAAATAGCTTGACTTCAAATCCCAGATGAGTAGAAGATTCTTCCTATTTTGGCTTTAGTAAGCAACATGGCAAGGGTCCTGAGCTCTTTTTGGCTTTTGACAGAGAGCACGGTTCGGTACTCGTTTTATTTTGCAGCACTGTTCAATACTCAACACTTTTTTGCATATTTTTATGAGGAAAACCTGGGGAATGAGTTGGTCATAAAAGCAATACAAGGTGGGTATTTATGGCTGGTCATCATAACCGATGTAAAGATAATATCTTGTGTATATTTTTTCGTATACATACACTATGCCAGGTAA
Source organism: Silurus aristotelis (assembly GCF_946808225.1). NCBI lineage: Eukaryota > Metazoa > Chordata > Actinopteri > Siluriformes > Siluridae > Silurus > Silurus aristotelis. Next base: position 16,585,327 of record NC_139587.1, read on the forward strand.
GTAAGATTAAGTACGCATAATTATCAGTTCATGTTTCTAGAGTTTTTGTGCAGTTTTTTGTTCGGATATATGAAATATACAGAATTATATGGATGAGTGTACATGCTATTATATGTATGTTTGTAGGTGTTTTTATATATATATATATATATGAATGTGTATATTCTAGTAAATGTATATGTATTTCTGTATGGTTGTTTCTGTGTCTTTCCAAAATACATATAATTATTAATTAAGCCTGTGGCATCATCATTTATTTGAATACAATGACAACACATACTACAGTCTGTGATAGTGCAGCTACAAATCTGTTGTTAGTTAAGTGATTAGTTATTAACCGCACTCTTCTTTATCAACGCATGTCTGTTTTTTGTACTCATGGTAAATGATAATGAGTTTTAACATGTAAGCTTTAATTGTTTAAATTGTTACAATGTTGTATATAGTGTTGCATGTCATCATAAGGTATTTAGTCCTGTATCAACACTTAGCTGATTGTCAATGAGGTGTGCGGTATGACTTTAACGCGTCTCCTGCCAAGAGCAATCAGGTCTGTGGGGGGTTCAGTTTCCTGTCTCTTCAATACACTGTAGCTATAAATCAGGCTAAACATAAACTGCTCTCAACAAGAGACAATGCTATTTATCAGGAACCAGCTATGTTTACAATGCTTTCTGCTGTTGTAGCTCAGTAATCGCAATGCCTATTTAAGTGCTGCCTGGGCTTTGATCTGAATCTAAATGTATGTAATCAGTAAACATAACATTGATTCTCAATTGATTTCCTCATATAATCCAATGGCTGAACTATTAAATAATTATTATATTGTTTTGTGTATAAACTGTTTGTAACTATGTTTTGTTATGTAACAGTGCCATTTAGTTCAGTTGTAAAGAAACCCTTACCATTAAACAACATTTAAGATAAGGACATTAAATACACCAAATAATGCCAACTATTGTGTTTTATTTTATTTTTTTATTCTTCATAATTGACAAGTGCTATAATGTTATAAAAATGGTGTAAAGTCAGCTGAATATAGTTTATTTACTATTATAAAAATTGTTTTTTACATATCTTAACGTATTTGGGGTCATGGTTCATTACAAGATATTCAAGCATTTAAACACAGTCACAGCCATGTAGCTCTTTGGGTGGCTGTCCTGTTCCCAGCACAGCTGTTCTGTCGCCACTAGTCTGCCCTCCTGAAACTCAACTCCATACTCTCCTCTTCACTTATTGCTGACAGGCCATTACAACTTGTGATCTTCCCCATGTCCGGCAATGTGACAGGCTAATGTGTCCCATGTGTATATCACCTCCGATTTATAGGCCACGCTGGTTAAAGATTTGTTTTGTGTTTGACACTTAAGCTCTCTTTTAACAGGAGAAATATAAGATGGTGCCATATTTTATTAATAGTCAAAATAAATATATAGTGCTTCTCCTTAATCTAAGTTGGAAAGAGTACAGGAATTTGTTTTCTGGCAATGATTAACTCATAGACATGATGAAGATGGTCAGTTAATCAAGCATCAATGACTCTGCTGAATATCAACTTGTATGCTATTTGGCAACATTAGCAGATAACATATGCAGGGCTGTTTCCTAGAGAGACTCTCAGGTTGGACAGGTGCCTGGGTATACAGACGGCCAGGTGTACCATGTCTGAACGGATTACATATTGCTGTGTATTAATTAAGAATTACATACACCTAATACCTCTGCATATGTTGGAGGGTTAGGTAATCGAACAACGTAATGAAATGACTTCCCCACATAGACTCTCCCAGAAATATTCGGCTCATACCAAAATAAACTGGGTATTTTAGGAACAGGGTCATAAGAGCTGTCAATCTGTCACGTAAAAGTGATCAATCTAGGACAAACTGAAGTGGAGTAAAATTTCATGAGGGTGCTTAGCTCGACACAAGTGCACGTTTTTCAGTCAGGTGTTATGTTTTAACATAGCAAAAGAGGTATATGTGTTTTTCATAGTGTGTGTGTGTGTGTGTGTGTGTGTGTGTGTGTGTGTGTGTGTGTGTGTGTGTGTGTGTTTTGAAACCAAGCTGCATGTTTCAGACCAGAAATGCTGGGCTTGTATCACCTTTCACATGGGCACTCATTCACAGAGGGATTGAACAGCTACATGGAAAAAGGACTTGCTGCCACAGAGTTATGAAATCTAGAGTCTCACAGAGCTCTTTACCACCAATGCCACATTATCAGTACTTACTGTGTGGCTGGTGCCATGTTTGTTTGCTTAGATACAGTATTTTATAATAGGACAATAATGGATATTTTGGTTTTTCAGGACTGTGTGATTTTAAGACCAGGCTAGAGGAAGAGTTCTTCAACATGAATACAGGTATGAGGAAGCATTTATTAAGAATGTTATTGGGAAAATCAATAGCTCAAGATTTATTCCACAGCTAGCATTCATATAATGTATAATGTAAAATTTAAGTGATTCCTTTGCCACCCATCACAGCATTGTGTGATGTCTTCGAGATTTGTTTTTAGCATGTTGTTGTTCATTTGGCTCAGGGAATTTGGAAAATGTTGTGCAGCGCTCATTGTTAATGTGCTATTTTTTCTTTACAAAACAAAAAAGAAGCTAGATAACTACAAAGCTAGGGCTGACACTTAACATCCAGCCCTTCCTGTGATACAAAACCAAGCATGGCATTCTGGAGGGAAACCACCAGGCACTGTCTGGCACTGTTAGCACCCCACCCTGGCTTTCTGCAAAAACACTGACTCTCACACTAGTCAGCTTGATGCACTGTTGTACAGTTTAATTTTCTTCACATGGACTCAATCATAAATGATGCTAAAGCAGTGGGGATGCAAAACATTCACATTTTAATTGTGGTCATTAGTCAAGCATAATCAACTGTGATATACTGTGATTTTAGGCAATTGGTGTTTTAATTACAAGTTTTTTTATTTATATGATGTAACTGTGTGGTAGAATGTGATTGGGCTTATTTCTAGAAAGTTATTAACATGATATTGAGCATGTAGTAGAAGTTAGCAATTTTATGATTTAAGCATAAATTAGGAATATTTTAAATGTACACATGTTAAAGATTTAAATAGATTCTAGAGCAGTACAAACAGTACCCATCATGCAGCCATACTTGAGGGGACTATAGAATTTTATTAGACACATGATGACCTTTTGAGACACAATGATTTTATCAGTGTTTGTGGACAACATAAAAAATCTTTCAAAACATTTTACGACTTTACTTATATCACTTACTCTAAAGCTTTGCATGCTGTTTGGTTATCATAACATGCTTGCCTGAAAGCATTTTGTGTTTTTTTTTTTTCATGATTGTCCAAAAAAAAGTGTTATTGATGCATGTGCTTTGGCATCCCATGTGGAATATCTTTGTTTGTGTGTGCTGCCACGCTTCTCACAGACAGTGGAGGACGAGCTCCCAAGAGCACCAGGCTCTCACTCACACTAACCCCCATGAAGAGAGTCCAGAGTTCCCCAAACCTTTATGGGCTCACAGGTACTCTTTATAACCACTGCAAACCCACACAACCACTACTTACTATGTAATGGACGTATATGGGATGGGTAAGCTGGACCTTAGATGATTATAAAAGGATTTTGTTCAGAATCTTAAATGTTTTATAAGGGCATTGCAAAAAAGATGCTGATCAGGCTGTCTTATATAATTGATACTTTTTGTTCTTCTACATAGAAAATCAGTGTTTGCATATAAATTGGCAACCTCTGTCCAAGAGTCTACAGTATGTCTAATCAGCAGACAGGAATTCCTCTCAACTTAATAAGCGTCATTCACTACTGTGTCCTGCTTCCCTGCATGTCTCTATCTTTCTCTGTCTTACTGCATCTAACCAGCACTCAAGATGTTTTGTTTTGGGTTTTAGTAGCTTGCAACTGTTCCTCCCCATTACTTAAAAGGAAGCAGACTTTCACAGGAACTGTATTGTTGCCATATTTGTGCTGCTCCATGGCAACAATTGTGCAGCCTGTTGCTTTTTGTTCTATGTGTTTTTGCAGCCTTGTTTCATTCGCTGGTGACCCTTTTTGTTTGAGCAGCTTTATGGACTATGACCTCACGCACACAGTCCTCATTGTTTAATTATTCTGCCTGTGTCCTAAGAGAAGAGTTAAGGGCAATGAATATGCTCAGTAGTCTTGCTTTAGGTGAGACTTTACAGTGTGTGCTTTTGACTTTATCAGAAAGTTTAAAAAATGTATGCATATTTGGATGTGTGACCTTACCAGAGCTTAGCATTTTGCTTTGAATATTTGTTTTTACTTTTCTTTTAATTGATCTGAAATAAGAGTGATCAGTGGTCTTGAACACAGCCAGTAATTATATCTGATGAGCCACACAGTATTCAGACACAGTGGACACTAATGAGTGTTATAGAGCTTTAGCCATCTGTGCAGGTGCTGTGTAGCTTATACTATTTGAATATTCTTCATGTTGCAAGGCTTTTTTCAATAGATAGAAAGGTAGTAGCTTCCCATATGTTTTTTTAAAAGCATCTCAAACACCTAACTGCCTCGTTTCTTTTATGGTAAATAGGCACAGAATCTCCAGTGACAGATACAGGTAACCTTTTTTTATTCTATTCTTTTATTAACCACACACTCAGTGTCATATTAAATATATAGTTATTTTATATCTTGATGACTATGGCAAAAATAAAACTTGAACTTTTAGTGATTATATATTGTTTGATTGATGTGGAATGTTTTAGAAATGTGGTGGCCCTACACTACTGGAGATACTTTACGAAATGGCAACCTGGCCACTTCCTCTTTGGCGGCTAAAGGATTCAGAAGTGTTAGGCCCAACTTGCAGGATAAGAAATCGCCCACACCGGTAGGTTAAGCTCCATTCTCTAATGTTTGGCCCTGCATGTGTCAGGAAGTCAATTTTTTTCACAGGACATGCTTGTGGAAATGCAGTGGACAAGCGCCATAAATGTACTGGTCTTGTTAAGGTTAAAGGTAGCAAACAAATATATATCTCGACCTGCTCCAAACACTATTTGTTATTGCTATTATTATTTACCGCCTTGCTCTCAGTTACGTCACACAGGAGTTCTAAGACTTTTGCTAAATTGCTAATCTGGAACAACAAAAGCCAAAGGAGTGTCGGATTTTGATGTTAGATTGTATATTTGTAACTATTGTTACAGGTAGCAATCAGATACTGGTAGAAAAGCAAAGTTGTAAAATAGGGTTCAACTGAACGCATTTTTTTTTTCATCTAAATTATATTTATTATATTTTTTTCCCTTCTGTCTTATTTTTTTGCTTGTTTGCATGTTTTTATGGCTATACAGGGCCTCGCTCCACACAGAGAGAACTCTCAGCTGCATCCTGCTGACTGTAATACAGGAACATTTAGCCTCAATAATTATCCCACACAGTGCCATGATGGCCCACTGCTCATAACACACAACTCATTCTCCAGGGAAGTAATGTCTGCAAGCTCAGAGCAGAGGTCCAGAGGCAACCGATTTTCTGACTTCAACACCACTGACTCTAAACAGCCTCTCAGCTTTAGCAGTTTCCCCAGTGTATGTGGCCCTGAGAAACCTAGAATCCTTCCATCGCCTTTAGATCACCTTAACTCGCACTCCCCAGTTAGGCAGAATAAGAGACATGTAGCCTCTCTGTCCATATGCATCACACCACGGCACCAGACAGAAGCCAGTTACACACAGACTCTGTCTCTCAACTCCCACACTCCACCCAAAAGGAAGGACCCTCTGGATTCCAGAACAGTCTTTCACCCTTCACTGCCCCCTGCAGTTCAACAAGTGGTATTCATGTTTATATTCATAGTTGGTATTCCATCATCATAATAACACCAGCATATTTATAGTTCATCATGAAATACTTACTCATGTAATTTAATCTATGGTAAGCTTGCATAATAAATCTGAAGTCATTTGGATTTAGTTTTATTTCTTTTATTTTGGTACTTGTTCACACTGCACTTTCATGTTGGCACTTGTTCACACATGCATTTTCATGTTCATAATAATGTGTATTTTTATTTAATGTCCTTGGCATTTATTAGAAGTACAATCTTATTATTACTTTGATTGGTTTTACAATACAAAACCTCCATAATAGAAATCAATCTTTCCTAAGACTGCAATAAGTATAGACTAATTATTGTTTAACAATTTAGTGCATATAATACAATGTTCTTTCATCCACCAAGCAATCCAACGTTCTTTTATTTTCTCCTAAAGCAAATGACTTAATTTTCACAGCATTGTCTAATTCACAGCAATAATCTCCATCAATCTACCAATTTTTTCCACTGTTTTAGCCACAGCTTACCTTTCCCTCTCCTCTGTGTCAGGCCTACCCAGGACCACCAGTTGCCTCCTGGTCATCCACTAACAGGCCACACTTCTCCACTGACTACATCTGCTCTAGTACCTCTGACTCCTATTCACATCTTCTTTCCCATGGGCTTACCTATTCCAACTTGGATCCATATCCACCTCTAAGTGGCTCCTCTTCTCGTGCTCAGAGTCTGTCTTCCATGGCCATGCTGGAGGAGCTGAGAACATGTGGAATAGATTCGGAAGGAGGTTCTGAGACTCCTTTACCCACCCACTACCAGATGAGCAGTTCTACTGACAACATGGCGTTAAACATCCTTACAACTAGCAGTGCAAATGTAACTATTCCACAGGGTCCAGATTTATCAACATCTCTCTCATTTTATCTTATTGTTTTCTTCCTGTCCTACAGTGTCCACAGTGGACTTCAGTGCTTTTGCCTGCTCTGACAGTTTACTCAGTTGACCAACATGTTAACCAAAATTTTCCTGTTTCAAATATTTCTTCTCTCTTCTTCTTGAATCTCTCTTTTAAGTCTTTTCTTTTTTAAATCTCTTTTTTTTATACTTTTCCCACACTTTCCCTTTGACCTTTTCCTCCATTTCTTATTCTGTTTGATTGGTTAGTACCCTCCCTCCATCCATTGCTCTTTCTCCCTCTCCATTCACCCTCTTCTGCCGTCTTTTATTCAGAATTCAAAGGCTTAATCCACAGACACCAACCACCCTGTGATTCACATTGACTGGTTTTACCGCCTTTAGCCTCTGGAATGTTTGTATGTTGAACAATACTAATGATAGACTGGTTTCAAACTCACATTCACTTTTGCTCAGGACCCTGCTAAATGTATTTGCCTTTCAGCTTCCCCTAATCCCATAGTTCACTCCAGTGCTTCGTAAGATTCGTAAGTGATAGCCCATCTTTGAAGCAAGATCTTTGGTTTGGTTACAGGATGAGATCATAGTGGTGTTGTGATTGTGCCTAAACAATACTAATATAGGGGAAATAGCTGTAGCAAAAGCATACCACACCCTGCTTCCTTTCTGCACTCTTATTCTTTGTCTTTAACACTATATACCTTTGACATTATTTTCCTAATCTTTTTTTTTTTTACCTTAATAACATATTAAACAACACTGCAAAAATCAATGTGTTAAATAGTTTTTTATTCATTATTTCTGTATGATAATATTATTATTATTATTTTTTTAACATCTACTATTGTCATTTACTCCACAGGTTTTTGCTACTCTCTGCAATTTGGAAGCTAGTTTCAAGCCTGCATGTTTAAAACATACAGTATTTTTAAACCTGTCCAGTGAAAACTGATCTATAGTGTGTTGTGTTACATTGAAACCGTCTGGGTTGTTTTCTTTTCTCTATTAATTAGGGCCAAATGACTGTAAATGGAAGTGTAGGTGTGACTACAGGCCTAAAGAGTCACCTCCAACGACCCTTCTCCCCTTCCATGTATCCTCCTCTTCCCTCCTTCAGCTCTAGCCTCACAGCCATGCAGCAGGGCCGGAGCACTCGTGAGTACAACCTACACACAATCTAGAATTTGCTAAATTGATTATGGATCATAGATATCTATTATCCATTATTCCTGAAAATCTGATACTGGTAACTTATAAGCACATGAGATGGTTTATTCTGTTAAAAGGAAGAGTTTGAGGTGTTTATGATTAGAAATGTGTTGAGTCATATGCAACCATATAATGTAAGGGTGAAAGATCTCACCCTTCACACTTCATCTTACTTTTTTGTGGCATGCCAAGCTGTACTGCATTTAGTGTGAACATGCAGGCGCAGTTTAGTCGACTGACAACACAAGTGACTTCCTTGCTCAGTTTGTATCAGATGATGTCTCTAATACGAAGTGGCAAGTGAGATCTGTGTTAGGAAGTGTTTGCGGTATATAAAAGAGGATTAACACATTTTCCACATGCATTAAGACTTGATCAGAATAAGAGCCTCAAAACTCCAAGCAATGAACTTTCCTATTAAGACAGATTTATAAGTAAAGCATTGTTTTGTTGCTTGTGAGTTTATTATATTCACTTCTCTTTTCATGAGGGTTTTCAAATTCTACAAAAAAAAAATAACGGCATAGATTATTACTAACAGGATTTTTGAGATTGTCAACTTGTCCGACTTACCCTGGCTTTTCCATTTCAGCTTCCGAGTCTGTTTCTCCAGTCTACTCAGCTGTGGGTTCAGTGACTTCTATGCATGCACCAGATGATGAAAAGAGAGGTACAGCAGAAAAAGTTTCCCATTACTCAGGCATTGGCCCTATAGATGAGTTTGGAATTCCCACCGCTACCAGGACTGTAAGTAACCCATGCATGAGTTTGCATGTGCATGTCCTTTTTGTTAAACCTAGTGTATTTAAGACTGAACATAGATTATTTGAGCCTGGCATTTAAGGCATTTTCTTATGTTAATCCTCAGAAAAGCAGGTGACATTTAAGGCTCAATTCTCTTCAATTTAATTTTATTTGTATGACGCTTTTAACAATAGACATTGTCTTAAAGCGGTTTTACAGAAACAAATATATTATGAATATACATTTAATCATCATACATTTGTCCCTGTAAGTTTATTCCTAATGAGTAAACAGTGATGACAGTGTCAAAGAAAAAACTCCTTGAGATGGTATGCAAATGAAACCTAGTTTACTGTTGAAGTTATCAAATTCTTACTGAGGGAGACTCAAGTGTAAAACAATTAGAGCAATTGCAGCCCTAAGCCATTGTTACAAACTGTTTATATTAACTACAGTCCAAAACCATCTTAATGGTTCTTGGATCAGCATTGTTGAACAGCCACACAATTATTTTTCTTGTCTCAGCATAATATTGGCATCTATAGTTTTCATTAGTAATTATTTTATTGAATGCAGTGCAAAAATGTCTAAATAAAATGCTGTTTTGTTTGCCGCTAACAAGACTGTGGACAGGCCAAAAGACTGGTACAAGACTATGTTCAAGCAGATTCACGTGGTGCAGAAACCAGGTGGGATGGAACCTTTTACACAATTATATTTAAGTAAATTGTTCCGTTTAATCAAATTCATGAACTGTCATGAAACTTTTATTGTGTTACTTCCATAATATGCAAAACATTGACATTGTTGTGTAGAATGTTCCACATAGTAAAACAGTTTAGATTAGATTTTCATCTTCTCTTTGCCCCCTCACACAATCAGTTATGTTTTAGTGTCTCATAGCTAACTACATCTGTATAATCCTTGAAATGTTTTGTGTGCCCTTCATTCTCGGTATAAATGTGGCATCTGCTATTGCCATGTGTTTAAGGCTCAAGCTAAGATCAACCTGCAGAGAGATGAATTGACAAGTTTTATAAATGGTGCAACACTAAAAGAACCTTACTCAGCATATTGTGAATTAGAGCTGAATCATACCTGGAGCCTGACGGTGCAGTCCCACTAGAATCTGACAGAATGTTGTCCTGGGGATTACAGAGGTCAAAGAGACATGTGCACTAAGCAATTCTTAGAAATTTAAATGAGGTTTATTTGAAATCGAAAAGTGTTAAAAAAGAATGATACTTGAGTCTGCTTGAATATTACATTTTCAAATCATCTTTATGTCTATTTCTATTTGTTTTTACAGAGTTTGAATATTCTGGTTCCTGTACTACTCCTCAGACTGCTACAAATGATGGTGTGTGTCTTGTTCACTTTCTCTAAAATTACACAATAATGTATTTGCAAACTGACTTGAATTTTTTTACCTTTTTTTCTTTTTTTTTTTTTTCTTTTTTTTTTTTTTACAGAGAAGCACAGTACAACTTTTAATGTCCATGCACACCCTGCACCTAAGAGCAGTACATACAGACCCATAACCAAGAGCATCTCTGATAATGGCACATGTGGATTCAGAACATCCAGCTCATCTTCTTATCCAACTTCCTCATCAGCTCAGCCAATGTCTCACAATCATAATATCCACCAAAGTGGCAGCAGCACTCCAGACATGTGAGATCCAGTTTCTTCTCTGTCCCATATATACTGGTAAAAAAAAAGAGAGAATTTCTTTAATAAAATGTTCAGTTTGGTTTGAGCCTGATAATAAGAATAAGCAGATTTAGTCCTAACTGCTGTATGTGTAGTTTCCACAGACTGTGTACTATACATCTACAATTATGGAGTAGATATAGCATACATACTGTAGCCACTGCCAAAGTCACAGTTTTTTTCAAAACTGTGGTTATGTGAAGTTCGATTACAGAATTCATTTAATTGCTACTCATATGCTCTTAGGAATCAGTGGGGTCCTCCAGATAGAAAAGTGGATACCCGCAAATACAGAGCAGAGCCCAGGAGTATCTTCGATTATGAGCCAGGGAAGTCCTCTATTCTAGATCAAGAGAAAGCAGTAAGTGTTCTCGGATTTTTTCCCCCCATTTTGTTGCATTGCAAACAGTGCAAACGTTCTGTTACTCGTGTTGCTAGGAAGTTACCAGGTCTCATTGAAAATAAAGTCTCCATTCACTTTGTTGCTTTGATTCTCTGTATGTGTGAATGTAGCTTTACACAGTACTTTATATTGTCAAGTCAACAGGCTTGATATTGCCATCAACTTTTTTGTTTTAGTGCATAAAACAAATTTTTATGATAAAACAGTTAGTGATAGTGATATTTACTCTGTTGCCAGTATATTAATACATTATTGCCATCAATGATATTTTTGCACCTGCAAAAAGGTGCATATATCCATAATTGGTTAATTATGAATTGTAACTGTTCCAATACTCGTATGTGGGGATGTGTTCAGATTAGGGATGCGTGGTATACCGGCACTGTAAAAATACCGGTATATATTATAATTTAGACGGTACGATATCATAATTTTGCTGAATTCGGTATTTCATACACTGCTGTTCCGAAATTCACCTGTAGGCGGCAGTGCTGCGAAACCGTTACAAAGACTAAAACGATTTGCACATGCATTATTGTGTTACTTCAGTTGCAGTCAAATGTAACCTATGTTCCTGGTAGGTTTTTGGTTACATTTTAAAACATTATTTTGCACTATGTGTTTGCACTGAAAAGATCATTTTCAAATATATTTTTATTTCTCCAGTTTTATATACTGTATATTTTTTCCAACATGAAAATGTTTGCTGTAGGTTTTTCTTTTACAGTTTGATACAAAGGTATTACGATATTAATAAATTTTTTTTAATTAACTTATTTTTTGTGGCTAGTTGTTTGTCACTTATGGTAACGATTTAGTATCGATACCAAGGTATTACATTCTGGTATCTTACCAAAGCCAAAATTATGGTATCGAGCCATCCCTAGTTCAGATACACCAATTTATATTCAGGGCCTGTACCTGCCCTAATTCTATACTATATTATAATAACTGTAATCTTTGAGAGGTTAGAATTATTAAATGCAATACAAGTGCATATTGTGAGAATTTGTATCATCTGGCTTAGTTTGGGTAAATGGTCTGTTACTGCCCTCTCGTGGAATAGGAAAGGTACTGTAGCTGACTAATAAACTGCTACTCAACATTTTTTGTTGTTATTTATTAAAATGTAGTGTAGTCTAGGAATAATGTTCTATCCCAAACAAATATTCATATTTCACAGTTTCTATCTTGTCAGTTATCCATACCTTTTGTTGACACTTGCATGTATATGGTCATTACTCCTCTTCATTCCTGTTCACTCTCTCATCCTTCTCCTCTTTCCCCACTTTTGCCCATTCTACAACCAGAAGAGTAACTTAACACCAGAAGAGCTAGCTTTAGAGAATGAGCCCTGGTATAAGTTCTTTGCAGAGCTGGAGTTTGGAAAGCCGGTAAGTGGGGTGTAGTTGTGTTTGTTTGGTTTGATACTGCTAGCATGGCATCTACCATGGGGAGCCTTACTGCTGTGGTCAGGTCTGGAATGACTGGGTGGAATGAGCAGAAGAATTTAGGGGAGCATCTTAATAATGAGTAAAAATCAATTGATAGCCCAATTAACAGTAACTTGACAAGTTCTGCTCTGACCCTCCAACATTTTAGCCTTGTGTTTCATAGTTTCACCAAGTGTCTGTTTTTCACACATCACATGCAAATGGCATGTTTGATTTATAGACCACTTGCATGATATTGCCTAGAACATATTGCTTTGGTGAAAGGTATAAAGGATAATCGTAGTGATCAGTAGTGAACAGTTAGTACTGTTTTTAGTGATGCTAAAAGTGTGCTGGTGTGTAGTGGCATGCCATCTGATTCTTCTGTTACAATCAGGTAACTGCTTCCTTCTTTTTTCCCCTTTCATTTCTGGCTCACCTCAACTTCTACTCTTTCCTCCTCCTCTGGGTCAAGCCTCCTAAAAAACACCTGGATTATGATCCAGAGAGTGCTCTCCGAATCCGTAATGAGGTAATGAAGGCGTGGGAAAAAGAATAAATCAATGAATAAAAGAAACTGAAGATGTTAAAACAAGTTGTGGTGCAAAGGAAATTTCATCCCCTTATTGTTATGAAATGGCTCTGATGCCACAGCTATTTGTGGTCAGAAGTCCATGAGAGCAAAAATTGGCCATGCTCAATGGGTGTGAAGGATGAACTTGCTTTCTCCACTGTCAATCACTGCAATACTAGCCAATCATTGGTGCTAATAAATCATTAGTTTATTTATTTAGAGGAAAGCAGCTTTTCTCAGGGTGTTGAATTGCCTTGTGACATGGCATGAACATCAGGTTGGGAAAAAAAAGGTAGTTTGGGAAAATGCAAAAAGCACAAGTGCGTGAAATGAATTAGAAAATAAATTGTAAGAGACGAATGGATTTCTTAATAGGAGATAAAGAAAAGCTACAGTGTAACAAAAAAATGCTTTATGTTACATTATTTTTCACCCCATTTCATACTAATCATAATCATGATTCTCTGTCATGAGCATCTTTCTTTTTTTGGTAAAACCATTTCATTCGAAACAAGATTTTATATAAAATAAAAAATGTTATATAAAATTTTTTTTAGCATTGGTTATATGCACAATAATGTCTCATTGTACATGGTTTATAAATTCCTGTGTTTTGTTGTGAGACAAGAGAACTAGTTGGAGTAAGTCAAGAATGTGCACAAGCTTCATTGATGTTTAAATATACATCCCATTTCACATCTGCTGTGTTGATAAAATTAGCCTGCTGCCACTTCTGTCAGTTAAAAATAGTCAGTCACTTTGTTGATTTTTTCCACTTGTTTACAACTTGCATGTGTAAAGATAGGGGAACTTTTCAGAGTAATCCTATTTGTTTATGATTAACAATTATTCAATACATCATCAATTTCAGAGATTAAATAGTGGGCAACACATAGAAGACAGCGCTAAAGCTCTGTTGTAGCTAACGCTGGTTGGTGCTCACTACATTTATATTTGTACGACTTATATAAAGTATACAGAAAGCTACTTGAACTTAAACCTGCAGTGGGGTTTCACTGCACTATTACAAGCTTGGTCGTGAGGTAGCTGTCACTTGCTCCTGTTATTTATGTTGACTGGCGCCAAATGTGTCACAGCAAGTGGACATTCCTGCCATCTCACATAGGCTACTTTTAAAGCCTGTTAAAAAAATTGATGACCACCTCCCATAGCTTGAGAAAATAACACCAGTTAAGCCTCCTCAGTGCTTCAGTAAAGGAGAAAATGGTTATTTACTCCAGCCATGTACACAAGGAATTCCCTGCTTTATTTGACATCGAAACACTTGTAAGTGTTCTACTTCATACTGCTCTGAAAGCTAATAAGTATTTCTTCTCAAGTACAAGTGTGACTGTTGTTCCCTTTTGGAAAATGTAGTGAATTTGTAGTTTAAAGAATGGTGGCAACTATTTAATTCAGGGCAACGTGTTCAGCTTTACTCAGTTTATTTGGAATTAATTTAATTAAAGGAATCCTTTAACTCTTTACCCTTTTATTTTTATTTCAGACCTTTCTTTATCAGCCGTCTGCTGACAGAAGCTTTGATCGGCCCTCAAGGTAAGTTTTTTTGTCTACTGTACAGCATCCATTATTCATTTTACCCTCAGAAATGAAATATGAAGACATGTCTGTTTTATTCACATTAAGATGAACTTGAAAATGTCTATGCTTTCACATCTGTTTTTTATATATATAATTGATTGTGCACAGGAAACATATAGCTATGCTGTAGCAGTTCTGAAATAGCAGGGAAGAAGCTTGAAAAGCCTTAACCTTGTAGACTGTCAGAAGGGTATCAGTCTGTTCCCCCTGACCCATCACCTGTCCTAACCTCAACCTGTCCTCGCTGTCCCCTGCAAATATTATGTGCAAAAATAACTGGCTTTCAGAGCCATGTTTTTTGAATATTTATTTAGAAAGAAAAAGTCTACATTTTTATCTGTATAGCTTTTCAAAAGATTTTATCTCAATAATATTTTGAAGCAGCATGTTTGAAAGTTGGGATGTTATACAGCTGGTGTAGCTTATTATGGCAGCCTGTTGTTGCTATAATTCATTCCTTTTGTTAGAGGCAATTCTCCACCATTTATGGGAAAAAAATGTCCTATTATCCTCCAGTGTTTCTGCTTCACAACAAAAAGCTTATCTTTGAATTGAGTATAATTGAGTATTTATTGCACTTTTCAATTCTAGTGGCTAAACTGTAGAAAAAAACTACTTTTGTCTCTCAAGTGAAAGAGTCCTTCTTTGTAGAATCTACTGGGTGTCATTTGCATCAATGGTCAATTTGCCAAAGAAACAAATATATTCTAGCTTCAAATATTCTACAAATTATATATATTATATCAGAATATTAAAAAATAAAAGATACAAATATTTAATTTCATGATTGTCATGAGTTAACTCATGATTAATCATAACTTAATCACACATTTTTATCTGGTCGGAATGTACCTTAAATTAATACCTTTTAAGTTTTTAATACTCTAATCAACATGGGCATGGACAAATATGGATGCTTTACGCATTAATGTTTATTATTAGTGAAACCATATTCAACATAGAGCATGGAAACCTAATTATGCTGTTTCCACACGGGCGGTTTTAATTGACGGATGTGTGCGTCATTTTACATTTTGCCACTTGATTTAAGACCTGGTGCATCAGTAAAACAAATGTTTAGTCATTTTTTTTCGGTGGAGTTTTTTTGTATCTGAATGAAGAAACGCTGTGAATAAATGTTTGTTCCCGTTGAAGGTTTTATTTTCGCCTCTTTTATTTTTATTTATATTTTAATAAAAATGGTCAAACAGGTATGCTCGCTGCAGTAACCGTGCATCAATAACATTAGTGATATTAAAATTTTATATATTTACTGTATATATATATATATATATATATATATATATATATATATATATATATATATATATATATATATATATATATATATATATATGATTGACTATTTTTTCCTTACCATTTTTAGTTCTGCCAGTGATAATAGGACAAGAAGGAAGTCAGAGCCAACAGCCTCCCAGCCCCAGCCACAAACCTCACTAAGCTCTGCCCAGAGCATTGGAAAACCATCACAGATTCATTCTGCTCACCTTCCTGAACCAACCAGGACGAGCAATACCCAGAAAAGGCCCTTAAACACCCCTTCCACTTCCTCTTTGTCCAGGTCAAAAGGTAGATATAATATACAGTACAATGAAAAGGGGTTAAAGTTTTTACCATTTCAGTTGCGTTTGCTCTATATAAAATAAGCCTTATAGCAGGAAATCTTTGCTGGAAAAAGTAGAAAATCAGTGTTTTTCCCTTTTTGATAGATGTGCTGCTGTGTAAGCACAAATCCTGCTGTTTAAGCACAAGTCATTTTAATGTCTTCTCATGTCTCTCTCTTCTCATGCTGCTCATTGTGGATATATAAAGGTTGGGATATTAGCACACAGCACTCAGCACATTTAAATGGTCAAAATCCGTGCCATGATACCTCATTTGAAGTTCTTGCATCATATGGAAATAACGACCAAAATAAGGGCTATTTCATTCAAAATTCAAACAGTGATACCTCACATGTAGCCACAGTAGCCACATTTCTAATTGATGACCAAAATGGAGACACAATCATTCCATCTCCCTCAGAGAACTTAAAAAATGGCTGGCAATCAGACCAAGAGAGTCTGGAACTTTCTCCTAAGCCCCGATCCTGGAGCTGTGATGATCTCCTCAGTGAGAGTCAGGATAAAGAAATGAGAAAATGGCCTGAAGGCATCATCTCTGTGATGCAGAAGCCAGAACAAAATGGTTTTTCCCACAGTGACAATAAGAATTCTGAGGAATGCAGCGAGCGCAGTCGGCACTCTTCAGCCCATACTGCACCAGGTTTCCTCAAAATGTACAAGAAGATGCACCACATCAACCGGCAAGAGCTTAGCAATTCACACGTTTGCTCTGTCAAAGCCAGGATTCATAATTATGAGAGTGAGCAAGATAAAGCCCATTGCTTGGGAAACAATGGTTCCAGTAATGAGATACCTCATGATATGGTGCACAACAGGATTTCTGAATTTGAGAGTTTAATCCAAAAATCCAAATCTATGCCAAACCTAGAGAGTGATTGCCAGAACACAGGCATGCCAAGGATTATTACCAACCAAAATCGCAGCTACTCCATTGAGTCTTTGCTGGATGAAGAGCCACCAATCAGAAAGCCTCCAGAGAGACAGCCACAGTACCACAAGATTCATGCTAATGTTCCAATTCACATCCGAATGGCCAACAACCACATAAAATGCCCTACTGTCCAGCAAGATTTCTCAGACAGTGATCATGATGCTTTTGTGTCTGATGTTGGTGACTTTATACAGATTGAGAGATCATCCAACTGCAGTGAGAGTGACTTTGACCACTGTTCCTTTACATCCTCTGATAGCTTCTGTGGCTCCAGTCATCATCATCGCTACAATAGGCAGCTGATCAGCTCATGCAAAGGCATGTGCCCTGCCACCTTAACACGCTTTACTACTATGATCAAACATGAGCGGGCCAAAAAAGACCAAAAGCATCAATTACATGTGAATGAGTCTGATATTGGCCTTAGCAAGCTGGCCTTTCTGGTCAGCCCAGTGCCTTTTTGCAGAAAAAAGAACTTCCATATACCAAAATCCAAGAAGTGCATGTACAGAGCTCTTGACTCAGCCCTAAAGGACATCTATGAACATATTTGCACTGAAAAACAAAGGGGCAGCCTTCCAGAAAACAGCATTCTCCACAGGCTTCTGACAGAGTTGATACCTGAAATTCCCGAAAGGAAGTCTTCTATTCAGGCTCTGGAACAATCTAGTCCAGACCAGCTTTCCTCTTTTCATGATCTGCCTGATGACATGTACATTGAGGACCAGTCAGACTACTCCTATCTGGCCTGCAGTGCCTCCTGCAACCACATAGACAACAACCAGAAGAACCATAATACGTCAAGATGCTGTCAAGGTGGATTCTACTGACCAGTCATGAATGTTACCATGTGTTTTGGCTGTCATTCCTCCAATCACCCTTCATGCCCTGCATTTACATGATCTTCATGTTTTTGTATAGAAAAGGTTTTGTCATTCTTCATTGAATGTCTCATTGAACTATGGTTTCACTATAATTGTATTAATTCTATAATAATTTGCTTTGTATGAAGGTTACAGTCTAAAACTCTGTATGCCAACCACTTGATACCTGTAAGTTGATTCCATGTCTTATGGCATGAATACTATATTGCTTATTTACATTCGCACAGGGTATGACTTTCCACAATCTTTATATAAACTGAATGGACATGAAATCCTATTTACGTATGAAAAGTAGCAAGAGCTTTTATATGATTATACCCCTGAGCAAAGAATCATGCAAGAATTTGGCAGTGAGAAATTCTTATGTGTGACACACGTAAATATATTTGTCCTATGGGATCTGTTTCCACTGCTAGACTATAAATCTGGTATAAGCCATATGACATATGTAAGTTTAATGACTTGTATAGGTCATTTAAAGGGGATCCAACAGATTATAGCAATGGTTTTACAGGAACTTCAGTTTTGTGTGTCATTTTGGTTGTTTGTGTTTTTGTGAATGTGTTATATTTTCTATAGGTTTCTGTAATTGTTCTGAATAAACACATCATACCCTCAAAAATCCATTCATTCTGCATGAACCTGTAGTAGGTATTGTCTCTGGAAGAACTGAACCTGTCCTAATCTTTTCTTTTTTCTCTCTAATCTCAAGACAAAGACACATCCAGGGGTTATTCCTATCCTGATATAGGCAGACAAACTCCACAGAGCAGGAGGCCCACACCTGAAGTCAGAGAGGTTAGTGGTTAACAGCTTACTTCAGAAAACAGAAGTTAAAGAAAAAAGGTCAAGCCACAAGTCATGCTGAAGATCACAATATAATTTTGGGGCTGACTGTGATTATAATATTAGATTCAATAATAACAATTAATAATAATTAAATTATAATAATTTGCACACTGTTTAAAGGTTTCATACTTATAAACATACCATACATTATTCTTTGATTTACTCCTAATAGGCATGTCTTTGATGTTCTTTAACGTAGTCAGTAAGAAATTAGTGTAGGTGGTGCATCCTTTGTATTAACCCTCAGGATTTGGAAGTGCATAAGGAATGTATCATTCCTGCTACTGTTTTATTAGTAGAATAGATAAGTAAGGAATTGTATGTGACTTAGGGGTGGATTGTGGATTTGTTTACTTAACGTCACTTACTGTTAAGCACCAGCCCAAAAGGCTAAAAAAGTTTCATATTAAACATTTGTAGCATCCACTAAAGCTGGGAAGCATTTTGCTTGCCCAATGGATAAATGACTTTTGTCCAAAACATCCTGTTCTCCTGGAAACTTTTCATACCTTAAACAATGTCCACATCTACTATTAATACTGTAGCACACAACAGAAACTTCCTTAGAAACTTCCTTAGAAATAAACTAATCTTACATAAAATGCTTGTATGTCAGTAATGAAAGTAACAGATTATGTAATAGATTTCAGATAAAAAAAAATAAGATTGTGGGTTTTATCTGCAAAACAAAAGCAGGAAGAACTAGTCTCCAGAAGAGCTAGAATAGGTTCCTAAAGTTTCTTAAAATAACTGATGAGAGAATATTCTCATAAAAGTGTATGAAGTACATTTGACACCACTAATGCAGTTTTAAAAGCAGAGTCACACAACCTAAGTTTATTTAGTTAAGTGTTGTCTACTTGTATTTACATTAGCTTTTCCTCTTTCAAGTCAAGTCAAGAGTCAAGTCAAGAAGCTTTTATTGTCATTCAACCATATATAGCTGATGCAGTACACAGTGAAATGAGACAACGTTCCTCCTGAACCCAGGTGCTACATAAAACAACATAAAACAACAGTAAACAACAGTCACAGAACAGAAGAACACAGGGCCAGGAACTAAGATCCTCGCCACATAAAGTGCATGTGTGCAACTGGTGCAAACAGTGCAAAAGACAACACAAGACAGTGCGAGACAACATAGGACAGTGCAGGACAATACAAAATACACAAAATATAAAAATAAA
The DNA here is from genome assembly GCF_946808225.1 of Silurus aristotelis. NCBI lineage: Eukaryota > Metazoa > Chordata > Actinopteri > Siluriformes > Siluridae > Silurus > Silurus aristotelis. The sequence goes on from NC_139587.1 coordinate 16,605,245, forward strand.
AACAACAATAGCTCCGCCAGTAAAACCTGTCGTAATAGAATAAGGTGGAAAAATGTAAAAGTCTTCACAGGATTGTACATATAGAAAACTGAGCCTGTGGTTAGGATAGTGAGGGGAGCATTAAGAAATAAAATTCTCAAGTAATGGATTACAGAAATTGTACATCAATCTCGATTGTCATAGTCTCTGTGTTTTTATCATACAGAAACTGCCAGCCAGAGCAATATACGATTTCAAGGCACTGACAGCAAAGTAAGAAATGTTCAAAATTCTGTGTATTTAGAGACTTAAGTTCACCATCCTTTTACAGTCACTGTTTATGTCATAATTGTCCTCTATAACATTCTAATGATTTGTTTACCTGAAATGACCCATGCAGAGAGCTTTCATTCAATAAAGGGGATATTGTATACATCACACGGCAGATAGATAATAACTGGTATGAAGGAGAATACCATGGGAAATTGGGCATCTTTCCTATCTCTTATGTGGAGGTTTGTTATATTTATACAATACTTAATCCCATGTCAATACATTGTTTGATTTGTGCATGCTTTCTTATGCCTTTTGTGCTTATGTCTTTGCTTTTGTCAGAAAATTTCTCCATTAGACAGACGCCAGCCTGTAAGGCCTCCTCCTCCCACCGAGACTGCAGAGCTTGGGGAAGCAGTGGCTCGCTACAACTTTAGTGCTGACACTAATGTGGAGCTTTCCTTAAAAAAGGCAAGGCTCAATAGATGTTGCAGGATATAGTGGCACTGTTTTGCATATACTAAATATTGTAGATATAATTCATTCTGCTATCAAACCTGGTTGGTTTTGCCATGTGGTTAAGTCTGTGGCTCTAAATTAAAGAGTTCATCCAGCAGTTGTTAGACATTATAGACAGAGGCCTAGTGCTGTTATTCTGTCCTGATAAGACTTTATGAAATAATAACTTTGGGATTGCAAGTCATTTTTAGTCCAGTATTTCTCAGAAATGCAGTGTTTATATGTCCCTACTACAATACTTCATCTTTACACATCTGCAATTTTATGTAATACACATGTAATTACTATACAGTATTTGTTGTATTCATTATAGTAAAAAACTATACTATAAAAATACAATACAAAGCAATTAAATTTTGTTTGGCATTGTCCCAAAGAAGCTTTACAGAAATAACTAGATTATATAAGAATATATTTTATTATTATAAAATGAATTATATGTTGTAAATGTAACAATGAAACTGATCACATTTTTACAGTAAAACTGCCATTATTAATAAACAAAAAATTATTAATTAAATAACCCTTTACATTAAACTGCCTAAAATTTACAGATGTACACAATCTAAAACAATGACAATTTTTTTCATTTGTTTATTTTATATATTTTATATTATATAGAGCCTCCAACTCTGAATAACTCTGAATGTTATCTAAACCTCGTATCCAGGGTGAGCGCGTTATCGTCCTGTGCCAAATCGACCAGAACTGGTACTCAGGCAAGATCCCTGGGACAAACAAACAGGGAATCTTTCCGGTATCTTATGTGGACATCATCCAGAAATCTACAATAAAAAGTCCTAGCCAACCATCAGGAGTCACGCATAGTTCCTTCAGTGATCGAATGCATGGCAGGGTAAGTGTTTGAGCATCACATATGGAGTTTAGCTCTTGCTAGCAAGTGATGTCACCATTTTTAGAAATTTGGTGTTAGACATTTTTCATAAGACAAATACTCATAGTCTCCTATTTATTGGAGACAGTGATGACCATGTTCACGGTTCAACTGACAAAAAAATAAAAATTCAGTAGTGTACTTATGCTATGGATTAATTAGACTTTGTTTAGCTGAGAATCAAATACTTTATTACAGCAGCCCTGTAGATTAGCACCGTGTTAACCGTCATTATGTGCACTTGATTTGTAATGCTAACTGAAACACAATGCAGTAGACACTTGACCCACTGCTCATATGACCCATGTTAAGACAGACCTGGCTAAGCCTAGATAAATTATCCAGCCTGTGCAATCATTATCATAGGCTAATTATGGGCTGCAAAGGTTAAGTGTATGTGTGTGCTAATTGGGCCACTATGTCCTTCACTTAGTTGTTTCTATAGAGAGAAATAGAAGTGGCACAGTGGATACACAGTCTTCATGATTTGAGAGTCCAATTTTAGAAAAAAATTGCATCTTAGGTTTGATGGCAAATTCTATCTATTTACAACAGTGCCAAACACACTACAATATCAGTGTCATTGCTGTGCTGAGAATGATTTACCACCCAAATAATATCTGAGGAGTTGTCCACCAGTGGTTTCTTTTCAAAAAAGGTTCTGATAAAGTGTACATCGCAACAAATGGGCTGCTATCCATCCATCAATGTTCTGGAAATGCTCTACCATAAGACAAATAACATTATGAAGCAGAGAGATGCACAACAATTGCAGGTTTTCTGGTATTTCAAAAAACAAGGGCTGGGCAATACTTCATCATGAATAGACAAGTATTAAAGCAGGCATTAATTAGACAAATTAATAGTTAATTAGATAACAAATACTTAGCGTGATCACAGATTTATTGCTGAAGAGAGAGACAAAGAAAAGTAATGCTGACAGTACAGGGTTTTCAAAGGGTTAGTTATCAGATGGTGTAAAGTGGGCAAGATGTGATAGAATCATGTAATTCGTCTGGTATATGAGGAGTTGCAGATATTTTTGGAATTTTTTCCTGGATTTTTAAGAGTTTTTTTTATTTATTTATTGTTTACCTAAAAAAAGTAAAGCGGATGCCAGGTGGTCATATTATAAATGGCACATTGGTTTTTTTTTTTAAATCACCCATTATAAATCAGACTGGTATTATGTATTAGCAGAGTTTTTGCAAGGCATTTTGGTTGTTTAATGTAAAATAGCAGGTAGAATATTAGCCAGATATGCAAGATATATGCAGATATTAGCAAGAGGTTTCTCGCAGAAAGCTAAAAACTATTGTATTTTTTTAATCAAACGGCACCATGGTTTATTAACAGGTTAAGGATGTAATTTGCATATAGTGCAGTTTAATCACCAGGTGGACCAGAACAGTCAGTCATGATTTTGCCCCTCAGAGCCCATGTTGTTTTCAGAAAACAAAGGTACATGTTTCATGTTTCATCTGTCTATACTTTATCTATTCCTTCCTTATACTTTTTCTTCCAATCTGTGCCTTCACTTTCCTCTTTCTCTGTCTATTTGTTTTTTAAGCCTTCATCTGCACGTCTCACGGCCTGCTCTCCCACATCCACTCCCCGTCAGCAAACATCACCCTCACCCTCCCTCAGCTCCCAGAGAGCAGCTCATCTGCAAGCAGTGACTGGCGAGTGGCTTGCCCTTACCCTCGGTCTATCTCCCTCAGGCACTCCTGCCCCTACACCTCCCCCTTTACCCTCTAATTTTCACCTAGATTTTGAAAGACAGGACTCCCCTGCTGCCTCTGCGCTGGGCCCCTTCCCCCTCCTCAAAGAGGGTCACTTTGTTCCCATCAGCTCTCCGAAATCACACATGTCACCTGAGCCCAGTCCCTCACCTCAGGCCTACCTTACTTCAGCCTCCATTACCCCATCCCCCATCTCTCCCACTTTTGATTCCAGCCCCAAATTTGGCAGTGTGATAGAACTGAACACGAGTCCCAATCCTGGTCTGCTTGGAAAAAAGCTAGATTTTTCAGATAACTGTGACTTTGAAAAGTTGGACTCACACAGATCTGGCTGCCCAATTAACCTGGTTGTTTATGAGCCTGATGAACAGCCCTCATCCTCAAAGTTCCCCTTATCCTCTAGAGAAACTGAGGAGGATATATGTGAAGAGCTTGTGTCCATCATCCAGGCAAGCCAGGCAAAGCGTGCTGTTGTGGAGAGAGCAGAGTTTGATAGGGAAGACCACACTGCTTCAGAGGATCTACCAAAATTGTTCATAGAGGAGGATCCGAGTGAATACAGCAAGGCTTTTACAGACCACCAATCATCAAACAACTTTACTCCAGTCCGCCCGGTTTGTAGTGAGATGTCAGAACATGAGGTAGTGTTTGGTTTGGTTGTGTGATTTGGTTAGTGTGTTTATATTAAAAAGAGCAGAAAGTATTTATCGACTAACCCATACTTATGTGGAGTATATACTACCCGGTGATTACTTTTTGCTATTATAAGTATTTTTTCAATTCTTCTGTTTTCACTGAATATAAGTAAGTAATTTCTTCCTGTTAGCAGGCTAAAGTTGCACAAAGTCCCCCTATGTGTCCGTCATCCAATATCTCTTCAAAGCCTTTGAGTTCCACGTCCCCCACATCTCCCATGTTCTCCTCCTCTACCCCTCGCTCCACCCCTCCACTCCCCGGGCTTTCTCAGTCACCCACCCCTTCTTCTAGACAGCTTCGCTCCCCCAAGGTCAAGGTAAAGAGGAAATGCTTGACAGTACCTTTCCTCAAAAATCTTCTTAACCCACAAAGCGTCTGTAACTCAGACACTAACAACCACTAATTGAAGTGATGTGTCTGTATTTATTCCTTATGCTGTATATTGGAAGTATTTCCTGTTACTGGATGCAGCTACTGTATGTGTATTTTTACCACCAAAACAATTCCACATTAGTCATCGCAAGTTTTCATTTGATTTCTCATTCTTGATTCAGTCTGCCTAAGTGTCATTTTTTTGTTTTACATTCAATTGATTTTTTCAGTGGCCCATTCAGATTATGAAATAAAGAGCTACATGTAGGTCATGCCTCTGGGGTATCCGAATATTTCTTGTGTAGAAATGTCACAGAGAGGGAAACACAAACCCCTCAAAACAGGGATAGCAAATCTAGACTAAATATGCGTAGTCTGAGATAATATTTAATATCAGTGTTCAATTAAATCCCCCAATTGCTATATGTATTGCTATATGTAACAAAATGTCATGAAAACAAGAGAGACATTTAAAAAGAAAATTGTTCTATTCTTCTATTAATATATTGCAATGTGAATCATTCTAGTTGCAACTCATATTAATCACATTAATGGTTTAATGGCAGAAAACGTTTAAAAAAGCAATTTATCTGGACATTGTGTTATTTTCATTCAATGTGCCGACAGCTACTTGTGCACAAAAATCACTGTATTGTAAGTACTAAATTCTCGCTATGTGTGCATTACTGAGTACATCTCGTAATGTCTAAACTAAGAAAATAAATCTACACTACGACCACTTCAGTTTTTAGTTTACTTCAAGTCTCTGCATGCAAATATGAATGATTCAATTATCACATGGCCAGAGATTTGCTCTTTAATTTAAATATGAGTGCATTTGTACGTAAAGTCTTCGAGTTAACTAAACCAATAGCCCTGCAATATGTACCGCATATGTCTCTCTCTGTTTATTTTTTTCTGTGCTGTGTGTGTGTGTGTGTGTCAACCCTGATGGAAGACTCTTCTGGCTCTGGTTCTTACAGCCTGTGTTAAGGCATGATGTTGTGGTTATCGGTAAGCCCCCCCGTAGCCCTGTGATGTCTAGGAGGTCCTGTGGATCGCCTGTTAGAGGGCAAAATTATCCATCTCATAGGGTATGAAAACGTGCACTTTGTGAAAATGGAACGTTGTGTCTAAAGTGTATACTAAGGTTTGTCATGTCAGATCGCATACATGCAGTATGCATATTCTAATATACAGTTTTCTTTCTTAAAGTAATGCATTGACTTGAGCTTTCTATGCAGGAAATTAACACTGGGTTTAATCATTTAAAGAATGTTAACTAAATTTGGCATTCATGCATGATAAAGACATGCCTAGAATTATTATTTATTGTATCTGTTTCATTATAGTTTAGTACCAGCGAGTACGGCAAAACAATATGTATTAATAAAATAATATATAGAGGACGTGTTTATTAGAACACATGCCCTTTTCCACCAATTTTGCCCAATGTGACAATATGAGCACAATTCAGCATGTTTAAAGCAACTACGACTGCAAGAATATGAGTTTATGCATGTGGTGTTTGTGCGTATACGTTGCTATGACCTGGATGTGTCTGTGCGTAACAAATAGCCTTAAGCTGAGCAGCTGAAATGTGCATAAGGGCCTCTTCTGTTGTGTAGTGAGATGAACAATGAGTACACTTGCTTGGTGTACCTGGGATTGCTCGTAGGAATGTCCAATGATTTTTCTTGTGTACACAGCATAAGCAAGGTGTTCTCCCCAGAGCTAGACCAGTGGCTCATTCCCCCAAAGTCCAGCCAGACAAGGGGAGTACAATCCTCATTTCTGGGATCTCAGACATGACTGTGCAGAGGGTTGACTTGAAAAATCAGTGGATATGGTGTCAGAGTCTGGTGCATTGCTTAGAAACAATCATTAGCCCCTGGTGGACCTTCAATTTGATGTGTATATAAACCTTCAGTACTACAGCGCTGTCCCTTCAAATAGATTTTAGTGTAATGGAACAACTTTGTCTAATTCCTTATGTTCATATAGACATTTAAATCAGGAAAGCATTACTATATGAGTTACTGTGAACTCCAGTGGATACCTTATTTTTAGCTGGGCGTGTAGTTCAGTGAAGCGTGCAGCATTTTTTTATATCACTCCTGTTTTTCTTGTTTTTGTTTTTTTCTTAGTGTCCAGCACAGGATTCTTTGGAAGGTGGTGGAGAACCGTGAGTGTCTTAATATTTTATACCAACACCCATTGTAAATGTATATGTTTGTTTTTGTTTGTTTGTTGTTGCATTTTATTCAATTACATTATGATGTATTGCTGTCACAATATATTTGCTAAATGCACAATGTAAAAATAAATACATGACCGTCTCCTGTTCCACGCTGACTATAACTGTATAGTATTAACCACAGTTTTCAGGCCCTGTATACTTACATGCCACGCAACGAAGATGAGTTGGAGCTGAAAGAAGGAGACATCGTAGATGTAATGGAGAAATGTGATGATGGCTGGTTTGTGGGTGAGTCTACAGTTTCACCACAAGATGGCACTGTTTCTCCAAGTAATATATCTTCCTGCTTGCGTTGCTGCTCTTCAATAAATAAATAAATAAATAAATAAATAAATAAATAAATAAATAACAATAACATAGTTTAACAGTCTGAATAAGCTCTAAATCTGCTCTTCATGCTCATTTGGTTATTTCCTTCCCACAAGCTGTTAACGTGTTGTTATGTACTGTTTTTAGGAACGTCCAGGAGGAGTAAGTTCTTTGGAACCTTCCCCGGAAACTACGTGAAGAGGCTTTAAGCTGAAGCTAAACTTCTCCCTGTGTTCTTCTGTTAATTTCTGTTAATATGAAGCCACAAAGGGTAGATGGAAAAAGTCACCTATTTTTCAGCTTTATTATATTACCATCAGCCCAATACTGCATGAGAAAATTGTGTGGAAACTAGTCTCAATGGAGTGGATTAGTACACTTTGTACAGATAAAGGACTGGAATCCCTCAATTCTTAGGCAATCATATGAAAACATGGAATTTCATCAAAGACTTCAAAAGATGGCTTTTTTGATCGTCTATATTTTTAACATTATTTTTCATTAAAGAAAATTGGCATGCCTGCCTTTTAGTAAAGAAGATGAATTTTAAAGGAAAGGATTAACAAAGTGGCCTATTTATCTTTATTTATTGAGAGGCATATATTTTTTTGTTCTTGTTTGGGGGGTAAATTGGAAGGTTTTGAGGCTAGATTAAGCATGTTTTGTTGTTTTAGAAACAAGGACATGCCCCTGTTAATTTGTCTGCCTGAATTTGCAGTGTGATCTAATCTGCATCTAGATTGATGAGTATTGCAGTGTCATGCTGAGTAGGACACTTCACAACTTCTATCACATCCACATTGTGTTTCAGAATAAACACCCTCTGATTTTCTATTCTTTCTGTCCCCAAGACAATCCTATAAATATCGAAAGGATTTTCTAAATGCTTGGGATATTTTTAGGACAGAGAAAGTCATGTTTTTTACAATGCAGAAGTCATTAACATTTATTTTAAAGAATAATGATGTGTTTATGCATTTTACTGGTATAATTTAACTGAACCACAATACTGTCTACTGTCTAATACTAATATTTATATTACCAAATGATCTTGCACACTGTACTCTTCTATTTATAATTCACAGTGATATTGCTTGAGTGAAAGTGTATTAAAAAAAGAACTATTATTTTAATTCATTCAGACAGAAGTGTTATTCTCGTTCAGAATTATAAACATTTTATTTTGTTAATCTTTGACATGTGGTCAGGCTTTAAGATTTAGAAAATATTTAATGTTTCTTATCGCATGAGAGCCACCAACTGTGTAGGAAACACGTAAAAAGACACATGAAGCTTCTGTGACTTTTCAAACTGCTACTCATGGAGCGTCACAGGTCAGCATAACTCGAAAAAAAAAGCTCTGTCTGCCCTGTTCTGCATTCATGAGCTTAAAGATTGCCCAGTGTCGCTCTGATTGACAGAGGAGCGTCAGTAATGCCATTTCTTCCACCCTGAGAGCATGACCAGTTTTACTGGATGGCAGTGGCATCATAGGGATTTGAGTGCTCAATCTCCTAACAATTTTCTGTCACACCAGTTGGAAGCCCCACAAACCTTATGGTTTGACTTAAGCACAAAAATAAACCCAAAGCATCTCCACTATTTTATTTGAGGCAGTATATATAGTTTTGCAGGCTTATGTGTGTTGTCATGTAATTTGATAATTCCTTTCTTCCAATTTCAGTTGAATTAGCATATATAAGTAATAATAATCCGTGCTAGGCTCTTTTCAAATTCTAAATCTCAAAATGTGCTCAGTGACCTCTGACATAATAACTGTGGAAAAGAAGACTCTAGACGAAGCAATAGGTTCATTACCACTGACCTCAGCTAGTATTAAAGTCACCCTGCAGTGCTTTGTGTTGGTGTGTTAGAGCCATGAGAACTTAAACTAGGTCTCTAGTCTTCCATCTTTTAGTAACAGGTCTAGCAAAGTGAGGTTGCTATTAGTTGCTGTTATATTGTACTTGGTGAATAAGTCTACCAAATGTCCTTAAATGCAATTCAGTGTAGAATGTAATACAGAACTACATCTGTGCAGAATATGACGTGTCCAGGTGTAAAAAAAAAAAAATGGAAATGTATAGAAAGTTTTATCTCATGCAGTTAATATGGTACTGTGTTTAGACACACTGTGGGGCATAAATATAAAAAAAAAAAAAAAAAAAAACGTTCAATGTGATCAAATCAATGTGATTTCATTATTAAGACTATCATGTTCAATTTTGTCAAACTAATACTGTTTAACTGAACACTTAATTGATTAAAGGTGCAGTATTTTTGCATACTGTGATTATCTGACGCTGAGTAAATGAAATAAATCAGTGGTGTAATCAGATAGAACCACCGTACAGTGCTGAGATGTCAAATACTGTGTGTACACTACAGGCCAAAGGTTTAAAAGAAACGCGAGCAATGTAAAACACAATTTCTAAGCAATGGATAATAATAATAAAATGTTTTTTTTTCTTTTTTAAACTTGTTTTAAAAGGGTTGAATGAATGCATGCAGCAATAGTCTACAACTGAGTGCAGTCTAATTTAAATGTAGCCAAAATATATAATCTTTTTTTCTGTAATGGCTTTAAAAATCATTTTATATATAATTATTTAAGTTTCAACATATATGTTGCTGGTATGACATTCCAAGTCATTTTTAAATTATTTAAAGTCTATAAATCATTTTCGAAGTATTTCTCACAGAGCAGTTAACAGTTGTACCAAAAACTTAGTACTAAATCTCATATTGTGTTGTTTAAGATTTATTATTATTGTTTTAAATCACAGCTTGTTTCCACACCTTTGGCCTGCAGTATCTGAATATATATATATATATATATATATATATATATATATATATATATATATATATATATATATATATATATATATATTCAGAAGTATCTTCCTATCTGTGTACAGTATATGCTATTAAAGCAATCATTTAAACCCCAAGGCCAATGTTTATTTTTATATTTCTTTCTTTTTCTCTCTGTGGCTCTGTACATTTAATAAATAGTCTACAGCTAATCAATTTTTCTTCAATGTGATTTCTTCATGTTCAGCTTGAGCTCATATAAACAGCACGTTGGCATTGGAGAGCAGCAGAGTTATTGGCGTTTCGCTTAGGGAAGACCTGTAGGAAATGTGTGGTTTTGTGAGCTGCATTTAAAATCACAGCCCAAGGGTTTTATCGGCTCAGGATGACTACACAGTGCTGATAATAAGAAAACGTCTAGACAGAATCTTGAAAAAAAAATAAAATAATGTAACTCAATTTTGAATCTAAACAGAACATTACACATGCAATTCTTTATTCAGATTGAACAAATTAAAATGTTCTAACATGGACAGTATTTTCTATGTAAGAGCTGCAGTCAGGAATTGCCAGTGTCTGGTAGTGTTGAGCAGTGCTTTAAACCCTGGCTATTAATATCCTCACTCCTTCCTATAGTTGTCCACTCGCCACCATGGCAACTCCATAAACAGAGAGTTGCAGGGAGCAGCCTGGGTTTCCTCTTGCTGAGAAAGAATCAGAGGCATCTGTTGTCCTGATGGGATGCCAAAGCTTCTATCCACAATTGGAGTGTTTTTGTTTCACGGTAAACTTTTTCATATAAAACACATCTTGCCAGGGTTTTGTTAATCACTCAATTATGTTAGCAAATGAGAAGTGAGCTTTTGTTTAGGCTTACTGCAGCATTGAAGTAATACAGCTGGATGAATAAATATATATATATATATGCAAACAGCAGCATGTTCAAAACAATTTTAGAGAGAAGAGGCACATCATTAAGTGTGGAGGTCACCAATCTCAGAACGGACGTTTAGGCTTTAGGCTATTTTCGACGTCAACAAAAATAACATTAACTCAACTCAGCTTTTTAAAGATTATTTTCTTGGGAATCAAAATAAACCCACATAATTTTACAATATTGGTTTACATGGGTTCTCTCAAGCTACTCACTTATCAAATACTCACTTACACCCCCCCCCCCCCCCCCCACACACACACACACACACACACACATTTACAATTCAACCTTAAACATTTTGCAGCCAAAAGTGTTAGTTCCACATACGAGTACAAGCAAGGTAAAAAAATTACAATTTCAGAATTTAATTTCACAATTCAAATGTAAATGTAACACGCTTGATGTCATTGCTCACTAATGGAGTCTGTAATCTGCTCTTGGTTGTTATTAAAGCTAAAGGCTCAGATGTGTTGTTATTATTAGGATTAGTAGTATTCTATTGAGCTTTAATAGACCACGTTCCAGATAGTTATTTTTCAAGCGTTCACATCAGTGTCTCACCATGTCACATGCCCACTCATATTAAAAGGAATATGGCTGATGAGACGTGTGCATTATAGAAGCTGGACTTCTTTCTGCCTAATAACTCATGATGCAACGTCATCTATTTAGTCTAAAACCCGTTCTGATGATGAGGTTAACATGTTAACATAAGAGCGATCCAACCACTCAGAGAGCTCTGCCTCTATCAGTGTCATCTCACAAGAGCATATTCATCTGTTGCAGCTAGCCTGTGTCTAAACTGTAGAATTAGCTAGCTCACCATGACGACATTAAAACATGACTGATGAAGGTCATCTGTCCGTGAAATTTGTGTGTGGACTTTTAGATGATTTGCTGAAAGGGTTCTGTTTCTGGCACTAGGGAGATTCATGTTTTATCATTATGCTTACTGTGTATGCAGATTCTGCAGGATAATGCTAAGTGTTGACTGAATCTTAACTCTACATTGATACCAAAGTTAATGGCATATGAAAGTTGTTGTTTTGTTGCTATACAGAAATGCAGATTGCCATGTTCATGCTGAAACTTTTACTTGGGTTGTGTTTTGTTGACTAGACTTGATGTGAGAAAACTAACCATAGCACAATCTGGCTACAATGTGAACTCTTAAATAAATCAGCTCTATTTGGCATCAGTGTTTGAGTCTGTACAGCAAATCAGTGATAATTATTTAAATTATAAACATAACTCTGGTTCTCTGATTGCCTGCACTATATGGCTTTGGGGACACATTTGGCCTGATTGGTTCTGGAAGATGAGAGTAAATGTGGGACTGAGAGTCACCTATAAAAAGATACATGCATATGTCATGAGATACCCCGGATTATGGTTGTTGTTTTATGGTAAATTCTCACTTGCAAGTTCTGCATGCTACAGTCAATTAATCAGTGGAGCACTGCCACGTCCTAATAACAAAATCTGCTTAGTTTTTCTCTAGGAAATGTTCCGCAATGTTCCACATCAGCAGCCTAAAGATGTAATAACTTCACAAAAGGAATGCCTTTTTATTCACCATAGCCAGTGAGTGATTTATGTCAGTGAGAGCTGGTAGCATAAAAAGTTTATAATGTTAAATAAAAAAATTTCTCTGATCCCCTAGAAACATTGTAGGCTGACTCAAACGTTCCTAGAAGCATTATTTTAGCTGAGTTACTGTAACAAAACAATCAAGAACATTTTCCATAATGTAGCACCTTATGAAATTATAAAATAGCAATACTTCTCAGTGGAAATAAAGTAAAAAAAAACCTTCGTTCTCGTTCAGCATTATCCATTCTCAGCAGCGAGAGACACGGGTTCAGTAATGTAACCTGAAGGCTCAACCAAATAAGGAGTTGTTCAAGTGTGAAATACAATCAAGCAGATCTCATAAACAGAACAGCCACCCTTTAACATCTCATACACACAGTAAAGATGGCTTGTGCCTGCCATAAACTACAAGTGACTCTTGATTTATTTTGTTGAAACTTGGGTTTCATTTGGTGAGCAAACGATAAATCAGCTACAGGGAGTTTTCCATGAATAATATAATTCAAACCGATTATACCCACAAAGATGGCTTAAGATGAATGGGGAGTTAGAGGTCTTTTGTGGTTGCTCCAGGAGAGAAACCACAAGAAAGATCATAGAGGAATGTTGAATAGGCAGGAAAAAATGTCCACGTTGATTTCAGGTGCAATGTGATACCTTCATACTGTTACTGTGGCATGCAGCCTTTGAAAGAGGAGCTCATGCTTTGCTCCAGGTGATCCATCGCTCATCAGTTCTGAATCAGAATCAGTGTCAGAGCAGTTTCATATTCCCCTAATGAAAGCCAGTGGCTTCCTTATTTCTGACACCGTCAAGCATGTACTGAACAGCTGAGATGGCGAGTTTGATCTTCTCAGTAGGCCAAGTCTCTGACTCATGTCATATCTTTGATGTGCTGAGTGATGCGTGAATGATGTTCCTGACAGATCTACACAAATGTCTGTCTAAGAGAGAGGAGAGAACTCTTGAGTAGATGGTTAGAGAGGCACATAGTAGCATGAGAGATCAAGTAGAAAAGTAAGTGGATGAGCAGCAGGATAAATTGGGAGAGGGGGCAGAGTGAGAGAGAGCGAGAGGGAGTGAGAAAGAGAGAGAACATGCTGTAGTGCACTACCTCAGAACTTCAGTTTGCTGCATGATCTCACTCTGAGAGGTGGGGCATTCTGGCATCCACCTCACACTGACTGACACACACATAAAAGGGATTTAGGAAGCACAGGCACTGACTGCCAATCAGTGTTGGTGTGTCCAGATACAGAGGAACAGCTGATTCTTGAAGTTGTGCAGCTGCTGCTCCTGCTTCCCTGTGCTCGTGTAAAAAGCGCAAGACAAGAACAAATCGAGACACAAGAAAACAAGCAGAACGAGGTAGAGACATGCCGCAGAACGTGCTGCTGGAAGGGCCGGCACCATGGGGATTTCGATTGTGTGGTGGCAAAGATTTCAACCAACCTCTAACCATCACCAGGGTGAGTGATAATAAGCGGGCACTTTGCTATAGTCTGGCTTTCATCACACGCTCCAGCAGGGGTCGAGAGGCTTACAGAGATAGGAATGCTTTAGATGTGATGTGCAGAAGAAGCCTAGGAAGGAGAAAGCTGTGGGTTGAACTAAAAAACAATGCAGCTTTTCTTATTATGTTCTGGACAAGACACAAGAGAGGATTGTGAAGCCAAGCAGCTGAAATACTCCTGGAGAACATAGACCTTAACCACACTTTTTAATGCAATGCAAATCATCGCATTGCTTTATGGATCACATGAATTTGCACTCTAACACACCAATTCTTTCTGTAAAAAAACAAAAGATGAAGTGATGTCTGTGGTATTACTGTATTCACTCCAGGGAAGTGATGATATACAGTACAGTGTTGTTTATATTTCTATAGCATTAGAGAAGTCATAAAGTATATGAAAGTTTGGATCATATTGAAAGAACAAACACTCCATGTAACAATTTCATCACCAGAGAATGTAACATATAGACAGCAGGATTATACAAATTAATGTCATCCTCTTTAAACAAAGTTATAACTTTGCCACAAAGGATACATGTACAGTATAAATCACACATTGCGATTTCAGCTAATGCATTCATCAACGATGGCTTCACTTTTTTATGAAAATAAGATGATCTGGTTGTTTTACTCCTAATACATTCATTACCCTGGAAAATTCATGGATTGTTCACCCTCCTGATGCTGCTAAATATAGGGAAGGACTATACTATCACTACACCAGAGCGCTCTCTCTCTCTCTCTCTCTCTCTCTCTCTCTCTCTCTCTCTCTCTCTCTCTCTCTCTCTCTCTCTCTAGTCTTGTGAGAACCTTCAACTAATATCATTACTGTAGCTTATTTATTAATTAATTATTAACTAACAATTAATGCTATGCCTACACCTAAACATAACCCTACCAGTAACCTCATTATAGAAAAGTTAATATTTTGGCTGATTATTATTATTATTATTATTATTATTATTATTATTATTATTATTATTATTAAAGTTCTCAACAGCCTCCACAAGGTCAAAACTGTCAGATATTCCTGTCCTACCCATGTGGGCTTATTTGGTCCCCACCAAGAAAGAAACTCATCCACCCCCACAACCCCCCAAAACAGCCACACAAACACACACATGTCTACAATTTGGCTCCAGCGGGTTTCTCCACACCTGTTGCTCAGTGATTCGTCAGTCTCTTTAGCTCACAGCTCCTTAGCCATCTGCTGAAGGAGGAAATTTATGAAAGGTGTAAGGTTAAAAGAGGGGTAGTAGATACAGTAACTCTGGGTTAAAAAAAAAAAACAACCATGTAATTTGGGGTTATTGCTCAGTACAGTAAATCCATCCAGCTCTGTGAAAATCATCAAAATACTACTATATTTCATAAACAGTTGCTGTTACTCTATGTAGCTTGATAAGATGTTACATTTACCCTGTCTCTGTTCTGTGTGAGAATGTTGTTGAATCTTTCTAATTAATATTATAACTCTTGCTAATGGCTTATGATACGACATTATAATAATAATACAGTAGGTACATGCAATAAGTGATGTATTCACTGCAATATAGCTCTGATAGAACATCTGTTTTAGTGGAAGGTAGTAAACATTAATTCGATAATATACTTCTTGTTCTTTATCTGTTTAAACTGACTATGTATCTGGGTTTTAACTGTGACCAGGGGTTACTTTATTATATCCCTTTTTAATAAACATCCCTGAACTGTCAACATATCAAATCATCTGATTCTGATGATAGAGCTTTAGAGGGTGATAGGGCTTTACAATAAAAAAGCTGCTGTTCAGTGAAATACATTTAGAATTTGCAAGATATAGTTCAGACTTATTCCAGACTCTCATCTTATGTGACAGCTGGTGATTTTGTTTTTTACCTCTTACACAATGCATCCATAGTTTCTGATGGACTAACAGTGTATGAGAACTGACTGTACAAGGAATAATGAAAAGCATCTGTGGCAGCATGAGACCTGGTTTTCTTTCTTTCACTTTCTTAAAGATTTGTTGGGCTGTGGATAATAATAAAAATAAAAAATAAAAATGATAATAATTCTTTATCTTGTCCTTATTTTGGCTGCTCCCATTAGAGGTCGCCACATCATCCGTCTCCCCCCCCCCCCCCCCGTCCTCTACATCTCCACCCCCCCCTGTCCTCTACCAACTACCTGCATGTCTTCCCTCACCACAGCCATAAACCTCCTCCTTGGCCTTCCTCTTTTTCTTCATCCTGACGGCTCCATCCTCAGCATTCTCCTACCGATATACCCCATGTCCCTCCTCTGCACATGTCCAAACCATCTCAATCTCGCCTCCCTCACCTTGTCCATCCTCATCAATCCCAGTGAAAATCTCAACATCTCCAGCTCCATCTCCTGTCTTTTACTCAATGACACTGTCTCTAAAACATACAACATCGCAGGTCTCACCCCAGTCTAATATATTTTCCCTTTCATTCTTGCAGATACCCTTCTATCACAAATTACTCCTGTCACTCTTCTCCACCCACTTCACCCTGCCTGCACTCTTTTCTTCACTTCTCTAACACACTCTCCATTACTTTGCACTGTTGACCCCAGGTACCTGAACTCCTTCACCTTCTCCACCTCTTCTCCCTGCAACCGCATCACTCCACTGCCCTCCCTCTCATTCACACACATGTACTCTGTCTTATTCTCCAGCACGTACCTCCAGCTCTTCAGGCTCCTCTCGACCTGCTCCCTACTCTCACCACAAATCACAATATAAAAAATAATCATAATAAAATAAAAACATCAACATGTATTTAAATAAGTGAAATTAAGAAAGAAACCATAGGATTATATAATGCAATAAAATAATACAGTCTGTTAATGTCTGGTTGACAGACACTTTCAGCAGATAGACTTAGTGATTGTATTTTTCTCATCTAAGAATTGAAGAAACAGCTGATTTAACATAAGTGCAGATATAATCTTTAATACAAGCTGATAAAAACAGCCGTGTAGCTTCTTTGCACAAAAGCCACCTAAAAGTATGAATACATAAGTGGTTTTTAAAACCGATGCCTATGTGATAACATCATGGCAATGTTCAGCTATAAGTAGGTGCATAAGTTTCTGCTGCTTTCTTCTAATATACAAACTATATAAATGAAATAAATTGTAAGGAAAGTAAGAAAAGAAAAAAAGAAAAGGAAAGAAAACTTTGATAACCATAAGTTGTCCATTATATATTCTTTCTTCCTTTTTCCCTGTGTTATTATCATGCATTATCTCATACTGCCACGTTAGCATGTCTCGCTCTGGACAATTTCCCCGTGCTTTCAGTCTGAACACAGACAACAGACAACAGGTGTTCTCTACAACCAAAATGAGCTCATATGTTTTTCTATGATATTTACAGTCCAGCTTTTCTAGCAGCTGCTCTGTATCCTTATCTGCATTTGAGAAATCTGTGTTGGTCATTTGCTAGAATAGTGTCACTGGACCAATCTGATTTAGTCCTTGTTTGTTCTAAAGTGCTGTTGATGCACATTTTTACAGCAATTATCTTGTTTGGGCTCGCACAATACTACCAGGTGTTTGCAATAAAGCAGAATGTGTAACAGCATTCAGACAACAGCCCACCTTGAAAACAGTAAAGGCTCTTCTTATTACTGTCTGTCACATCAAAATCTCTGGTCTGGTGAGCAAATGATGGTCATTTGTATCTCAGGCTATATAAGAGGGAATTTGAGAAGTTGTCAGTGAACATGTTAAATACACAAGTGTATTTATAACCCTGCTTTACTCGATGCTATCTTCACCTAATAAATCTGGAGATGAAAATAAAAACCTCAGAAATGTCTAAGACGTTAACGCAAACGACGAGAAACTAAACCCTCTTGTGTTTGATAGTTGCCATGGCATGATTTACATCCCTCTGGGGAGAGAAACAAAGCTGAAAGGTGATGAGGAGAAGGATTTTATCCATCGAGATTAGTCACAGCCTCAGGTACAAGACCAACCCATCAGGCAAATGAGATAAATGTCTGCAGCGAGAAGAAAAATAGTTGGGAAATGAGTTGGTCAGGGATAAGAAAAGTGAAGTATGAGACAAGTAAAGAATGATGTCAGGATCCAGTAATGAAGCAGAGACAGATCTAGTGCAGTGAATGCCACAGAGGTTAGATCAGCCAACACTGGGCCGAGCTTCAGCCCCTCTGTGGGTGATACTGCACTGGATTGACATGCACACTTTACTATTTATAGATGACTTTCTGCATGGAAGAGTCAAGTGATATCTCTAAAATATAATTCTGTTTATAGGTTTCTTAATGTTAACGTAGCATACTATGTTATTTTCCATAGATTGTTGCCTGTATGTTTATTGTGCACCTTTAACTTTTAAGTACACGATTTTAGGTGACTCCTGGCAGTAAGGCCTCAGTGGTCAACCTGTGCCCAGGAGATGTCATCCTGGCTATTGAGGGAGTCCCAACAGATGGAATGACTCACGCTGAGGCCCAGAACAAGATAAAAGACTCTACTAATCAGCTCAGCCTCAAAATAGAGAGGTGAGAATGATCAAGGCCCTGCATCATTAAAGACTTGTTTTTTGGTTTTTTTTTTTAAATAGCATTATCACTTTGATTTATTCAGAGATAAACTCCAGGTATCTTACAATCTGTATCTCTCCTGTCATTATTCCACACCTGTTTATTGCAATATGTACTAAAGCATAAGAAAAGTAAAAAAAAATACAATGCCAGATGTTATATATTTTGCACTGCCAAGGCTTGTTAGATCAAATAATGAACTTGTTACACTTTTGCTGTTTAAATCAGATTGGTTGTATTGTATACTGTATGTTTTGTAGGCCTGAAACCAAACTCTGGTCACCACAAGTCATGGAGGAAGGCAAAGTTCAACCATTCAAAGTCAACCTGGAAGCAGAGCAACAAGTAAGATTAACAAGAAAAGCAGTTACTTGTGCAACATGATTTTCTGCTTTTATATAATGTAACAGAGGCTTTTCTGTGTATTTCTTGCTAAATGCTCGTGCATGAGAGGTATGAAAAAGATTGAGTGCCATTGCTCTGGTTTATTTGATGGAAGGGAAGTTGATTTAAAAGCAGTTTAGCAGCCAAGAGTAAGCAGACTTACTCTTGGCTGAAATGGCCACAATAAAATCTTAACTGCTTGGATATTTCCTTTAACAATGGCTAACAATCTGCTTCCAGCCGTTATGCATGCATGCTTGTTTTTATCCATTTCTTTTCGTAACCACTCATTTTTTTCCCACAATTTTATCACCTCTGAGCAAATCCCCAATGTCCCTATCAATTTGTTTGGGAATTGTTTCATGACTAGCTCTTTAGGCCATTAGAAATTGGTAGATATACATTTTCAACTGAACACTATGACTTTTGGTCTGTCGAAGCTGTACCACCAAGATGGAATCCATACACTGACTGTTGAGTATTGTTAAGCGCATATAAAACATACATACACTATACAAATAATATTTAGCATTAAATCTATTTTAAAGTTGAGGCTAACCTCATGTTAGAAAGTACATGAGGAAAAAACAAAGTACACACTTCTTCAATGTTTTTATTCATCAGGAACTAATAAAAAAAATTTTGTGGTCCATATCAATCCACAAAACTAACTTTTGTTTTAGAACATGGCACTGGGTGTGATGACCAATCAGTATTTAAATGCTAAATTATAAAAAAAATGTGATGTACTAAGAAACACCTATAGGCCACATTGAGCTTCAAATTTTTTGTGTCTCTTGTCAAATGGTCTTGCCTTGGAATGTATTTGCATGGATGCTCATTCCTGGGAAGATTTTCATCTGTCTCAAGGGCTCTCTATTTCTGATTGAAGATGGCCTTATAACCCTTCTCAAGTTGTTGAGCTTTACTGCTGTTTACTCAAGTTGCTAATTCTGCTAAATAAAAACACAGAATGGAAGAATTTTCTTTTTCCCATGACTATATTTTTGCTGCTGTAGGATTGGTATAATCTTTGCAACTGTTTCTTCTGTTTCAGAGAGAAATCAAATGAACTAGATGTTAGATAATAATAATAATAATAATAATAATAATAATAATAATAATAATAATAATAATATTAATAATAATAATAATAATAATAATAATAATAATATTTAAACGTTACTAACAATGATATAAGTTCGACTAAGGTTTGTAATAACACATGCTTTAATGAAAATAATTAAATAATGTAATTTAAATACTAAATATAGATTTATTCTAACCACAAATACATTTAAAAAAAATAACTATAACATTCACAATGATTCATTAAATGTGCCTAGATATTAGTGAGTATATGAATGTGTGTGCCTAGCACCCTGTGATCGGTCCATTAGCTATAGATCCACTGTGACCCCGACCAGGATGAATGTTACTGAAGATAAATGAAGGAATGCATGAATAAATAACTGAATAATAGGTGTGTGAGCAGAATGAATGACTTTTGAAGGGAGAAATATCAGGCCTGAAGTAATTGTTATTCCACAAGTATATTCAAATGCACAATATGATCATAAATATCAGCCTAAAGGAAAACTTAAAAATAGTAAGTTGTGTTGTGATTTTGATTCAAAAATGCATAGTCTATATAATGCTTCAGCATGCAGTGTGTGTATGTATGCAGGGGTTTAAGCCAATAGGCACAGGCCATAACAGAAAAGCACAGCCGTTTGTGGCTGCTGCCACCTTGGATGACAAAAGGCAGGTGGTGAGCTCTTCTTACAACAGTCCCATAGGCCTCTACTCTGAGGGCAACATCCAAGATGCCCTGCATGGACAAATCCGTGGCCTGGTGCATGACAGGCCTAATGGGTGAGTGACAGTCTAATTATCAGCAGCTATAGAAAGAACCTCACTAGTCTCTCTTCATCCTGGATTAACCTGCTTGATTTCTAACACATGTCTGTGTTATAACACTTCATCTGTTGAGCCAGAGGTTCTCCTAGGTCCTGCTACATAGCCAAAGTCCATCCAATCCACATTTACAGCAAATAAGAATTTCAGAATGCATCAAATCTATATTGATTGGATTTATTTCACACCATAGATACGGTTTTTGCTTACCCATGTAGTTTCAGGTACATTTGGTTAATCCATAAATAGATCACGTCTTTAGGTAAGAAATGTCAGATCTAGGAGGACGTCTGCGCTCTTCCTTTCACCCTCTAACTGGCTTTCTTAACTCTCCTTCCTCCCTTCTTATGTCTTGCAGGACCTTGGCTATTTCGAACACAAGTTTAATGTCAGGCCAAAGCCCTTCACACCTGGGGGTCAAAGCAGGTTATTAGACTATTATTAAAACAACATAAGAGAAACAGCATAAAATTCAAACTTTCGGATTACAGTAATGCAATGAAATCTGTCAAATTTAGACATTGTATTACACTAAACATCATATTTTTTTCTGTGAAATTCTTTAACTGGATTTTACTGACCTTCTTTTACTTATCATCTCCTTTTTTTCTGGTTCTTCTCTACTCTGTGCTCTTTGCTGTCCTTTTCTCCAACTCTATTTTCACCATGGCTTTCTAAACCCCAAAATCTTCAACTTCAGAAATAACACATCTCAGAGGGTGACGTCGAATGTAGTTCAGGGGACAGCACCAGTTACTAATCGCAGCCAAATTGAAGTTCTGGCTCGTTCCACTCAGTATAACACCCCCATTAACATGTATTCAGATGCCAGTCTGTCAGAAGCTCTACAGCACACTCAGTTATCTGATGTAGCTGATAAACCAGCAACCAGGTAACCTATGCTTGGTTAAACTTCACATTACTTCAGCTTAACTAACTTACATCTACATCTACAATAAACACTATATTTATAATAATGCAATCATTAATGCCTTTCTGTACTGTAACAAAGTGTTTTGGATGCTAACGTGCCTGATTTGGACATGTATTATTGATGTAGAATATATAGGGGCTCCTTTTGGAACATTAGTGTGATTTTTGTTCCTGTTTGTGTTCTCAGTGGTAAAACCCTGACATCCATTGAGGACTCTGATGTGTACCGAATGTTGCAGGAAGACAATGACGCTCCCCATGAGCCTCGCCAGTCCGGCTCATTCAGGGCCCTGCAGGACTATATAGAGAGTGACGGTTAGTTACCAGAACATATATGTGTGTTTATATATATATTCTCTTGTTGCTATTTAATCTCTAATTAATCTAAATTGTGCAGCATGGTGGTACAGTGGAAAACATTGCTGCTTCACAACTTCAGGGTTCAATCCTGAGCTTGGGTTACTGCTTGTATAGGGATTTACTTGTTCTCTCTGTTAATGCGTTGATTCTCTAACATTGGACAAACCATGCTATTAGGTGGATTAGCTACTGTAATCCAATGTGATCTAGGATAAAGTGGTTACTGAATGAATAAATGAATGAATGAATGAATGTATGAATGAATGTATGAATGAATGAATGAATGGTTGAGTACCACCAGAGTGTGCCAGAAATGTTTCCAATTTCTAACAATTATGTACGAGCACATCATTTATAACAACTCATTGGCCTTTTGACAGGTACAAAGCCTATGATAACCAGGAGTGTCAAAGCTCCAGTGACAAAGACCCACGCAGCCACAGCTTCCCTACAGAAACTGCCTCTGTGTGACAAATGTGGCAATGGCATTGTGTGAGTTCAGCCTCAAATATTTCAGTATGAGTGCAACCGAAAGCTCTGTCCAACATCCACCCCTTTACTGTACAGCCCCCTTTTTATGATGTAGATGTAAATTCAAATGTTAACTTTAATTTATATGGCTGTTTGACAGGGGTACCGTGGTCAAAGCCCGGGACAAGTTTCGCCACCCTGCGTGCTTTGTGTGCGCTGACTGCGGCATGAACCTGAAGCAGAAAGGATACTTCTTTGTGGAGGGGCAGCTGTACTGTGAGACTCATGCTCGAATCCGAATGAGACCTCCAGAGGGACAGGATCTGGTCACTGTGTACCCTAATGCTTAAAAGACACTACAGCTTCAATCTTTACTGCCATTTGATGCTGCAACCCATTGAAGAATATAGGAATGTTTGTTGCTTGTTGAAACCTGGTCTTCTCTAAGGGAAATATTCACAATATTATGCAAGATGGGTTTTGTTTATTGTAAAAGACAATGCTTGCTTGACAGTTTGAAGACCTCATTTAGGCACCAAAAGAGTAAAAGCAAGAGATCGAACATAGTGTCATTTTTGCTGTGCTCTAAGGATAGAATGTCAAAACTGGTTCTTTCAGGTGTAACATGATTATTTTAGGAGGATAATTTTTCAGTGATTTATTTCATACTCATTTATAATATGCCATCAAGTATTCACACAGTCATATTTACTGGCTACAGATTTTATTTTAACATTGAACCAAATATTTCTTAGCATTTATTTTAGCACAGTAATATAAATAAAACAAAAACCCATAATATCCTTAAAAAGTCTATAAACTCTAGAAAGTGAAATGTTTTTTTAGAAAGGTTTGTTCTTGTGATATAAACCAAAGTCCCATCACACCCTATTACCAACACCAGTTAATAATTCTTTCAGGTGGGATGGACCCTGCATATGCGTTTTTCTTGACTATTACAGTTTTATAATAAAGATATTATTTCCTTGAAATCAGTAAACACAGTTAATTATTCGGACTTAATCAATCTAGACTTACTGCTCTTTATACAGTATTTCTGAAGGTGGCCAGCCCTGAAAAGGATTATATAGCTACCTGCTGCACTACATAGCTCTGTCCACATGGTAGCAGTATTTGGACCTTGAAAATTTTATTAAACTCACCAAAATTATACGAAATAGTTATTTTGGGTGTTTTTTTATTATATAATTAATGATAAAGCATGCACTAAACAACAAGCATCAACAATGCAGGATTATATTACACTGTGTCTAAACGCAGCTTCAGCTTCCACATACATGTTTTGCAAGTGAAAATGTTCAGGACCTTCTGGTTCTGGTCTACAATCTGTTTTGCAAATCTGACCACAGTGAGCTCTGCTGCTTTGCTGCTTTTATCTTTTAGTCTAACAACATACTTTAGAATATCACAATGATGAGAAGATAAAAGGGGCTTGTAAGAAAAGTATGACAGGTATGGTTTACAGGTATGCGTGCCTGCAGCCACAAGAGCATTCGTGTCTGGCACTAATGAAATTACACTTGCAACAGGATGTTACCCAGGAGATTGAATTGATTTTTAGATTTACAACATCATGAAATGGCTGCTTCCAGACCTCGCCACTTAGTATGCCATTACAGAGGGGACTTGATTGTAATTGGTGGAGTTCACAAACCTGTGAATAGAATAATGCAAAATATACATCATTTAAAATCCTTCCCTGCCTGAATCTTGACATCATTTTAGATAAGGAGCCAGTTTAACAAGTGCTGTAGTACAAAATGTCCTAAACATGCCCAAAAGCTAAGCAGGTGTGACTTAATCATAGTGAAGGTTATGCTTTGATCACAACAGTCACATGTGCTTATAATCCAAACCATCAGAATCAGAACCAGAAAGGGTTTTAATGCCAAGTGTGCTCACACACAATGAATTTGTTTTTGGTACCATAATATTGTAGGTACAACAATATTTAAATAAAAAAAATAAGAAAGAAAATGTATACACAGTGAAGAGTCAGGGTGACATATGCAAAACTTTCCATATCAGATATCAGCCGTCGTGTTGTCTGTGATGCTCCTGTGCCACTGTATCAATGAAATCTTAAATATAATGTGCTCCTTATTCAATTTAGGTTGAGCCAGACTCAAAATGTGCTATAGTTATATACAGTGCCAGTTCATTCTTGGATCTGATTGGTTAAAATGGAATGTTCCTTTTTCTATAGCAGCATTTCTGACAGTTGTTTCCCACCAAAGGAAAGTAACTGTTTTGCATTTTCTGGATTTTCTGGAGAGAGTAAATAATACATGATAAGGGAATGATGGCTTACAGCCATTATACTGTAAGTGGTAAGCAGAATGAACTACTGACTAGCCACAGTATTATATGTAATGAATGTATAATAGGTTATAAGGCAAAAACAAAAACAAAAATTAACAAACAAACAAAAAAAAGCACAAGCAGTGTTCATATTCATGAAGTGTATGTCTGGAGTTAAAACTGGAGTTTTGTTAAAAAAAAAAAAAAAAGAAAAAAAAGTCACATTTTCCCAGACTCCCCCACACATACATATGTGGTATTTGCACTTTTGACAGTTTATGGAATACAATTTTTATTTTAACATAAAAAAAAACCTTGATATTATTGATGTTTACATTACAATAGTTGACAAATGTCTTATTTTGCATATCATAGACTTACCTGTTCACATTCAGAGAGATTATGCTTTTAACTGGCATGCTCTTTGGGCCAATTGATGGGTGGAAGATTTTCATCTCCTTATTTGTGCTCACTGACTTTGGCTTCTTAATGACGTAGGGGTCGGTGGAATGGGATGGATATGCGTCGAATGTTCCTGCTTTCATTCCTCCAATCTAATATAATGTGAAGACAAAATAATAACCACTATAATGAATAACGATTAAAATGACATGTTTGGGTAGTTAAAACTCATGCATTATGCCGTACCCTTTTACTTGGAGATGAAGGTTTGAAGGGTACAGCAAAGTGTTGCTTCTTTTCCTCTGCTATGGCTGAAAGTGGCAGAGGTTTATTAAACTTGTACGGATTGCTATCGAAACATTCCCTTGGATGAAGGTTTGATCGAAATGGCCCTCCTTTCATCTGAGATTTGTGAGCTGTCTTCTGATGCTGGAAAACAGATTATGGTTTGTTCATTGTTAATGCAGTATGATGACCTGTTTTTAAAAAGCAAATGTACGATTGTTTTTCTTTTTTTTCTTTTCATAATTGTATACCTTTAGCAGCTCTCTCACACGATCATAGGGGTCAGAAGAATACAATTCCAATTTGGACAGTGTGACACCTGGAAAGCTATTATACAGATGGGAATATAACTCAGTCTCAGTTCCAGTTACGTCTGAATAGAAAGCACTTTCCTCAGGCTCGACTGTAGTGGAATTAAAAATAGTTAAGCGAATTCCCCATGAGAGGAAATTCCCTAAGCAACGGCACTGAGCTCTAACTCCATCTTTCATTCTAAATCACATCCGTGCAGTTCTGAGAGGAGTTAGATGAAAAATGGTTTTTGCCTGAGATATCCTCAAGAGGAAAAATGCCATTCTAACAATACACTGAGTCAAGACAAAATAAACACACAAGATCAAGGAACTATCTTTATATAGTTCACACACAGAGAAAAGAAAATCATCGCAGTAGGAATAATAAAGTCCTTACTGACCCATATCCACTTCCTTTCTTGGGTGGACTAGTGAATATGTTCTTGCCTGGGGATTTGTATGGCTTCTTGGGAATCAGCAGGGGACTCATAGCCTGAACAGGGCCACCAAGTGTTCCATAGTAACTGCCAATACCTGAGCTGCACAGCATTAACAAATATAATTAACCGCCAATGGTGCACACACAAAAACACACATTGCACAAAAAAGTCAATTTTGAGGATGTTTAAGGGAAAAAAAACACTGGTGATTAATATTCTTTTGTACCAAAATGCACCACACATGTCAGAAATGTATTTTTTTTAATGTAAGTATTATGTGGTAGTGAGATAGTATGAAAACAGGCAGAGTTCCATTTTTCCTCATTAAGATCATGACAATACCTTGGTGCAGTTCTGTATTTGGGCCAGACTCCAGAGCCATGAGACCCATGATGGAATGGAAATTCTTAGTGTTGCCTCTTCTCAGTGAAAAAATGACCATTACATCATATTGCCCTCTGTGGCCTCACAATCATGTCATTGTCATGCTGCTTAGAGTAAACTTTTAATGAGTATAACACCTTGTCGTAACTTGAATTAAATTGTCTAATAGTACATTTTCCATCAACCTTTGCCAAAGGTGGCTGTGTTTTTATCTGTTAATGTTTTCACCTAACAAAATGTCACAAAAAAGTCAAATTCAATGGGGCTAATGTAGGTTAGTTTAGTCTAATAGCATAATAATCAATTCCACCCTCCGATCACTGTAAAAGTAAATTTACATGTACACTTTCTCAATGGAAAATTGATAAGAAAAAAAAAAAGACTGTTACTAAATTTCATCCTTACGATTTCTTTTCCCCACTGCAGGGTAAAAATGCCTTTGTTAAGTTCTTCTTGGCCAGCTGAATCTGGTACTGCCTTTGGATTTGGATTTTGTCGGTCAACGCCTCGTTCTCAAAGATCCGCTTGAACCCTGTATCAAAGTAGCCAGCCTGGAGTGCTGATTTCGTCTTCGGCCCACTGACCAACATCTGCTTATTTTTATGGGCAGCCTCATTAAATGGACCTTTCAAGAAGATGGAATACACATAGACAGCCTTACACATACTGTGACAGAGTTCAAGTGCAGGTTTAAGATGATAAATATCACTATATGAGTTTTAGAAACATTTCCAGCTTCAGCGGCCCTGATCAGGATAAGAATTATGTACAGTGGGATTTGGTGTAATATGATTTACACCTACGATAATTGAAAGGTCTGTATTTGTCTCCTATGGAGATGTAGCCCATCTCTTTGAAGAGCCCAACTCGCTCCATGTCAGACTTTGAATCAGGCATGTTACCAAACTCCTGCAGAAATGTCCTGAATGAAGCAGCTACGTAAATAAATATTAAACATATTAATACATAGCAATTCAAGTTTTTTTTTTAACTCAAACTACATTCTATTCATAGACAACCTATTTATAATTTATTTGTAACCTAAAAATAGCTAATTAGTTAATAACCTACCTTTAAAATATATGAAACCTTGTTCACTGCGTTCTATAACTTGTTGGAAATGTGGAAGAAGTTGTTGCTTGTGGTTTCGTGGTTGTTGGGGGGGTTGTGTATGTCTGTCTCCTTGGTACCGGCTGTAAACTAACCGCTAACCATCACACTGAGCTGAACTGCCTGTCACACCGGTCAGCTACTGTTCACACAGCAGGAGGGAAAAACTCGATCACAATGACGTTAAAGGTGTTTTAGTAGTTTATTATGTACATAACATTAATGCACGATTACAAGGTTTTCAGCCCCTCATTGGAGATCAAAATGAACGACTCATGACTACAGTACACACAGTTACATGCATACAGTGCTTGAAAAACTCCTCAAACTCCTGCGAATCAACTTTCTTGATCAGAAACAAAAGTCACTCAACACACTCAACCGAACATCTGTGTCTAAGAGCTCTGATCATCTGATCTCACACTGTTCAGGTCCTCCAGGGTGACAGCGACCACCTGATCAAAATAAACAACACCGTGACGACCAAAAAACAACAAACTGCATTCAGAGGAATGGAGACTGTGAAGCGGTTACATTTTGGTGCTGAGGGTCGTGATAGTCGCAGATTTGCTCCGGGAATGCGGCGCGAATCAGCTGCTTCACTTCAGCCGGAAAAACGTACGTGGGTTTGGGCAGTTGGTCGCATCCGATCCCGTGCTGCTGCTTCCGGCGGGACAGACATAAGCGTTTATACAGGACAATAACGTGGTGTCGCGAGACACAGACAGGTGCTGGAGTGTCAAACGCTTATTCACACAGCACTTATCGTTATATACACATTTAACAGCTGTCTGTAGACTTGAAGATTTTATTGGCTGTCAGCTGCTACGGTGAGGAGGATTAACCAATCAGAATGACGGATATCTGTTCGAAAGCCTATTACACTTATACACTGTGATATCAGGTGCAGCTACTGCAGAAAGCTAGATCTTGTTTAGTATCTCCAATTCCATCGTTCCTAATGTGCCATTTTGATAATATACGTATTTTTAAATAATGTGTAATAATAAAATGATTGTCCCCTGCTGAAATTGATTTCTAAATGACTGAATATTCTTAAAGAGAAAATAAATAAATGTAGAAGTGCTCCTTCTGTTCTTACTAATCTCCGCTGGATGAGGCGGTAGGATTTCCTTCGCCTGGCCGGGTCACATTTTAGTCTGGAGGCGGCATGAAGTAATGGCGCCACCCAGAGAGGAACACTGTGTGGTGAACACACACACACACACACACACACACACGACAACCACAGCGAACACACAGCGTGTTTAATTCATATTTTAATCTTTACACAACATATTAGAGGCAAACAGCTACAGCTAAATGACTGACATTCATAACATGACATGTGTATTACATTGACGTTGAAACATCACTTTACAGTTTTTTTTTGTAAAAACAATGATTGGTGACTGATTAGCAGGTTATTACCTGAAAGAAGAACACAAAGTAGTGTAAATATCCATGTTTCTGAGGTCCGACTTTTTGACTAAATAAACGAACAATCCACCGCTTCACTAACAGCACCATGTAACAATCTACAACAGAATAGACTTTTGTGCGCATGCGCAATTCAACCACAGCATCGAAATGGAAATAAAATACAAAAGTAGAATCTACAAATAAAAAAAAAAGACACCGCTTTCTTAACCCTTAAATGTTCAATTAATTTCTCAAATTTATAGTTAAAGTACCAATTCTGGATTGGAGTAACATTTATATTTATGACAAATTCCTGAAAAAAGTCCACTTCAGTTGCATATATTAAAATTAAATTTCAGTAGATAAATGATCTAGATAATATGGATATAAATATTATACAGTAGAAATCCAGTGAGAGAAACTGTGCCCAAATGTGTCTAGTGCTACTCTTATCAGATGAACTTGGACAGCTGTGCCGGGTGCCTCAGCAGCATCACTTGCCTTCCTTCTCTGCCCATTCCTTGTAACCTCCTGTAAAGTTCTGTGCACTGAAGAGAAACCACACACACACACACAAAGCGAGTAATTAAAACCGAAAATGCAATTCAGTTGAAATGAAGTAACCCACTTTTATATACATTGACTGTATTAGCTGCTTGCACATAACAACAAAGAATCCAGATCATACTTTTTGAAGCCGAGGTTTCTGGCTTTATCTGTAGCGACTCCTCCACGCCTTCCCATCTGGCAGTGAAACACAAGATCACGGGTATCCAGCAAGGGCTTGGGGACATTAAATTTCTCTTGAAATGCTTGTGCATCCAAAGAGAATTCCTTTTCTACGTCTTCCACTATAAGACACAGTAAGGACAACAGGGACATGGCATAGTTATAAACTATCCTATAACAGAATAACAGATATATATTTAAGTCCAATGTGAAACACACTGAAGTATTTGTGAAGTGCTTGAATATTCGAGTGTTAATGTTATGGCTGCTGCTAATGTTTTTTTATAATTATTATAAGTATTATTATCTCAAATCATTAAAGGGTCATGATCAGATTGATTATATTTAAGATCAATGTCTTATTTATAGAAATCATAGAAACATGTGGTGCAGACAGTT
The DNA here is from genome assembly GCF_946808225.1 of Silurus aristotelis. Taxonomy (NCBI): domain Eukaryota; kingdom Metazoa; phylum Chordata; class Actinopteri; order Siluriformes; family Siluridae; genus Silurus; species Silurus aristotelis. Next base: position 16,635,584 of record NC_139587.1, read on the forward strand.
AATGTTGCACTGATCAGAGTGGCACCGGGCAGTGCACCTGACTGATCTCCTTAATCTAGTATTAATCATTTCCTACCCCCCAATCAGCCCCCCACCTTCTTACATAGGACACATACCAACAAGGGAAGGCAAAGGCTAACACATGGTTCCTCTGAGACACATAATATCCGCCCCTTCCACATGCACGAATGCCTTTGGTTTGCAAGTGTTGCTGTGATTGATGAGGAGAAAGACAGTATGCAAGAGAGCAAAGACTTGGACTCTTGAACTTTTATCTATACATGGCTGAGGCAAGATGCAAACCCGTGATCTCTGGATGATGGAGCGAAAGCATTGCTGCTGTACCACTCAGGAGCTTGAATCTGTTCTGTTTGAGCAATGTGTACAGACGAGGATGTAGGAGAGCTGAACAGACAAAAATGCTGCTACATCAAGCTCTTTAGATAGAAAAGAATTGAGGATAACTCCGACTGGGGCCACTGTCATTTGTAGTCAAATGGCTTTGTGGTTAATGCAGGAAACCAGAATAAAAACCAACCAACCGATGTATGTAAAAGAAAACTGAAAACAGTAGATTTATTACATTATAAATCTGGACCACAGAAGATCCGTGTTAATTATAAAGAGGAGTGTGTGTTTAATATTGCTGTAGTAATGAGTTAGTAATAACTGTGCCATTACTGCCCAGTATCACAGTTGTTTTTGCTCTGTGACTCACATGGGATATGGATGGAGCCTGGGATGCGTCCTCTATCCACTTCGTCTTTGGAACGCACGTCCACAAGCAAAAGGTCTTTATTATTCTCTCGGAGGGATTTGAGATCGCTGTAGGATATCTCTTTACCTAAAATTATATAACAAGTGTCACATGGAGAATCTTGGCTGAAGAGCACTCGATCACAAAGTGGTCTCTGAAGCATAGTCAAGCATGTTCTGTGATTTCTATTGAATTTATTTACCGTTTAATTTTGTTTTAGTGCTGAAAATCATAACCTGCTATTATAAAAATTGTTATTGACTTTATTATTAAGTTCTTGCAGTGCTAGAAGAGAGGAGCTAGTGGCTGGCTTTGCCAGCTTGTAAAACAAAAATTCAGCTTTTTTGATGGAGAAAGTTTGTAATATAAGATGCAAAAATCACACACAGGGTGTTTTATGTAATCCAAGAACAGAATGTTTATTCTCCAGTAGATTTCACTTGAAATGCGAGCACTGTGTAATCTTGTAGAACAGTGATTTCTCTAAGACCGTCTTCAGAAGGGGCAAAAAAGTGCAAGTCATGATTATGTGGCGTCACCCATCTCCTGAGATCCCTCACTAACACCAGGGAAACAAGGGTGGAAAAACAATAGTTGCTAAATCGATTCCCTGGCGATCATATAGAATATTATGTAAAAAAAAAAAAAAAAAAAAAAAAAAAAAGAACACAGGCCACACTGATTACAAAAATTCTAAATATATAAATACAATTAAATAACAAAAAGATTGACTAATTATGACTAAGCATATCCGAGGATACAGAACGTGTTTATCTGCAGCCTTCGTCGGTAAATAAATACAAAGCGCGGCTCATTCAAACCAGAATCATCACTTATTCACTGTTTCTCTTTAGATAAGCATTGTAAAACGCTGAAAAATAAAAATAAATATATAGATTGCAGAGTTTACTTACCTGTACTGGCCATGTTGACGCTTTTTACCTGCTCGACAGAAAACTGTTGAATGTATGTACAACTTCCTCGTTGTTGTGTATTCATACACCGGTGGGCGTGGCACAACCGCGCCATCCAATAGCAACTGTCCGATTAATAATATTCAAAATAGACACCGCCTTTCGAACCACATTCTTTCATGTACGGGTGTATAAAATAAAAGTCGTGGAAGACAAAACTAGTTGTCAACAATGTCGACTTACAAAATTAGCATTTTATACACAATAATTTACACGAAATGATCTACAATTGTGTGGTTTTATTTTAGGCATGTAACTGTAGGTAATGCGCGCACATGCTTGCGTGTGAGAAATAGAACAACACATTATTCATAATCAAGACTCATTTAGATAAGGAAAATTAACCAGTTTTTAAATACGATACCCGTTGTTGTTGAGTGCATATACAGTGGGTACGGAAAGTATTCAGACCCCCTTAAATTTTTCACTTTTTGTTATATTGCAGCCATTTGCTAAAGTCATTTAAGTTCATTTATTTTCCTCATGAATGTACACATAGCACCCCATACTGACAGAAAAACACAAAATTGTTGACCTTTTTGCAGATTTATTAAAAAAGAAAAACTGAAATATCACATGGTCCTAAGTATTCAGACCCTTTGCTGTGACACTCATATATTTAACTCAGGTGCTCTCCATTTCTTCTGATCATCCTTGAGATGGTTCTACACCTTCATTTGAGTCCAGAAATTTTAGATTATACTGATTGGACTTGATTAGGAAAGCCACACACCTGTTTATATAAGACCTTACAGATCACAATGCATGTCAGAGCAAATGAGAATCATTAAGGTCAAAGGAACTGCCTGAAGAGCTCAGAGACAGAATTGTGGCAAGGCACAGATCTGGCCAAGGTTCCAAAACATTTTTTGCTGCACTTAAGGTTCCTAAGAGCACAGTGGCCTCCATAATCCTCAAATGGAAGACGTTTGGGACGACCAGAACCATTCCTAGAGCTGGCCGACTGGCCAAACTGAGCTATCGGGGGAGAAGAGCCTTGGTGAGAGAGGTAAAGAAGAACCCAAAGATCACTGTGGCTGAGCTCCAGAGATGCAGTCGGGAGATGGGAGAAAGTTGTAGAAAGTCAACCATCACTGCAGCCCTCCACCAGTCGGGGCTTTATGGCAGAGTGGCCCGATGGAAGCCTCTCCTCAGTGTAAGACACATGAAAGCCCGCATGGAGTTCTCCAAGATGGTGAGAAATAAGATTCTCTGGTCTGATGAGACCAAGATAGAACTTTTTGGCCTTAATTCTAAGCGGTATGTGTGGAGAAAACCAGGCACTTCTCATCACCTGTCCAGTACAGTCTCAACAATGAAGCATGGTGGTGGCAGCATCATGCTGTAGGGGTGTTTTTCAGCTGCAGGGACAGGACGACTGGTTGCAATCAAGGGAAAGATGAATGCGGCCAAGCACAGGGATATCCTGGACGAAAACCTTCTCCAGAGTGCTTTGGACCTCAGACTGGGCTGAAGGTTTACCTTCCAACAAGACAATGACCCTAAGCACACAGCTAAAATAACGATGGAGTGGCTTCACAACAACTCCGTGACTGTTCTTGAATGGCCCAGCCAGAGCCCTGACTTAAACCCAATTGAGCATCTCTGGAGAGACCTAAAAATAGCTGTCCACCAACGTTTACCGTCCAACCTGACAGAACTGGAGAGGACCTGCAAGGAGGAATGGCAGAGGATCCCCAAATCCAGGTGTGAAAGACTTGTTGCATCTTTCCCAAAAAGACTCCTGGCTGTATTAGATCAAAAGGGGGCTTCTACTAAATACTGAGCAAAGGGTCTGAATACTTAGGACCATGTGATATTTTAGTTTTTCTTTTTTAATAAATCTGCAACAGTGTCAACAATTCTGTGTTTTTCTGTCAATATAGGGTGCTATGTGTACATTCATGAGGAAAAGAAATGAACTTAAATGATTTTAGCAAATGGCTGCAAAATAAAAAAGAGTGAAAAATTTAAGGGGGTCTAAATACTTTCCGTACCCACTGTATAACCCCTTTATACATACACACATATACAGTGTATATACACTGACATAACATTATGACATTAAACATTGTGAGAGGTGAAGTGAAATACACTGATTATCCCTTCATCATGGCACCTGTTATTGGGTGGGAGATATTTGCAGCAGGTGAACATTCTGTCCTCAAAGTTGATGTGTTAGACGCAGGAAAAATGGGCAAGCGCAAGGATTTGAGTGAGTTTAACAAGTGCCAAATTGTGATGTCTAGAGGACTGGGTCAGAACATCTCCAAAACTGCAGCACTTGTGGGATGTTCCTGGTCTGCAGTGCTCAGTATCTATCAAAAGTAGTGAACCGGCGACAGGGACGTAGCTCACTGATGCATGTGTGGAGCGAAGGCTGGCTCGTAGCTCAAACTGCTGAAGAAGTTAATGCTGTTGATGCTCGATGGGTCAGAACTGTTTTGGCAACAAAAGGGGGACCAACACAATATTAGGCAGGTGTTCATAATGTTATGCCTTATGTATGGTGTATACTGGTTCAGCAGGTGCATGTGTGGCATGTTTACTGTATTAAGGGTAGATTGTACAGTCTGGTGTAGTGAGATGTGTAATGGTCCATGGTGACCTTTTATTTTGCCCAGCATACCGTATATGAGAAGATAAAAAACAGGGAAAAATGGCATTTGGAAAGACTTTTGAATAAGAACAAGCTTCATGTATGTCATTAGTGGTCACTGAAGAGATGTATTAGGCATTGAACTCTACTGTACAATAAATTGGATTGTTTCTAATTGTACTATAAGTTTTACTGAACTGGAACTTTCAAAACACAACTGCGTTAGTAAACAGATTACAGAGTAATATATTTGTATTTATTTATATTTAAATATTATGAAATCATGAATGAATGAGAGGATCCATGGCAGCTTAAATTTCAATATAATGTTTGGTATAATGCAACATAGATGAGCATGGTTCGAAAATATATCAATGTTGATTATACTAAATAGTATATTATATGATCAGATAATTTAATAACACTAGAATGAAAATATTAATATGAGCAATGATAGTAATTGTTAACTATTAGAGCTTCAGTTGTAGAAAATGAATCTGCCTCTGACCAGTCAGATTTAAGAATTACATGGTTGTTCATTATAAATATTCATGTATTTTTATTCCAGACCTTTTTGAAAGCTACACATAGGCCTTCATTACAGACAAACTGTTGTCTTTGCTTTGTTGGGTTTGGTTACAGTTATGGATTAATCCATCGGTCGTTTCGGTATTCAGAAATGCAACAGACAAATCAAACTCACATGAAGTAAACCTTTTATTGATAAGGTCTCAGAGAAGACTTGCTTAAATGTACGGATCCCTCAATACTGATTTGGTACATAATGACATCCATAATGAGTCTCTTCACAGTGGATAGAATCCATTTCTACGGTTTTGGGTTCTAGTACAGCAACTTTGCATGAAAACAAAACCTAATCAAACAAAAACATCAAACTGGGGATCAATACTGTTTATCTGGAATATTGGAGTGCCACAAATCCTAGCGTCTTTATACCAGCTATAGGTTTGCACATTACAAGCCACCTTTTGTTAGAAATATAAAATGTGATATTATGAACAATATTCTACTGCATAAAGGAAAATCTATACACTGTACATAGAGATATTTCGAAAAAAAGCAAGTTTCACAGTTTTAAACTTTATTTAAAGTATAAACAATTTTGAACACTTTACATAAATGATTTTTTGTCTATGACTAATTTGCTTAAGCAACTCAAAATTAATATAAAAACTTAATGAACATTTCTTACATATTTTACAAAAGAAAATACTCTGTTTTCTTGGCTAAAAATGGTGACGTCTTCATGATTGTCATAGAGTACTAAGAATAATAAATACATAAATAAAAAGAATGAACGTAAAATAAAAAATTGTTTCTTACACTAGTTACAGTTAAGCAGTTTAATCTGGATAGCATGAATGTATCTTTCTTTTTTTTCCCCGATGTTTCTGTACAGAAGTGCCCCGGTTAGAGTCTCACAAATCTACTGCAACTGAGATGTACAATACTATCTCATCTAAAGCCCACCCAGAACATCAGTGTTCACTGACACACCACAGATATTATTCTACTCCTCCAGTGACAAAACAGAACAATGCTGGACACTGATCTTATGCAAATATAGCCATAATTTTCCTTGTTTAACAAAAAACAAAAAACAGAACAAAAAAAAAAAAAACAAATCAAACAAAGAAACAGTTATCCATTGTTGGAGTTCTGCTCTTATGAAGGAACATAAAGCAGTTTGTGGATGGTACTTTACACAGCCGCAGTTATTGAGAATACAGTATGAGGCCTGAGACTGGTATGACTGATAATCCACTTTGTGGATGTTGCTCAGTTCCAGTGTTGTGACTATAGGCCCCTGTGACAACTCGAGAGAAGCATCCTCTCTGCAATCCAGATCACGCAGAAACAGATAGTACCACGTGGCACCAACATCCTCTCCGAACCCAAAAAATATGGGTAAAAATAGTATTTCTTTTTTAAAAAGGGGATTAATTTTTTATTTTAATATTAACAGCCGATCTGTTTCAGTTATTTGCAGTGCACAAAAACAGTTCTTGCAAATTATTTTTTGCCCATGGCAGTAACAATAATATTCTTTTTAAAAGTCCCTGCAGCGTTCAGAGAGTTACCCCTTAAGTTTATTTATTCTCCGTGGGTAAAGGAGATAGGTCAAAAGAGAACAGGGGTGAGACACAGAGTGGTGCAGAGGAAAAGAGAATGAAAAATGCAGAAGATAAGAATGCGCTCGGAGTTCTGTTACCTCTTGCCCATTTCATTCTGTCTGAGAAACTGGATGTTGGTGCTGCTGTCAGCCAGTTCAGGGTATTGCTCCACGGGTAGCACATAGTAACCATCATAGCCCTGAACTCTCCCTGTCGAGAGCAGTTGCTGCCTCTCACCCTCGGTCCACAGGCGGCTCCCTTCCTTACCATCTCGTGTCCTCTGCTGCTCTCGCAGCCAGGCGCCTGCCAGTGCCCGCTGGCGTGCCAGCTCGAGCAGCCGGGCGCGTTCCTCATCCAGCGTGTCCTGCGCCAGGCCGTAGCGCACGCTCAGGGACAGTGCAGTCGACCGCAGCTCGACGGTAACGCCGCGCCGCGAGCGCCCACTCACTGTAATGTTGATACCGGCCCCTTCCAGCACCCTGCGCCCATTGCTGAGCCCCAGCGCCAGCAAGTCTGCATCAGCGGAGCCGATCTTCACAAAGAAGTGGCAGTCATGACCATCCTGCACGTAATGCGTGCCCTCCAGGTACACGGCGTTGTTGAGAACCAGAGCCACCTTCCTGCTGTTGTCGCTGCCCGTGCTAGAGACACCCGTCACTACACGGCCCTCTTTCACAGCCAGCATCATGCCCTGACCAATGATGGATGGCACTGTGCCAAACCAATGACCTGGTTTATCACGCTTGTTCTGTCGATCTTTATTGAGCAGCTGACCCTCTAAAGCCATGAAAGCCTGGTTGTGCCTCTCAGCCTCCTGCTGAACTCCTGACATCAGCTGCAAGAAAAAGGAAACGGCTGGAGTTTAGTGGCAGCACGCTTTAAAAATAGGGATAATTACCACAGACAAGAATACCAAACATCCAAGGACAGTTGTTAGGGCAGTACAAATATTTCTAAGAAACCTTTTCTGTTATGCTTACATCAACTCATTTTCAGGAAAAGCTGTCATTGTAGCTTAAAGTACACAAGGAAGTGCTTCATTTTACAGACGATCACATTATAAAATTCAAGAATTTGTATTGATTCAGTGTTTGGTTACAGTAGTATCATTTGTTCATAAAATCATTTATTATATGGTGATTTATTTATAGAATAAATGTCAATATAAATGTTTTGGACGGGTTTTTAAATTTTGAGTAAAAACAATAAGTTGTGTAAAAGGGAAATGTATTGAAATTATTGGTAGTGTTAATCATCAATACACTACAGATGCAATGAAAGTTAAAATTTTTCTATAATCAATAGCATTCCCCCTTATAGATAGGATTTACAATTGCTTGAACTTGAAAACTCACCTGGCCATTCTCACACTCCTGACTGGCTTGTAGTTCATATGGCGGATCCACAAAGTATAAAGTGTGTTTAGGGAAGCCAGCGATGATGTTACTGAGCTGGAAGCCAAACATCACCAGCCAACTCTTTACATCTGAGCAAGAAACATATAAAAACCGTGAGTTTTTAATTCACAGAAACCCACTATGTTGATGTCAAAAGCTTGTATTGAATGAATCACATTAAAGGCTCTCAATCTCAAAGGCTTTGTGCCACCCTCATTGGTGAGCCTATTCACCCTGATATAAGACCACTACTTACCTGTGACATAATTCTTCACATCCAGCATATCGCTGAGAGGATTATTGTTCTTGAACATGTACAAGTTAAATGGAGCCAGGTCCTTGCTGATCTTCTGCCACATGGTATAATCAGGTGATGTCCATCTGGCTGCTAATACATCATAGTCCCTCTGTGTGAAGTGCACGAGCTTGGTCAGCGAATCGTAGAGGCCACCGTGGAATCCGATTACCAGCTGGAACTCAGGATTGGAGTCGTGGTACACCTCACCGTAGGCCGTGTACTGCACCTGCTTGATCATCTGTCCGTTGCTGCTAAAAACGGCCAGTGGTGTTCCTGTGTTGTCTGAGGCAATATAGTACTCCTCACCGCTGCTCACCTCCATGGCGAACAGATGGCCTTGCAGGTCATAGTAGAGTGAAGTGATTTCTGAGCTTGAGTGGTTGAAAACATGCGTGACTCGCACCGGGTTGTTCAGGTCAGCGTAGAAAAACTGCAGGTGCTGCCCCAGGCTGTTCTTGGTAGAGACTCGTCGTCCAACTCCATCGTAGCGGTACTGCACACTCCATCCTCCTCCTACACGGCTATACGCTCTCACCAACTGTCCTTTGGAGTTATAGTCAAAGACGTCAGAACCCCTCTGGCTAAGAAAGCCATCTTCATCCAGCTTGTACTGCACGTCGCCAAGGCGCGTGATTCGGTCCCGCAGGTCATAGCGTAGTGGCATGAGACGGGCACTGTTGCCAGGGTTTAGTAGGTGCAGATTACCATTGAGGTCATAGCTGTAGCGCCAGGTGGACCAGTCATTGACCTTGACCCCACTGAGCTGCCCATCACCGTCATACTCATAGCGGTACTGCGTGGTGTTGGCATACGGCCCAATCTTCAGCTCCCTTTTGATCACACGACCCATGTTGTCATACTGCACTGTCATCCAGTACATGAGCGAGCGGAAGATTTCATACTGCACCTCTTTTATGCGACCATGTGCATCAAAGTGCTTGCTGAGCGTCATTACGGCTGTGGTGATGATCTGATTGATGTCATAATAAATGACACCAAACTTGCCGAAATGTTCCACTTTGCCAGAAATCTCATCATAGCGGTACAGGTCCACAGGTAGTGGCGTCTCACTAATGACTGGCTTCATGCTCGCTATTCGGAAACTGTTGTCGTGATAGGTGTAGTCGAAGCGGGCATTCACCATGCCTTCCTCAGAGAAGCGGTAGATCTGTTTGTCCACTAGGGGACCCATCTTACGATATCTTATAGTGCACGAGAAGCCTCCACTCTGCAGATTGACCATCTTGAGCACACCAGATGTTTCATCATAGCCAAAAGTGACAGCAGTGCTGTCATACAAAATCTCGGAGAGCTTGGCCAGTTTGCCATATTTGTAAAGGACACGGCGTCCTGTACCCAGGAAGTATGTGGCCTGAGGGCGACCATCTTCACTGAAATCATAGATAATGGAGGCATTGCTTTCAGGGGGGTTATAAGTGTTCCGGATATAGCCGATGGACACATGGGTAAACATTGTGTGTCGAGCCACACTAGGCATAGTGACCGCAGTGATACGATCAGATGGATCAAACTCAAAGATGTACTGCCTCTGACTCTGCAGGAGCAGCACCACCGACTGTATAAAGAAAAAAATAAGACATTTATCTTTATTGCAATCGAAGATTTATACACCGATTAAAAATTTTTTTATAGTTTAACAGCCATTTAGAATACTACACTAGTCTAGTATACAATACTACATATAGCACTGTAGCTAGAGTTGATTTGGAATTGAAATTATTTGACACTGACAACCTGAGAACTCACCCTGTCTAGGTAGCTGTAGCTCCACACCTTGCCGTCAACAAACGCGCGGGAGAGGATGCGTCCTTGTTGGTCAAATTCTGTCCTCTCACTCATACTGCCCCGATGCAGGCCCACCAGCCGTCCAGTGGAAGAGTAGGATACGTTTACTACAGCCAGGCTGCTGCTAGGCTGCCAAATAGCAGGTCGGCCCTGAGCATCATAAGTAATCCTTAGTGTGAACTTCCTGTGGTCATCATAAATCTTCTCTGTCCGTGTGTTCCTGTCAAAATCGATGGAGAGCAGGTTGCGTCCGTGGGCCTGAAAAAAAGATGTCAGTAAAAGGGTAATTTCCTTGAAGAGAGTCTGACCCCATTAACTGCGAATGTTTGATGAAAACTAAGCAGCTTTACTCACCCTTAATTTCCTGCCAAACACCGTGACCTTGCCCTTGGTAAGCTCCTTACGCAGTCGCCACTCTATAGAGTTGAGTCCATTGTCGGTGGGCAGAGTGATGTTTCTACGGCCAATGGTAGGGCTCACTGACCCCGCCAGAATGTGAGGTTCCGTGTGGTAACTGATACCCATCCCATTAGCGTAGATCACTCTCAGCGTGCCATTGTTACACAGCTGGTAGCTGTTCCTTACTTGATCTGGAGAGACAAACAGAGGGAAAAGACAACATTTTTTTTTATAATTTGTGCTAAATATTTCATCTCTGGACTTCCACACAAGCCTTTTTTTAATTGGTGGTAAATATTATATCCTAGATTCTAGCACGAGCCTTTTTTTTTTCCTTTTCTTTCCTTTCCTTTCCTTTCCTTTTTTTTTTTTTTTTTTCAGCAAAAAAAAAAACAAATAAATAGCTTCAGATTTAAATTATATTGCCTTTGACTATAAATAACTTCTGGTTACTTTTGTGCAAGCATGCTGTATAACACCCACCCACTACATAATTATCACAGTATAATAAAATAAATGTGGGGTTGGCTATTAAAAATGCTCGTCTTTTCGTTCATTAGACCAACAGACTAAATGTTTTATAAATATGCCGTTTTTCGCTTATCTGTATTACTAAGTTATACAGTTAATTAAGAGGCGGAAGTAGGATTTTAATTAGAAATCTGTGTGCACAGATGTCGAACAGGAAACATCTGGAGATTTTAATGATTTTCAACTTCAGGTAGCTGAAAGTTCTCCTCTTTCACTGCCCTCCTGGGCTGAATCCTTAATTAAACTTGGACATTTTCCCTCTCTATGCCCCTAGAATGCAAGGTAAAGCTATTACTTTAGGCTCTATCTCATCTGGTGTATGGTTCAGGGAAAGGGGCCAACCGCTCTTGGTGTATATTTCTTACCTGTTCCAGTATGTATGTATGTATGTATGTATGTATGTATGTATGTATGTATGGGTGTATGTGTGTGTGTGTGTGTGTGTGTGTGTGTGTGTGTGTCTGTCTGTCTGTCTGTCTATCTATCATCTCTCTCTCTCTCTCTCTCTCTCTCTCCCCGAATGACATGGATTTACTGTTTCTCCCAAAACATATTTCGGTTTGACATGGCAGAGGCAACGACATGGCAAAGTTCATAATGAAACATTTGAACGCACACACCTTGCACTACAGTGTAGGATGCCTCAACTGATGAAAGGTTTGTAATGACAGTGATGTCATCATCTCTGTTTGAGCTCTCGATGTCGATGTTAATGGACTTCTCAATCTCTCTATGCAGACTTGTCACCATTCCAGTTGGATAGGTCATATTCGTAAGCCTCCCCTCGCTGTCATATCTGCAGGCGCAAGAAGTTTACAAAAATATACTTAATAGAAAACAATTCTGAAATAACCCGTGGAACCACAATCAAGTTCTGTGATTTCTATGACTTTCAAACTGCCGCAGCAGACAGTTTCTCATATAAATGCATCATTGCATCATTTGGGTCTGACTGATTTTTAGCATCAGAGGCACAGCAGACACTGTGGGTGTATGACAATTCTGTCACATAAAAGCAGGCATGCTCTCATGTGAACTTGTATGGTAATATCCGAGATCAAAATATTAGAAAGCTTATCGTATGGTGAGGTTCTCAATTGGCAGGCTTGTCCCTAGCCTGTGTTCTCACTTTCTTTCTCTCAATCTCTGTCTGGAATTCCATGGAGACACTGTTTAGAGCCTATCACAGATCTGTTCCAGACTAACTGATGTCTGTTTTAGTGGAGTGCTGTAGAGGGAACACGTTCTCCCTGTTCAGCTGCTTGTTTTTTTTCCCTCTTTCTTCCTTTCTTTCTTTACATTTTTATTTATTTATTTATTTTTTTGAAAGCAGGTGCAATTACATAGGCAGACAGCAGATGGAAGCAATGTTTCACATAATTCCCATTATGTAGGGATGATCCTGAATACAAATATTTACACATCCTGATTTCACACAGTCATAGGGGAATAGACACGTCATATAAACCTCCACAACCCATTTTTATTCAGAGGAAATTGAATCTGAACCTTATTAAAATGTGAAGTTCTTTTGTGTATGTGTTTTTAAACAGAATACAATAGACGAAGCACACCCACACGCACGCATACACACACACACACACACACACGCGCACACACACATACTCACTCACTTACTCATAAAATGTGGTCCAGCCTGTCTCGTCAGCCTTACTGGCGAGCAGACCTGTGCTGCCACTGTAGCTGAGCTGTACAATCTCCTGGTCAGAGGTGGAGATAGAGCGCAGACTGCCTCCTATATCCAACCCCAGAGTTAACACCTTGTTGTCAGGGAGTAGGTGGAGTCTAACTGTGCTAGCGCCACCCAGGCTTCCACCCTCCCTGCGCACTAGCACGGTGTTGTTACAGTTATCCACAACGGCAGCAAGTTCTCCCTCAGGCGTGTAGCTAAAGTTGTAGAGACTCATGCCACTGACCAGACTGATGGTATGCAAGTGGAGACCCTCCTCACTGAACACATAGAGCTCCTGTTCTCGTGGTGATGCCACCTCATATTGGCCAGCTGCGTTTGGGCCTGGGCGGTTGGCGTGCACAGCTCGAATGCGAATGTTGTTGAGGTCAGCGATGTAGAGTGTGCCATCAGGAGCCACTGCTAGTGAGGTGGGGGCATTGAGGCTGGCATCAGTGGCATATCCTTCATCGCCCGCATAGCAGTTGCAGTTTACATCGTTCTTGCAGTCACACTCAGACGTTGCCCCAGCCAGCAATGAGATCTCCCCGTTGGCACTGACCTGGCGTACCCGATTGATTTTTTTATCATCGCTTTCAGCAATGTACAGTACACCAGAATGGGAGACAGCAATGGCAGTGGCACTCTCCAGTGCTGAGTGGATAGCCAGCCTGCTGAGGGAGTAGTCGATGCCTGGAACCTGACAGTGCATGGGCCGACCAGCCACAATGCTGACCTGATGGTTTTCAGTGATGCGTAGGATAACATTGTTCTCTAAAACATACAAGGAATTGTCCATGGGGTTTACTGCTAGGTCAGTGGGCCACTCCAAACGTACCTGAAACAACAGCAGTCATGGTTCATGTGCCAGTAGAAACATTTTTCAGGAATCATTGTTAGTAGCCTATTAAATCAGAATTAATAACACATCTTTCAATCCAGCATCTACAGAGCTGCCTGTGTACTTGCATTTTAAGGCCACACAGATTGAGAATCTGAAACCATTTCACTACTCCAATGCAAAAACAAGACAAAAAAAAAAAAAAGACTTCTATTTCGAGGATTTGTGTGATCCTCTGAGCATGCAAGGATTAGTGTTCTTGGCGCACCTGGCTGACGTCCATGCTGGCGTCACAGCTGAGTGGTCGTACAGCGGTGAGATCATTAGCCCCCAGAAGTGTGGAGATGATCCCATTCTGGTCCACCTTCCTGATCATGGTCGCATCCACAAAAAACATCATTCCATTTTTGTCAACTGCAATACCTAAGACATTAAGAGAAATTGTAAGACATGGGTTCTTTTTTCCAAATGTGCCATCAGTTGTTTTAAATATCAGACCCTCCTATCCAATTTCTGCTTCGGCAATGATATCCATCCATCAAACGCCACCTTCTCTGAAGCACATCGGTTCACATATGGGGGCGGAGGATGAAATAGACCAAAATAGCTTTTTGGAGACATTGAGACAATAAGAAACAAGTAGAGGGAACTGTGTAGGTGTCTGATGGTGGAGGTCAAAGGTGCTTTGCACCACCGTTGTGACTAAACTGAGAAGCAGAAAGACAGGAAGACAAACCCGAAAAGAGCAAATGCAGAGCACAGTAGATGCAAGAGTGCACTTCTCACAGTCATCTGGGAGTTAGGAATCAGGCCTGTGTAGTCTGCTACCCTTTCTATTCATGATTCCATGTCATAGATGAAAAATGTGACAGTGTGACATTTCTGACAGTTTGGTGTCAAGTTTCTTTTTTTTATTTTATACAATGAATCACAGGATTTCACAATAAGGTACATATTTAGAACCGGCAACTTAAGTTCAACAAACTTGTCAATATTTAAACAGGGAATATCCTTTCCATTCAGTTGCCCAATGAACAGTTTAGACCTTTACATCTGCCAGATCTTTCTTGTTAATTGCCTTTTGAAACAGGAGATTTTAGTTTTCTAGCGTATTGGCTTTTAGGACGAGCTTTACAAAATGTGCTCAAAGCAGACAGCATTATTTCCTGTGCTGTCAACTGTAATGTAACATGCCAAGCAAGAACTAATAAATTGTAAAAAGACAATAACAAGTACAGTTTACACTCTGTTTATATTATAACACAGGCAATTTTTGAAAAGTTTTTTTAAATGTTGACAATACGAGTTCCACCTGCATTAATTGGCTGCAAGACAACTAATAATAATTGATACAGCAAATCGTCATTTCTGCGTGACTGACAGCAGTATAAAACATAAAAGTTCCTGTTTCTACGCTTGATAGGAACACAGGTAGGTACACTTTTTGAGCATTTCTGCCAGGCGCCACTCCGACAGTACCATTGTGCTGGCTGTGGGGTCCTAAGACAGGAGCCAATGACCATGCAGTCGGCACAACTACAATGTCAGAGTAGTGCCAGGCAGAAATGCCCAGCAAGAGTCCTTACCTGTGAAAATGCTAAAGTTAGTGAAACTGAGGAAAATGGTGTGTGTATTTATTTTACATTTTAGCTATTATGTTGAATAATTATTATTAAAAAAATGTCCCCATGTTTTGGTGAATTTGCAGAGTGTTAAATGTATTTAAATAATTAAGATGTAGTTAGGTATGAAGTCTGAATACTGATGTGAGACAGACAGACAGACAGACAGACAGACAGACAGACAGACAGACAGACAGACAGACAGACAGACAGACAGATAGATAGATAGATAGATAGATAGATAGATAGATAGATAGATAGATAGATAGATAGATAGATAGATAGATAGATAGATAGATAGACAGGCAGATAGACAGGCAGATAGGCAGGCAGGCAGGCAGGCAGACAGACAGGCAGGCAGGCAGACAGACAGACAGACAGACAGACAGACAGACAGACAGACAGACAGACAGACAGACAGACAGACAGACAGACAGACAGACAGACAGACAGATAGATAGATAGATAGATAGATAGATAGATAGATAGATAGATAGATAGATAGATAGATAGATAGATTTACAGCTTCCAGCAGTATCCACAAACAGGCAATAAGGCATGCGATAAATACTAAGAAATACAAAACACTAAAAACTTTAAGGTGAATTAAAGAAAAGAGTCTGTGCAAAAACTGAGTGTTTGTTGAGTCTGTGCAAGTTCAGTGTGTGTACAAAAACAGTGTTTTATCGAGTCCTCTGCAACTCAGTGTTCTGTATTGAAGAGTTGTGTTCGGGTTTCAGTGAAACTCACCACATGCACATAGCTCAAATCTGTTATATGGTGCATACTGCATTTATATGAAATGTGAGTCTTACCCAAAATTTCATATTTCATATTCCACATTCAGTATTTTTCACTTCATATCATGAGGGAACGTGTTTATTTGAAAATTGTCCAAACTGTATGATCGTGACAATAATATACCAAGGTATGTTGAGGGTTAAAATTTTAGTTTTTCAGTATTGTTTAAATGCCAAAGGAACGAGAACCAATAGTACTAAATCATCACCTCTGCCTGATATGCACCCAAATTTACTTAGATTTTATTTTATTTTATTTTTTTTTTTTTTTTACCTTTTGGGCTCATAAGAGTAGCCTCCACAGCTTTTCCTCCATCTCCACACCTCTCATCAAAAGGCAGACACTGCTCTCCTGTTCCTGCTACCACCTCAGAATTGTCAGCCAGAAGCCGACCCCCAGTGAGTGAACGCACTCTGTATATCCTTCGGGAGTTTGTATCTGAGATGAACAGAGCTCCTGTGACTGGGTCTACAGCCAGGAAGTACTTGTGTGTTGGGTTGTTGCTGCAGGAAATTATCATGACGGAGTCAACTACAGCTTTAATTATGTATATCAAAGATATGAAATTTACATGTAATTTATAATATTTATAATATATAATTCATAACACTAAAGTTACCTAAAAAAGTCTTACCTGTGTCGAAAATCCTTATTTCTTTGGTGGCAGAAATTTTTTTTTATAAGAAAATAAAACAGAAAAAATTATTCTGACATGTGCAACTATAGTAAATTTTACAAAGTATATGCAAGAAATATATGTAATTCTCCTGCGGTACCTGAGTTCTAGCACACGAGTAGTATTGAGAGATGGATACACCCTGCGTACAAAATTCAGGTCACCCACGTACAGGCTGCCATCGATACCCGCTGCCAGTGCGACTGGTGCCAACAGTTTATTCCCATCTGCCAATCCGTTACAGCTCGGACACGAGATACTGCGCCGACGCCCATTGCCCATAACGCTAGTGATGACTGGGGGCTGCTGGCAAACAAAGACGTTTTCTCCACAGCCTTTATGAAGGATCCCTAGAATTTAACAGAAAGCAGAATATGTACGAATTCAATAAAAGCTGTTTACAAGTTGCATTTTATAAGCTTTGTGTTTTAATTGCTGCTTCCACATTCTTAGACTATGCTTTAGGTTATTGACTGATTCAATACACCGCAGCTCTTTATCAGGTTTGGTCCGTCAATGCCACTTAATAGAAGCAATACATCCATTTATAATCTGACAAAATTCTAAATAAGTGCAATTATTTATTAGGAACGTGTATAGACCTAAGTACTACTCAGGACTCAATAGAAAAAAGACGAGAGCAACAGGTTTAGAAGGAACTGCATACCGCTGCGTAGGTTGAGGATGTGATGTTTGTCCAAAGACCATCCTCCAAGGTTAGAGGGCTCAAGTTCATACCCCTGCAGTACAGCTGTCCTCTTCTCCCATAACACCAGACTAGGACATGTCTCATATTCATAACCCACGGAGACTGCAAAGACAATATATAAAGAGAGAGAGAGAGAGAGAGAGAGAGAGAGAGAGAGAGAGAGAGAGAGAGAGAGAGAGAGAGAGAGAGAGGACAGGGCATGTCACTCAAAAGACATTAAAACCACATTTAATTGATTAAATGTCAATCTCCACATTAAAGCTGAATCATTAAAAAAAAAAGCCAGCTGAAAGAGAAGGGGTATAAATAAACCCTACAGTTTAAAATCTGAAGGACAAAGTAACTACAAAAAGACCATGTGAGAATAAAACTGTCTGGACAAGAGAGCAGCAACTAGCAAAATGCAAAAAATTGCAAAAAACACCCCATATCTGTGACAAATACTAGTAGCTGAGCCACCTAATTTTATTCCAGTAATACCTGTATCTCAGTGAGACGGTTAGAATGAAGGCTCTGCATATAACCCATGTCTCCTCACATCCTTACAACCCTCATACAAACAAACACAAGGATGTGGCTCTCTCTACCTACTCCAGGTCCTCCTTTGCTTTCATCTCCTCCCTGCTTTTAAAATATTATCACTGTTAGTGCCTAAATAATGCCTCCCTTCCTGATGACACTCCCAGTCTACTTCACTCCGGCTCATGACAGACTAACTGCTTTCACTTGCAATCACATGGTATCTGATTGCTCATACTGTATCTACTGTTCTTGTACTTAACTGATTTGTAAAAGGTTTGGCATTCCCAATATTTTGGCTGAATACTGGCACATCACAATATATTCTTGCTCTGTTGTGAGTCTGCAACTGTTTCCTGGCATGGTTTTGTGAGGAAGCATAAGGAGACAAATCTATCTAATTTGACATCCGTTTAATTTCCGTCAAAATGTATGTAAATGCTAGATTTCTAATTTAATCTGACAAACATAAATGTACAGCAACAATTATTATATGCCTGATTCAAGTGGAACTGTCAGGATCAAAGTAACAAAACCTCAGTATCGATCCACCCATTACCAATCAAAAAGCCACATGCACATGTTGTAATAATGAGATGCTGGATACAACTGCAGAATTTTACATACATTACTATAAATCCATTAGAGCAAGACAAATTTCTGCAATTGAATTTGCCAAGATTTGCTTCGTAGCTACAATGAGATGAGGAGAAAGGCCGAGTAAACAGAACTGAGCAGATAAAGGGGGTGGAGTCGCTATCACACTGTTTGCACACAGCAAATCAGTGACAGGGTGCGATGCTCAACAATCTCCTCCCAGTGCTGACAGCAGCATGGATACCTGTATCCATTTCCCAAAGTCAGAGCTGACTGGGGCTAAGGGCAGAATGCTCTCTTGAATCACACTGCATCGTTGATTAATATGGCTTTGTGTGTTTAATAAAACTCTATGTGAGCTCGTATTACACACATATTCAAATTTATTTAACCCAATTGGTTTACTCACCCACTGCCTCAGAAAGGCCATATACTCGCTGTCCATAAGCATCTGTCTTATCCCATATGAAGGTGTAGGCCAAGTTAGGGGAAGCGTGGAACCACTTTTGGAAGAGGTGACCTTCCACAGCCACCATCAGGTGTACCTTGATCAGGCTGAGGGGCACCACTGCCTGGGTCATCGTAATCTTCAGCAGTGTTCGGTAGCCCGCAGCCCGTGAGCTCAGGTGGCACATTTTCAGATTGCTGCCCGGTATTTCAATCAGTTCATGAAGGACCTGAAGAACATTAAGTAAAAGGTCTAAGTTAGAAAGTAACAGAAATTGGTGGGAAAATTTGTCCCCTCCAGGATAATGAAAAAATAGATTATAGTTTAAACTCCAATTTTAATCCATTTCCGAAGTAGCTCATTTATGCACAAAAGTACTGTGGTTAAAATGTAATTTATGTACTCTGCAGTCTGCAATGTCAGAGGCTGCTACTTGAGAGAACCCTGGTTAACTGATGTCTGAATAAGTAACGGGCTTTGACAGAGATGACCTCTGGCACAACCCCCCCCCCCCAAAAAAAAAAAAACAGCTTTTCTTTAATAACCTTGACAAAAAATAAAATTGATATGAACCAGAACATATTGTTGGACCCTGCACTGACCTGAGTCTCAGGGATAATGGACCTCTCTCCTGGTCTAGAGCTAAAGAACGAAGACAGGGGTGATGCCACCACAACTGGATCAGGCCTCACAAAACCGCTCAGGTCGCAGCCAGGGATTGTGTTCTCCTCCGTTTTCATCATTAGCGTATCCATTGCATAGAAGCTGTTCCATGGCAGCCAGACTGTGCGCTCTTGGCTCAGGAACGGCGCACGCTCGAAATGCAGTGTGATAGAAGCGCCTCCGTTAGCGATGAGGTCAAAGCTGTAAAGAAAGAAGGAAAACAATTACTTGCGCAGTACACATTATTGATGGCACTATTATAGTCTAAATGATTTTACAAGTCAAAACGCCAGATTTTTGCGGGGAATAATTAATTTCATTGATAAATTACAGTCTTTTTAGCAGAAAAGCTTTAGGTTTACATTATTCCAAATGAATGTAATAAACATTTGTTTTCTATTTGTTTTTAATGCAGTGGTATATATCACCAACACTTGAAGCTGTAATAAATAACAGCTTAGTAGTGTTTAACAATGCCATAAGTAAGCTTAAATTCTAACAATAAAAAAAGGGGTGAAAGAAAATATTAACGTCGGTTCCCGATTGCTGAGGAATAAGTTTAAACATTAAGACTTAGTCACTTACGTTCCATCCTGCCTTGTAAGTGTATATCCATAGTGAGGGTGCTTAACAAAGGACACATTGACCCCCACCAAGGGGGTTCCATCTGTAGTCAGAACCTGGCCTCTTATCAGGGATGCCAGACTGAAAAAGGCAAAAGTGTCTTTTCACAAGCAAAAACCGCAAGTAATATTACCAAAAAAAAAAATCTATCAAAATGTAACAATCATATAGGCGATGCTACTGGCATAAGACAAAGCATTTAGTGTGAAAAAATGTTGCTCTACCTGGCATTAAAAGGATTTTCTCCCTGAATAATATGCGTGCTATCCCGGCCCACCAGCATGTTAACACGCTCATAGAAGGAGCGAACCTTCTGCACCGGCAGCTGGTTTTGTTGGATCACTTGCAATGGGTCTCGAGAGCCACGACACAGTGGGCTGTTCTGACATGGGCTCTGGATACAACAGTCTGGGTCCATGCAGTCTGTTAGACCATCTAATCGAAGAGAGATAAAACCAGAGAGTCGCAGGCTTTATAATCGCTTATGGATCATATGATTATGATCGCTTGATTCATTCTTCGTTTCCACTTGTCCTCTCTTTTAAAAAAATGAATTGATATTATATAACTTTTCTCTTTTTAAGCGTTCCAACAGTACTAATGCATTTTTTGATAGATCGAATGCTGCAAGTGCAAACTTTTGTTGTAGCTGAAAGTGAAAGGGAAAGGTGTGAAAAAGAGAGAGAAAGAGAAAGGTGAATTCATAAGATAGGCCCAGAAAAAAGGCACCTTGGGTCAGAGAAAGCATTTATCTCTTCAACTGCATCCCACCGAGACGAGCTGTCCACTCAAAGTTACTCTGACCCTTGATTAGGGAGATTTTCAAGGCCACCATAATGCACACGTAGATAACACTGTGGTAGACATGTAAATGACCTTTCCTGTTTGACCTATTTTACCAAAAGTGGTACTTTTATGTGCATATATATATATATATATATATATATATATATATATTCCCTATACGTTTTTTGGTCTCTCATACTATCCGCGAGAGACCGGAAAAATCAGCCAGACAAATTAAGTATTTGGCAAATTTGCCAGGTGCAATTGCAGGTTTATGAGAAAGAAGGCAACAGGGTGGGTGCAGGTTTTCATTCCAACCAATCAAGGGAACACCTGATAGTCATTTAAAATAAAAA
Organism: Silurus aristotelis; assembly: GCF_946808225.1. Classification (NCBI taxonomy): domain Eukaryota; kingdom Metazoa; phylum Chordata; class Actinopteri; order Siluriformes; family Siluridae; genus Silurus; species Silurus aristotelis. Next base: position 16,656,812 of record NC_139587.1, read on the forward strand.
TCACTCGATTTAAACAGGTAGAATTTGGTGTTGCTCTTGCTTGGTTGGAATGGAAACCTGCACCCACACTGGTTCTTTGTGGAAAAGATTGGACACCTCTGACTTAAACCAGGACAGGTGTTAGGCTGCGATAGTTTATAATACAAGCTGCTGTTTTGGATCCTTTTAATAGAGTCAAGATGAGATGGGCAAGTATGGCATACAAGTTTCTAATAGAGCATTGCTATAAGTTAGTTCAACCTGGAAGTCTTTGTAGATTACATGAAGTTTGCTGTTCTTTGATAGCACATTGAAGTTCTCCATGTAGACTCCCTCTCTGCTGATAATTTACTCCAGGAATGGAACTTGCACTTTTCAACCTTTACAAACAATTTTCAATTAACCTCTACAGCTCTCTCCTAACATTATGAATGTGTTCTTTTAAAGAATGGGTGTATTTTGAGAAATTGTGGATGTAAGTTATGAAAAGTTTGCTCAATATATATCTGAAGACGACATGTATGTTCTTCTTCAGTCCACAGCAGATATAACAATATATCAGATGTCCCTCTTCTGCACATGTCCAAACCATCTTAATCTCGCCTCGCTCACCTTGTGTCCAAAACGTTCTAATAAACTCATTTCTAATCCTGTGCATCCTCGTCATTCCCAATGAAAATCTCAACATCTTCAGCTCTGCTACCTCCAGCTCCACCTCCTGTCTTTTAGTCAATGTCACTGTCTCTAAACCATACAACATCTCAGGTCTCACCCCAGTCCTATAAACTTCCCCTTCACTCTCGCAGATACCCTTCTATCATAAATCACTCCTGTCACTCTTCTCCACCCACTTCACCCTGCCTGCACTCTTTACTTCACTTCTCTAACACACTCTCTATTACTTTGCACTGTTGACCCCAGGTACCTGAACTCCACTTTCACCACCTCTTCTCCCTGCAACTGCACCACTTCACTGCCCTCCCTCTCATTCACACACATGTACTCTGTCTTACTTCTACTGACTTTCATTCCCCGTCTCTCCAGCGCATACCTCCACCTATCCAGGCGCTTCTCAACCTGCTCCCTACTCTCACCACAAATCACAATATCATCCGCAAACATCATAGTCCATGAAGACTCCTGTCTGACCTCGTCCGTCAACCTGTCCTTCACCACTGCAAACAGCAAAGAGCTCAGAACGGATCCTTGATGCAGTCCAACCTCCACCATGGACAATACAATCCTCATACAATACCCCAACTCCTCTCTCACGCTGTTGTACGCTTTCTACCTTTCTCCTTCTGACCTTCTCTATTCTTTTCTATTAACAAAGCAAATAATGCGTCTGCCTTCTCAGCATAAAACCATACTGTTGCTCATAGATGGTCACCTCTTCTCTCAGCCTGGCTTCCACAACTCTTTTTGGTGTGACTTATCAACTGTTTTTACTTCCTCCATACTAATCCTATCCACTTCCTGCTTTACCATCTCCACACCATCCAACTTTCTCTCTTTTTTATTTTTCTCGTACATCAGCTGCTCAAAATACTCATACACATTTACAATACACATTTCCATCTTCATCCTTTATTGCTCTAACTTGCAGCACATCCTTCCCAGCTCGGTCTCTCTGCCTGGCCAATCGCTACAAATCCTTTTCTCCTTCCTTAGTGTCCAACTTCACATACAGCTCCTCATATGCCTTTTCCTTGGCTTTCGCCACATCCCTCTTTACCTGCCGCCGCATCTCCTTGTACTCCTGCCTACTTTTCTCATCACTCTGTCGATCCCAATTCTGTTTTTCCAACCTTTTTCTCCGTATGCTCTCCTGCACTTCCTCATTCACCACCACATCTCTTTGTCTTCCTTTCTATTTCCAGATGTGACACCAAGTACCTTTCTAGCCATCTCCCTTATCACTTCTGCAGTAGTTGCCCGATCAAGCCGCACCTGTTCACCACCACAGAGCCCCTGTCTGACCGCATCCCTAAATCTCACACTACAGTCTTCAACATTCAGTTTCCACCATCTTATTCTTCTTTCAGTCCTCAATCTCCTTCTCTTCTTCTTCATCATCCTACAGACCACCATCTGATGCTGTCTAGCTACACTGTCGTCTGCCAACACCTTACAGTCTCCAATCTCCTTCAGGTTGCATCTCCTACATAGAACATAATCCACCTGTGTGCACCTTCCTCCACTCTTATACATCACCCTATGCTCCTCCTTCTTCTTAAAATACGTGTTCACCACTGCCATTTCCATCATTTTGACAAAATCTACCACCATCTGCCCTTCCACATTCCTCTTCTTAAGGCAGTACCTACCTATCACCTCTGTTTCGTTTACCTACATGCCCATTTAAGTCTGCCCCAATCATCAATCGTTCATTCGTATATATACACCTTCAACCACTTCATCCAATTCACTCCAGAATCTTTCCTTCTCCTCCATCTCACAACCCACTTGTGGAGCATAGGCACTGATGACATTTATCATCATCCCTTCAACTTCAAGCTTCACGTTCATCACCCTATCAGAAACTCTCTTCACCTCCACTACACTCGTACTGTACTCTTCCTTCAGAATCACCCCTACCCCATTTCTCTTTCCATCCACACCATGAAAGATCAGTTTAAACCCACCTCCAAAGTACCTGGTCTTACTCCCTTTCCACTTGGTCTCCTGAACACACAACATATCTACCTTTCTCCTCTCTATCAAATCTCTCCCTTTACCAGTCATAGTACCAACATTTAAAGTGTCAACCCGAACCTCCACTCTCATACGCTTCTCCTTTCCCTGCCGTCTCTGTAGATGTCTTAAGGACGACATTTATGAATGTATAAAATATGGAAAAGAATTGAACCAAGCTATACAGCCCTAGTAAACAGAAAAGAGATATTCACAGCATGTTACTCAAATCCATCTTCCATTTGTCCTGCTATAATGGTTATGAATCAATCTATAGGACCTTTTTCATAAATATAACAGATATTTTTATTCATCGTTCTAGAATCTGCTGTCTTGGCATTGCTGACCTGCATTTCTTCACACTGTTTGAACATATTGGTGAGACTTGAATAGGAGCATGATTTTTTTTCTCCCAGGGAGCGATTAATTGCAAGGTCAATGAGAAAGCGCAAAGAAAAGTGACTGTCTCTATAGGCTACTTCGGGGACTTCATCCCTTTTAAGCCCTTGACAAAAAAAATGACGAGAGCTGGATTGTCCCACCACCTGCAGCCAGTGTCCTGCACTCCAAGGTGAACTCTGCCACTGTGTACTGTCTCTGTTCCCAAGTTAATAGGTGCTCCCCTGTCACTTTGCCCTTGGGTGATGATTGAAGACATTGCAAAATATGTTAACAAAGTTAACAAGCAGTGACAGCTTGCTGTGAATCTGTCTACCCTCCTGTGTCCATCCTTGCAGTGAAGTCGTCTGTGAGACATACAATCTATTCACTAGCTGAGAATCACGGTAATGTAATTCGACAATTTAGTAAAGAGGTAAAGATGCCATTTATTCTGACATGATTAAATAAATTAATTTGCTTAAAGTTAAAAGAATCACATACATACACAATGTATACCTTATTAAATGTATATATATATATATATATAGTATATTAATAATATAAAAAATGGTTTGAGGTTTTCACATTTTCTAAAGCTAAATATCAGCTTTGCTTGTTAGGTGCTTTTCTGACCTCCTTCATTGTCTTTGTTGTCTGCACAGGAGGTCTCCATGGCGACGTTGCACCCAGTGCCCCTCCAGCCTGTCTTGCACTCACAGTGCCAGCTGTTCTGTCCCATGGTGCACTGCCCGTTGCCGTTGCACAAGTTAGGACAGCCGTCTGCAAAAGAGGTCGGGTGCAGGGAAAAAGAGAAAGGGAGGGACAGAGGGTACAGCTGGAGTAAGAGTAAAGCAAGCCACAAAATGACAAAAGTAAAGTCAGGTCGCTGGATGACGTGTTCTATAGGTCCTAAAGACATGCAGAAACATGCACGCTCACACACATGCAATGTAGACATAAACACACTTGCAGCACTCCCGTAGGTTATTGAGTTGATTTGGGAATATTCAATAAGAACACGTATAGGAGCTCCCAGTGGGTTCATTTGGGGGAGATGATTTGATTCCCTTGGCTTGCGCACACAGCTCTCCATGTGCGAATGTGATTAGGAGAAGCTAGAGACAGATCAGATCAGATTAGAAGTCTTGTGTGTGTGTCTAGGTAAGAGTGTGTGCATGGGTGAACCTGAGATAGTAGGCAGATTTAGCAAGAGAGATGAGTGAGAGCGAAGTGACAGAGTAGGTGAGAGCCTTGGGTTATGTGATGAGCTACACGTAAGAGTGGAAATAAATTTGTGAGAGTGATTTTGTCAAACGTATGCCAGAGGCTGAGGTATGCCTTAGAATTACGTTTAGAGTTCCTACTTAATAACTCCATGAAGCATTTATATGATATATATTTATAACTTTATAACTGCTGAAACTGCAAACGGAGTTTCCATAACGTGAGGAGAGATGCATTTTTTTTATTTGGAGTTTATAAAGAAGTAAAAATTTTAAGGAATAAATATCCAAGATTTCTTTTATTTTTTATTTTTTTTTATAAAAAAAAAAAAAATATATATATATATATATATTTTTTTTTTTATTTTATAAAGGGATATCTGGAACGTTTCAAAATTAAAGTAAAAACAAACCTGTCACAGCTGCTTCATGTGAGGTCACCGCAAGTATTTGTGGATGCTCTGGGGAGAGGCTGTGTTTATGACTGGCGGCTGAGCACGCCATGCCATGAAAAGGGCAAACTCCAGATTCCTGCTGCTTTTTCAGGACATAATTAAGCACCCTGGAGGCATGACCTGACATTCCTTCGTAATCTGGCACTTTGGTAATTAAAACAGCAAATATTTTATCCAACAGTGACAAGATTAATGCTAGGAATCAGGTATTACCAATTATATTTCTCTCACCAAAGATTTCAAGCATAGAGGCTCAGTTTGTATTACTGTAAGAGGATTAGCACATATGTCAGTGTGAGTTTAGCCATGCTTAGGACAAAAGCCCAAAGATTAAACTTAAACAGTTAACACCTTAGCATGGCGGTGACATTGTGGCTGGTCACCATGCAGATATGGCCTTTGGAGCAGGCAGGTATCTTTTATCATATAGTCATTAGTTCTGCCTTATTTGGCACATATGACATTTCAATGGATTTGTGGTTAGGATGTCATGGGCAAAAGACCATAAAAAGCCTTGAATGCACTTAGGCCCATTTACCCTTCATGAATCAAATGCAATGTGGCTTTAATTAATACAATTTTCGACAACTGTGGTCCTTGAGATGCCACATTAACAGCCCACTATGCATTGATTGCCACACAATATTGAGTTGAGAGAAAAGTCACTTAGAAATGATTGCTTTTTAAATTAAGTTGCCATTTTAGACAGCCAAATACTTATGAAGCACCAAGACAGCAGAATCTATAGTGGCCATCGATCTTTTTTCGTTGGGCAGGACTGAGCACGGCCCCTCTTTTATGCCAAAGGCCAGTCAATTCTCCCCACAGTACCTAGAATAAAGTGGGGCTTCACAAAGTATTAAGACACCAGGCTAAAGTAATGTGATTGGACATCATTGTAATCCCTTGAAAAAGGAGGTGAAATTGCCTTGAGTTATGGGTCAGTAGACATTCTCCGAGAAGGATAGATGAAGGTGGGTGGAAGGCAAAGAAAATCCCTGTATGTTCTTAGAAGTCAGGTGGACTATGATGTACACTACACAATGTAACTAAAGGAAGGGAAAGGAAAACGGAAAGGGAAAAAAAAGAAAGAAAAAAAAGAAAGAAACAAACGAAAGAACTAATGAAAGAAGGCCTGAGAGCGTGTAACACTGAAAGAAACAGACCGGGAGGGAAAACCTGTTCTCTGCCACGTTCCACAATCTGCTTGTGTGCAGCTCTATCCCCTTTAAAGGTCATAAAACTAAAGGTTAGATTCATAAATCCTTGAAACTATCCTTAGGATGGGACTGATAAAAATCAAATAGTGAGAGAACCTACAAAATACCCTCCAACTAGGACTGGCCTCAGCTTCATACTTGTACAACCACAAAGTCAAATTTCTCCCTAAACTTTTCATACACAGAAACCACTGGTAGGTTAGATAAGCAGTTTTACAGGCTTCAGATAGTCTACTGCTATAGTACCATATAGAAATATGAAGAAAGGTATATCTGAGCGCTGGCTGATTTTATAACACATTTATGAAACACTATAAAAAAATAGCAGAAGATATGGCCATGTCAAATGTAAACCCAACATCCAAGCTTTGATTAAATGCTGATGAACAAACTGGGTAATGCACATTTGTCTTGCATGCCTGTTCATCCCCACTGAGCATGGCTTACGCATGTGGTCCAATCATGCATTTGATCAAGCGTAAACCAGGTTCACCTGGAGTGCACCAGCATGCAAAGTCAATGTGCACACCGAACGAGTTTCTGCAACCAGTCTTTTCACACTTTTCTCATTCTTTTGGTTAATTTTTGAACTGGGGATGTGCTTTTATTCCAATATACCACAATTAAATGATAATGCATGATATTTTGGAAGAATACACCACGAGGAATTCAGCACTGGGTTTTCTCCTTTCTCTAATTTAAATGTTAAAAGGCCCCACTGATGCATCCTAATAGGGTGATTACTGAAAGTCCATCCGGCACCCCGCAGTTGCTTCTTTCACACTGTTAGAGTGCAACACACTCCAAATCCCTCTATTAGTAGACACTGAGACAAAGTCATTAAAATGTCTTAAGGCAGCCCTGTGCCCTGCGGAAAAAAAATAAATATAACAGAAAAACTGTGTACCATCTCCCTGCCCTCAGAACTCTGCACTGGTGGCTCATAAAAATTTAACAATTACCTCAGAATCGTTGCTTTCCTAGGTGCCTTTAACCTCAGCTATAGTCCACCAATTCCACCCTTTGCAAATTTGCTGCACATGGTCCAGCCCCGCCTTGGTTTGTTTTCTCTAATTCATGGCTTTTTGTTTGAGCTCTACTCTGTAGGGCAAACAGGAGAATAGACTACTCCTCCCATGCTCTTTCATGAGAGAACACTATTACACAGACTGCAAAGAGTAGATGGACCTGAGAGAGACAAGTCATGTTTGATTCCTAATACTCCACCAGAGATAAACTGTCGGTGACCGCTGAGTTCTTTCCGTGCACTTTGTCTTGTGATAAGTACCATGTGGAGAAAGATATGAGAGTGGAATCCTGGAAACACTAATGGGTAGGAATAAATTGTATTCACCGGCCTTACACCACCACTGTTAATGTAACTTGCCACTGGAAATTCACCAGTGGTTATTTTAAAGGCGTCTTAAAGCTTAAATCCATTTGCATTAGAAAAATCTCACACATCACAGAAAAGTAGTGAATGAGCTGAGGCTTTATAACCGTCACAGTTATAATAAACTGGTACGAGAAAACACGGACGTGAAGAAACACACACACCTGCTCTACACAGCTAGGTGCTCTACTGTACACCACCAAAGTCTAGTCTACAGGACACACTGTGGAAAGCACACAGTCTCTACACAGCCAAGCCGTCAGGAGAAGTGCTTGCGGCCAGTGCTACGGTGCAGCTAGCACTAGGACATAGTGCGGACGAGGTACAATACCTTCTTTAGTCTCATCCCAATTGTCTGCAATAGAGAGAGCACGCAAAAAGGGGGGAACAAGAGGGCGAAGTGAGAGGCAGGAGACATGCACACATGCAGTTATTTTGGAATATATGAGAGATTTCTGAAGCGATGCCAAATGGCTTTGAAAAGGGTTTAAGGGACCATATATGGAACTTGATGGCAGACTCCTATATTTCAGAGGAGGTATGATGGCAATAGCCAGACAAGCTCTCTGTAAAACTGTAGGGGGGGGGGTGAAGTAAAATCAAAAGATATTCAGACAGGTAAGTCTTGTGTCATCCTTACGAGTGACAGACTTTCTCTCTCTTTCTGTCTCTCGTACTGTCTCTTTCTCTGACTCAGAAACGTACACACACATACACACTCACATACAAATGTACACTCACACAGAGACTTCCAGACTCTGACAGAGACATGCTCATGTTCATAGATTTATTTATTTTTATGTCTATTTTTATGAGAGAGAAGTCAGAGACACGCTAAAGGTGTGATTGTTTTCAGGGGAAGACAACAGGGGAGCTCTGTTCTATTATGTGAGTCAACACACCTGTCATTCAAACACAACACAGAAGTCTCCCCAATTCCTCCGGTGCACGATAACCCTTCTCTTATTCCTTCAACTGTTGCACCCCAAGGCCAAACTTCCAAATAGACTTGCTCAAGTACTCTTGTGAATATCACTGCGGACTTTGGATTTGGGTCTTGATTTTGTTCTTACTATTTAGGTTTTCTGTGGAAGCCTCAAACTGGACTGTGTAATTGGGATTTTTTAATGTATTATTCTCCTTCAGTTGTCATCATGCATTAAAGAAAGTGAAAGACTCTCCTTTAACTTTTACTTCAGCTTCTCCTGTAAGTCAGAAAACCCAGTGTACCACTTTGAACTAGTGGTTTTCAATCTCAGATCTAGGGAAGCCATGTCTGCTTTCCATGCTCGGTCACCCTTTACCCAGACCACAAGGGGCTTGCTAATGACATGATGAGCTGCATCAGACAAGCGCAAAGTAAGTTTGGAGTTCTTATGATGACAAAACATTGCTTTAACTGATTTTTTTTTTTTCCTTTTCTTTTTCTTTTGATGTACTTGGTCCCTCCCAATGCTCTGTTGCTTTAAAATGAAAGTGACAAGACAGGCAAAGTGTCTACTAAGACTGGATGCGTGTGTGTGTGTGTGTGTGTGTGTGTGTGTGTGTGTGTGTGTGTGTGTGTGTGTGTGTGTGTGTGTGTGTGTGTGTGCGCGCACATGTGTGTATAAATGAAAAAAAGGGAAACTCTGGCCATAAACTTACCAATGGTGCAGTGCTCTCCATTCCACCCCTGGTGACACTCGCACTTGCCGTCCTTGCAGGTGCCATGCTTTACACACAGGGGACTGCACACACGTTGATCGCATGCCTCGCCTGTCCAGCCTTCTTCACAGCGGCATGAGCCTCCCATACACACGCCGTGAGTCCCGCAGTCAACCGAACACACCTCTGTAGCAACGTATTTGTAAACGTATGATCATTTGAACAAGCACATTTAAACCAAGTTTCAGCTCGTCAGCATATGATGCCTTGTTCCTATATCCACTATCATGTAAACTATTATCAGATCTCCCAATGTTTACAAAAATGAAAAATAAATAAATAAATGAATAAATAAAAATGAACAATTTGACCATGAAATATTATTATGCAGTTTCATTGCAGAAGCCTATTTGGTTCAGATCCTAATAAAGGTGCTGTGAATACTATGTAACACTGGGTACTTTAACCTCTAGACAACAAAATCAAAATGAATCCCACATGGCTGTCCCTTATTTCTAAATCTAGTCAAATGAACAAATAGATTTGCTTTAATCAGTATGCAGTGTTCAGCTCTACGTGTTTACCTACCAGACGATCCGCTTCTTGTTTGATCAAATAATCCGGTACAAGTTTGACCTTCCAGTATCTGACCTACCCCGTAATTCTCCTCCTAAGCTCCTAAATCCTTTTTTTGGCTAAACATACCAAGCAAAAATGTATATATGATTTAGCAATTAATTTTGTGATATACACAGTGTTGATTCTAGCTACTGCATGCTTCTGGTAGATCAACAGGTAGGGCTTAAGCAGTATGTAGATCATTCTAGAAAAGTAAAGGGGACATTTAGATTTTACCTTTAAAATTCTCTCCCTACAAATTTGCATGTAAAAAGTGAATGCATAATGCTTTAGCTTAACTTTTTTTTTTTTTTTTTAAGTGATATTTAAGTATGCATTACTGTTTACAATTGCAATCCTGACACTGGTATAACCCTACATTTTAGATAAAGCATATACACCTAGTAAGAAAATTACAGATAATCAATTATTGACACTATATATAAATGCCAAAAAAACAAACTGTAAAACTTGTAATCTGGGAATTACCAATGGAGCAGTCTGGGCCCATCCAGTTAGGGTCACAGCTACACAGGCCTGTGTCAGGAATGAAGGCACCATGACCGTGGCACTGATCAGGGCACTGGGCTCTGGGCAGCTCACAGTGTGTTCCTCCCCAGCCTGGCTTACAGTGGCACTCCCCACTCACACAGATACCATTATTTGAGCAGGAAGGGTCCAGGCAGTTCACTGTGTACAAATCGTACCACACGTTGTAAACGAGAATTCGACCGCAGTGACATTAAAAGAAGATTGATTTCTATTTAACGAGTCTAATACATGAGCGGTGTGCATAGATAGTAGAATAGATTTGGAAGGGGAAATCTAATATGCACATGAGATAGACAGTGGACTTGTGTCTAGCGAGTTTGTGATAATAACATACACACACACATGCACAAAACCTTTCATCTTAGCATGAAAAATCAATATCCTTCACACTGTATGTCTGTGAATGAAGATTTCCTTTCAAATGCTGCCCCCATCTCGCCCTCTCTCCTTCCCCGGTCTCCTTCTCTAGTCATTCTGAATTGTCTAGCCTGCTCTTCGCTCACTACCTCAAGGTGATCAGGAGTAACTGACATTGACTGTTGAGTTGCCAAGGTGATCAGACTGCTTAAATAGAGTGAAAGCTATTTGACAAATTGCGTGCCCCCAGCCCGAGTTCGTACCCCCTCTCTGTACAACCCGTCTCACCCTTCACTTTCATACAACAAAGTCATTTGCAGAGGGCTGTTCTTTTTAGGCTGCAGAAATGGTGCATCACGTTTATTGATTTTTGTGCTTCTGCCACTCCAGATAAATTGTCTGAGCAACTATATTGCGATGAAAATCTGACAGGAGGGAAGAAAAAGAGAGAGAAAGGGGCTTGTAAATAAAAAAAGGAATAAGTGCTAACCCAGACACTCATGCTTTTTTTTTATTGCTAATGTGCTCTCTCTTTCTCTCTGTCCACAAGATGATGTGTCTGCTCTGTTCTCAACCTAATATTTCCTCTGACCATCACCTATTTTTATATGTAACCCTCTCTTGCACAATTTTCTTGTCTGAGTGCAAGCGTGCAACTCCTCTCATCTCTAAACTATGGATTTTACAAAAATCATTTTAATGTGAATTAAAAAAATATATATATCTATTAAAAAAAACAATTTGTCCAAATAATGTGCCACACGTTTCCACTTTACACAATAAAATAATCACTTATGCCTTGGAGTTATTTAGTAACTAATAGTCCATGTGCTCTTGTAAACAAATTTTGTTAAATGTTAATACAGTACATTCTTTTGTGTTTAAAAAAAAGAAAGAAAGAACGAAAGAAACACACACACCTTCAGCACAGTTATCTCCTTTGTAACCCAGCGAACAGACACAGGTGCCTTCCTTGCAGGTTCCATGGCCACTGCACTGAGGATCAATGCACTGATTTATAGGAATATCACATTCTGACCCCTTCCAGCCACTGTAGCATGTACACGAGCCTTTATCATATTGTCCATTTCCACTGCAGAGCACTGGGCATGCAGCTGTTAGTAAAAGAGAAAGAGAAAGAAAGAGAGAGAGAAAGAAAGAGTGAGAAAGAGAGAGATTTTTTTCATTTACACATGATTTATAGGATTCTTTCTGACAGGTTTGTTTAGTAAACCAGGAAAACAATAAGCATAAAAAAAAAATCACAATAAACTAGATCAAGTTTATGTAAGCATTTTACAAAAAGTGCGCAGACTGCACTGATGACAGATGGAGAAAAACACTCGACTGCGGAACACATGTGCTTGTGCTTACAGCGTTGTAGGAACGGAGAATATGAGGTACAACAAATTAATAGGCATGCCCAATCTGCATACATGACAGCAGATGAACAGCAGGAAGCCATTCCAAAGCATTCTTTAATGGACCTGCTTTCAGGACCGGAGCACGGATTTATTTTAATTTGTTCATCTGCGTAATTTACTTCAGTAGCCGATTATTCCGGTCAGGGTCGCAGCAGGTGCCGGGAACACTGAGTGTGAGGTGGGAATACACCCTGCAGAAGACACCAGTCCATTACAGGCCATTCTGTATAGGCATCATGTCACAAAGTAATGCACAGATTGACTCACTCACGTACACCCATTCACACCCAGGCACAATTCAGAGTATTCCCTTAGCGCCACATCCTTTGGAAGGAGCCTGGTGTATGTGCAGAAACTTTGCCCTGTAGCTCGTAAATTATTAAGCACAAAAATGTTCAACCCTAATTACTAATTGATGCCAGAGGAGCTAATTGCTGAACTTTGCACCCATTTAAAAAAAAAAAATAAAAAAAATAAAAAAAATTATATATATATATATATATATATATATATATATATATATATATATATATATATATATATATATATATATATATATATATATATAATAAAGCATAGATAGATAGATAGATAGATAGATAGATAGATAGATAGATAGATAGATAGATAGATAGATAGATAGATAGATAGATAGATAGATAGATATAAGGTGGGTGCATTTTTAATAGTTCTTGCTGTTAGATTCTGACACATTTAAGTTTTTGATATTGAATTAAAAATGAGTGAAAATGATTGAGCTTCAGATAAAAACAAAATACATTTAATTGTAGCTAGCTGCTGTTGTCATCAAACAACTATATCAACTATAATTAGCTGTGTATACACTAAGAACACAAGCAAAAAAAAAAAAACCCCACGAACAAACAAATAGGGCTATACATCATAAACCCCATGTATGTCATGAATTCCCCCTCTGAGCGTGTGCTGTGCACATCTCGACATGCATCGTAGCTCCGGGCTCAAACACCACTGCTTCTGCACTTTGTATTTAGTTCCTGTAATGTTTTGTTTATACAGTCACGCATTTTGTTTTGATTCAGTCTTGCCCTCTGATTGGACCGTTTCTCAATGGTTTTAAATTTGTTTTTAGTTCAGTCATGATTAGTTTGTGAAGTTTCAGTCGATAAGGAGTCTTATCGTCGCCGAGGCTTAAAACATAAAGCCTGGATTTCCTGTTTCCTGGTTTCTCTTTGTTTCCCAATTCCTTTGTTTCCTGTTCATAGATTATCCCAGTTTGTTTCCGCCTGTCTACGCTTCAGACCTCGATGATATATGGAAATGCCCAAATTGAATACATGCGCTTGCATCCTGCCTCTTCTCACCGAATGTCACAGCTTTGAGTACAATGCGTTTAAAGAACTGCGAAAACAAAAGTTTGTTCTATAATCTTAAAAAAACAAAAAAAAAAACAGAATAATCTCTTATTAACAGACCAAATTTGATAAGGCAATATGAAGCGCACTTCTCTCGTGTGTAGACGACTATAATTGGTTGGGACTTGTGAATAGTGTGTATGTAAGCGAATACGAGTCTCTCACTATGTGTGTCAGTGTGTGCTCATTAATGAGTTGTGATGGATGAGTGCAGGGATGTGAGAACAGATGTGCTCATTGGTTTTTGTCTCATTTATAAGTCTGCAGCCATAAAGAGTGAACTCCTCTCTTTCAAACACCCCTTTCGACAACCACACACACAGTGAAGTATACCACGAGCCTGTTACAAAATGTGGTGTTGGAGATGGTTGCCTCTGGTGATGCATTTGCAATTTACGTTAATGAATGCAAGTCTCCCCGGTTACATTTGACAACAGCTGACTGAGGCAGATTCACCACCAGCGATGTCCTCAAACTGCATTACCCATAACCCTGCCTTAGATCTCTGCATCTCTGGATGGTCCAATCTGCAACTTTCATCAGAGCGTTCCGGGTGAAAAAGGAATCTGATAGCATCCAATATCTTCGGTGCACACAAACACACACATGCACACACCTGCGCATGCAAATCTGCATAGATGGAGGGAGACGCGAAAGAAATCGATAAAAAGATGCGCAGCTATGCGATGAGAGTAGAAGGAGGTCAGGGCTTTGGAAAGGAGGAGAAGATGGCAGAAGTGTTAAGATGAAGAAAACTGTAATGAAACAAAATGTAATCTAACAGTGAGGTAACTAAACTATTAATCACAAGGCTCCCAGGTGAACAATGGGAGATATTGGCTTGCATGAACTCACATCCATCATCGCAATGCCTTAGAGATGCCTGTGCACGCAATGCCCCCTCCTCCCTGCCCCAACGCGCGCACACAAATTTCTGAATACAAGAACTGTTTTTACACACTTTAGATGAAATAGGATGTAATGATTAGTTTAAGCTGCCTGTGTCAGTGAACTTAATTTGTGAATGCACAGAGCTATTATCTAATAAGACTTTTTTTACACACACACACACACACACACACACACACACACACAGACACACACACACGGACACACAAACACGGACACACGGACAAAGGCAGTCCCACTCAGAAAGTTCCAATGGTTCCCAGGTATGGAGCAGTGGGACATCCCTTGGTCATATGGTGAAATAAAAGCCTCTGAGGTCAGGCGCTATATAGTGCACAGGGGCAACATTGTGGCACTTTTGGTGAATGTAAAGGACAACCTCGATTTATCTTTCCTATAGGCAGGCCCTAGATGCATTTTACCTGTGTGATAGATGCGGGCTATGCTACCAACCCCCATCCCTTCCCTGCTGATATTCCATGATCTTCCCAAATACTGCTGTTTACTGACTCTACAAGTTTATATGCGTGAAATGAGACAAAAATACACTATACACTATAGATGGGAAACTAATCCACCACAGGATGCCATGCACACACACAATTTACAGTCGCAAAGCCACCTACCGGCGTGCTTTTAAGCCGTGGGAGGAAACCCACACAGACACGGGGAAAACATGCAAGACTCTACCCAGGCAGTAACATGAGATCAGGATCAAAGCGAGAACCCTAGAGCTGCGAGGAGGCGGCGATGCTACCCGCTGCACCGCCATGCTGACAATTTTTCCTGAATCAGGGTAATTGTTTATGTCAAAGCGGTTGTTAACAGCTGTGTTTAGATTTGATCACTGAAGCGGTGCGCTTGTTTTTTTTTTTTTTGTTCTGCTGGTTTAAAAGCTTTACTGTATCATGTATCATCGCCGGGACGTAATCAGAAAATATTTTAATCCAATTTCGATCCTGGAATGTACAAACAAGAATTATTGAACACCTGAAACTCTGGATGTGCATCTGCATTTTGATAAATGAAACCCTAAGGACAGAAAACGATATATCAAAAACTTTACATCTACATAAGAGCATTGCTAAAAACCCCCAAATAATAACATCCGAGGAAGACGTACTGTTCCCCTTAAGTTCGCCATTGCAAAGGAGCTTTAATACAGAACGTGTTTCAACAAGGTCTATCACCCTGATTTATAGCCCAGATAAACAACAAATGCTCACTTTTTCCTTTTTATGGTTAGCAATGTTGTGTTCTACTTTATGTCTACTTTTTCTTCCTCATGTTTTCTCCATTTTCTCTGTCTCGCTGCTCACTTTGTTATCCCAGCCTCGTATATAAAACCACTGAACACACTATTTCCTCTGTACATAACCTCGTTCCGTCTTTGATTCTAGCGTGTACCAGGGGGGTTGTAAGCGTTCCCCCTGCCACTCGCTGTGTGCACACTTATGACAGAGGTCAGCACGTAAATTGGAAGGTCTCCTACCTTTCGAGCAGTCCATGCCATGGAAGCCGGGGAAGCAGTGACACACTCCTGACACACATTCGCCGTTACCATGGCAATTCCGCGGGCACTCTTGCACCGAGTCTGCGAAAAGGGAGGACGCTTGTCTGAGAAATTGTGGTTATGACAGGAAATATGACTGTAGCCTTGATCCGCCTATTACACTTATCTTATTCTTGTTCATCTTTCCAACCCTTCATCTCTACCTCGTCCTTCACACTCTTAAAGTCGACGGAAACTATTTTTATAACTTTATGTTCCAAGGTCACACATGTGCAGCTCCAGCTGAGTCCTTGGCAAAGTCCGCTTTGTTAAGTGAGCATTCTTGAAAATTCATGACACTGATAATACTCCACCAGGTTCTGATAATTGTTGCTGAGATGAACTGAACCCAAAAAAAAAAAAAAAAAAAAAAAAAACAGTCATGTGAGTGTATGCTTAAGGCTATGTGTACGCATTATGAAGGAGATTTGATAAACGATTTCTCCGGTGTGTCTCTCAAATGTTATTTCCAACCAATGCCATTTGTGTCTATACTTTTTCCCCCCAAGGGTCAAATAAACAAAGGTCTCAGGGCTGAAAATTGGATTGACTCCTTCCCATCTCTTCCTCCCTCGCTTTTTTCTCTTTCTATCTCCAGAGGCCTGCATCATTATTGTTACAACCAATTCAAACCTCAAAGCATTTAATTAGCAATGTTCAGCAGCACAACTGATGTGCATAATGTTAATTGGTGTGATATCACTTATTACAGTTATCTATTCATGTGTGAATAATATTTCTGTATGTGCAAGGTGTGCATCTCACTCAAAGTTAAAAGGCTGTGAAGTATTTAATTCATTTAAATGCTTCACAATATCTTGCCATTAATGATAACAAAGGCATTAAGGGGCATGTTCCTTGTGCCAAGTCTACCCTCTAAACATGAGTCAGTCAACATCTCTTTTGTTTAAGACGTTTCTTCATCTATCTTATTACATACCTCGCTGGCTTCTGTTTAATCCTGGTTGCTAATGCAATAGCAGATCCACAAATAGATTTATTTTATAGATTTTTTCTGCATGTCTCTCCTGTCTTTTTGGCGTTTTTAACAGTCAGAGCTAAATCTTTCTCAAACTTTAGAACAGACGTAAGGCTTTTCTGTGCTAACATTTATCAAACTCCTTTTTTTTGTCTTTTGTTCCCTCTTTTTTTTTAATAACGATTGTCTAAGAAAAAAAAATGAGAAAAAAAAGAGAGCCTGGAAAGAGAACAGCTGTTTGTATCTGCAATGCAAGACGGGGCTTCTGCAAGTGCCTGTAACACGGAAATAAATGAAACAAATACATTTCAAGTACAGATGCATTTAACGCCCGTCAGACGATTACGTGTACGGTGATGTTTCCAGCTATTTATTGAAGCCGTAGTGCTTTTTGTTCCTGAAAGTTCCCTTCACAGAACACTGACATTATTCATAGACCGACTTTTTGATTCATAGACACAATTCAGAAATCCATTAATAATCCATTTTTGGATTTTGTGGTTATATAATGATAATAACTCAATATGAAATTGAATAGGTTGTATTGGACTTTCTAATCCCTGCTGATCTCTGTAGCTTTGAATTCCTGTGAGAAGTGGAGAAATCATAGCAAAGCACCACCCCTCTACTTCTTTCCTTTTGCTCTACTACTCTTCAGATCTGTCTGCACTCTGCAAATGGAAGTGGAGAGCAACTCGGAGTGAATTTCTCGGCCAGTGGAAGATAAGGGCACTGAGTGACTGTGCATGAGTGTGAGAGGCTGACTGACCTAATATAGCTGTGCTGAAGGACACAGCCTCTTTCTCCTTGCCATCATTGTAAAAGGCCAGGTGCCATGTGCCGGGATCCAGATACTGCACAAACACGGCTTCGTTCAGAACCACCGTCTGGATACTGCGCCGCTCTCGAGGGGACTCCACCACGCTCCATTTCTCTTTCCCATCTAAGCACTCCATATAGTCATACTACAGAGAAAGAGCGAGAGAGAGAGAGAGTTAGAAAGAGAGATTAAAACCTTAAAACTGCATTTATAAAGAATCATTCTGTCCATGTCAACCTTTTATACAGAAAAAAAAACAAACAGTGGAGCCCAACCGATGAGGATTCTCCGCACTGCAGACAGTAGACTAAATAAAAATTACCTGTGCATGAGATGGGGGCAGGCCTTTGCGAATATACACGCCGAAAAGTGCATCTTTTCCCAGGGAAATGTTGAATTTGAGAAACTGGGGCTGGCTGAGATGGAGCAGAGATCGCCAGAATACACCTGGTGGTACCTCCTGAGTCACCCGCCTGCCTACATCCAGATTTCCTGTATCTATGCTGCTGTTTCGAAACCCACTAGACCCTAAAAAAGACAGAATTGTAGAAAAATTTACCTCCCTCTCCACTTTTTTATAGAGAAAAAAAAAAAAACAGAATAGCAGAGAATAAAAAAAAAAAAAAAGACATTCTCTCTTTCTTTCAGAAATAAAGCAATCTTAGTCTCAGATCTGATTCAAAATGAATGAAAAGGAAAGCACTTCCTCCCACTGCTGGGTGTTTGGAGCGCCACCGCACTGTACAGTTAAAACAGAAAAGTCAACCGTTACAGAGTTAAATAAAAAAAAAATATGCCACTTTTTTTTTTTGTCATTTAGCATAAAATCTGCCATGTTCTACAGTACAGATCAGGAATGTATCACACATGTAGTAAATTCAGTTTATCAGGAATGTGATCATAGCTTCATCAGAGCACATCTCGAATGTTTCATTTAGATTGAAGGATATGTTTGAAGTTAATATGCTACAACTAAGAAAAGCTCCTCCGATCTGCAAAATGAAACTGTTATAGCGATCAAACAACCACTGTGATTTCACTCTTCCCTTTTTAAAAATAGTTTAGGTGTGGCCGAATATCGCACTGTACCAAAGTATAATAAAGTCAAGACAAGAAAATGTCTCTGTGATGAATCCATAGGGAATATATAAATTAGGCCTCGACAAAATTCCTTCTGATAACAGCAGCAGAGAGGAAAAGCAGGACTTGACAGCTACAATATCTGTTTCTCAGTGCCACTCTCTTTCTCTCACTCTTGTCCATCTCCTCAGAGACCCCATCAAAGTTTAAAAAGAGCTCCAGTATGATAAGAGCGTGTATATTCTCCAGCCTAAGGCCTGTAGTGCACGTCAACAAAACACAGTCCCTGTTTACCCTCCTAATGACACATGCTGTTATTCACTTCTGATTTAATGGAAAACGCTCATGTGCTCTCTCTCTCTCTCTCTCTCTCTCTCTCTCTCTCTTCTCTCTCTCTCTCTCTCTCTCTCTCTCTCGCATATTCAATCTGCCGCTCTTTTTGTTGCTCCCAATGATGGTTGAGTGTAAATGGATGCAGCATGCAGCCGACTCTTACTCTCTCCTTAGCTTTTGTGCAAGGGAGAACACACACTCACACACAGCCCTGCTGTAATCAGGTCAGTTCGACGCAGGAGACCACTGGCCTGACAGAGTAAAGCTGTGAAAAATGGAAAAGGAATAAAGAACAATGAAAACACAATCAGGAAAAAAAGTGGCTATCACATGAGTGGAGTGAGCCGCCGCTCATTAATACGGGGCAGCAAAGAGCAGGGCGAGAAATGGAGCAACGGCAGGAGGAGGGAAAATAAAAAGTTGCGCCGGGAAGCTGAAGACGCCTCTAGGATGGTTGGTGGTACTGCCCTGAAACAGTTCGCCTCTGTTTCCTGAGGAAAGTATCGAATAAGCGTGAGAGTTAACGTAGATCAGGAGTAAAAGTTGCCGAGAACAAAGCAGACAACAGTGATTACCTTGAACAAAGGCAAAAATAAAAAGCCACAGAAATGTTGAAATATGGCAAAGCGCAGTGAAACGTAGATGAAATGCAGCATGGGGGCGAACAAAAGCGTCGCTAAACAGACAAGATCAATCAGAACACGGAGATATAAGAAATACCTTAAATGCATATTCATGAAGTGCACATGTGCAGGTGTGAGGAGGCCCTGATGCAACCATGTTGAAAGGTGGAGATTTGAGGCTCTTGAAATGGAGTGCATTTTTTTTCCAGCCCACACTTTAATCAGAGAGGAGAGCACTTCCAACTCATCACACACTCACTCGGATAGCAGTGTGTGGAGAGGGAGGATGAATGCAAAACTCAATAGAGGGGGTGAAGAGACAGAGAGACAGAGAGAGACAGAGGAAGAATGAGATATTCGTGCTTGACACAGCTGTGAAGTTAAGCGCTTGAAGATTATGATTGGGGAAACTGTTCAGCTGTCTTTTTGGGTAAAAGGAAATGCATTGTGATGGAAAGTGTGTGTGAGTGTCTGAACCGCGAAAGAGCGAAAGAGGACGTGAGACGTGAGCCAGTATGGAGCTCACGGTGAGCGAGTGTCTGTTTGACTAATGCTAGAACAACACTATACTCTTTAAATATGTGACGTCTCTCAAGATCTGGCGGTAGTTTATAAGAGACTTCAAAGAGGTTTTGAACCAGGATTGTCTTAAGTATACTGTATAAACCACTCTGCTCTTCTCAGGAGTACCAGAGATGCAGCTAGAGGAATTAAATATCCAAAAAGATTTGTTGATGAAAGATAGATGAAAGACATGTGTGTCAGTGAGAAAGCTAGCGAGAGAGAAAGCAAAAATATTGCACTGGTCAGAAGAGAGTGTGAGAGAGCAGAAATCTTTAACCAAAAGTTGTCAGAGAAGTCTACAAATTAGTCAGAGCATGGAGAGATCCTTTGGTCTGTTCAGTCTTTACACTCTGTGCCACTCCTCCCCACCTAAATGCCGCCTCGCTGAGCGCTTGGACCACGGGCCTGTGGCTCCACAGACTGTGCTGCTTACCTCTGCCTCCAGAGGGCCCTGTGGTCTCATCATTGGTGCCAGGCATGCCTGCTGTGCCCAAGCCGTGGCTCAGCACGGGAGCTTCCACGGGCTTCAGCTGCCAGGTCAACCCCAACAGGTTTAAAGCTGCAAATATGAAAGAAAGAACAGAGCCAAAGGAAAAGGAGAACGTGTCAGTGAAAACAGGAATGAAGACCAAACGCCTACCCCAGGGGTGTCAGACTCCAGTCCTGGAGGGATGCAGCACTGCAGAGTTTCGCTTTCTTTCTACCTCATTTAACACACTTAATTCGACGCATAAGCTAATTCCCACCGCTTCCATGGTCTGAATTTGCTGGGTTGGGAGGCAGAAAGGAATCTCTGCAGAACCGATGCCCTCCAGGATGAGAGTTCGATACGCCTGGGTCTGCACAAATCACGCTGGTGAGCATTACATTCAGGAGGTGTACATGAAAGATAGAAAGCAACACGAAGCGCTGAGATTAATATCTGGAGGGACGTGAATCAGATCTCAGCGGAGACTGGATGACAAACACATGCGATGGTTGACTGACTTCATGACAGAAACTTTTGATTATACATTTAGTGGGACTAATGGGACTGCTTTAGTCGCTGCTCAGACAACTGCTTACTGTTTCTCTAAAAATTTCTATTCTCCCAGCGCAGCTCTGGCTTGTATATGTTCTCCAAAATTCTTCTATATTTTTCAACACAATCTTTCCCATCACGAGGTTTGGAAAATAGCCCCCTTTTTCTGAGGTGGCAAAGTCGGCACCTGTGGCTCGGGCAATGGTGGACGCTACGTCTAACACATCTAATCCTTATCCATGTAGAAATCTTCGCATTTCTGTCTTTGCGAGGGGAATGACAATTATGACTCGCTGCTCTATATTATTTTCCGCTTGCAGATGTTGGTAAAATAGATGGTAATTGGCACTTTTCACAAAATGCCTCAACGCTTATTTTTTATGCGGAGGGAATCAGGGACCGGTGGGAGGCAGCGAGAGAGAGAGAGTCAGAGAGAAAGAGAGAGAGAGAGCGAGAGAGAGAGAGAGAGAGAGAGAGGGAAGCAAAACAACAACCAAAGCTTAAAAGAAACAAAGTATCTGAAAGACGGGAGATAAAAATAGACTTCCTCACACAACAAGAAACTTGAAGACACCTCTTTTTGTGTAAGAGCTGACACCGTTTTGAGTACGCTGTAAGCGGCAGGCAAAAAAAAAAGCAGGCGGTTTCTCTTTCTTCCCTTTCCTTCATTACTCACTCTGAAGCCATTTGATTTGTTTGAGGCCTGAGTTCAGTCGGCAGCTCCTCATCTCCTCAGCTTCTTCTTTCAACTGCTGCCAAACAACTTTAGTGGAAAGGCATGGAAAGACAAAGCTAACTTCCCTAAATGCACCAAAGCGTCACCGAAAGTAGACGCCACCAGGCTGATTGTGGGTCTTTGGACTGAATTTCTGTCACCAATGCGCCTCCTTAATTAAAGCAGACTTGCTTTTGAGTAAATGTCCTTCAGCATCTCTATCATCTTCAGTGTTGACATCATTCACAAACACACACACACACACACACACACAAAAGAGAGAGACGGCAGATGACTCTCAGGAAGAACGAAAACACCAGGAGCAACAGAAACTTAATGTAATGGGTAATGCCCACAATGCCACACCGAGACATACGATGTTTACACTGACAAATCTCTGCTGAATACCTACGAGTGTTATAGTGACTGGGTTAGCAGTGCGAGGTGAAAGATTAAACTAGATTCTTGTGAATCTTTTTCCTCCTATTTGCTCAGTCAGTCGTTTCCTTTCGCACGCACGCAAACAAACGCACGCGCACCTCCACGCTCCGGCTACATCTTCCCCGCAGTGATGGCGTGGAAAGAAGGCTGTGTGTTAATGACTCCCGCCCCTTTGCTCACCTTCATTCTGCTTGCCTATCACACCTAAATCTCATCCCAGAAAATCAATTTTCTCTCTTGTCAAATTCCATCTCCCCTCTGTCTGTGCCTCGGAGAGAACACCCTCCCCCCTCCCCCATTTTGTCACTCTCAGTTGAAGGAAAGAGCTGACACACATAAGAGAGTGTGCAGATATACTGCACTAGCTTTTCGCTTCTCACTTCTCACTTGTTCTGTCTCTCATTTCACTGATGCACTTTTCTTCTCTTTCCTCTCGCCCTGCTTCTTTTCACCACCACCCTCTTCCTGTATCACGCTGCCGTTCTGCTGGAGATACAGCTTAAATGGGGTGGATATAATCAACAGACGAATTAGAAAATGAATAAGTAACAGACAATGAGCAGCATCTGTGGCATCATAGAGAGATCCCACACAGATAGATTAACTGCAGTTTAGACACTTTGGCTCTCTGGGCTATGTATATATATATATATATATATATATATATATATATATATATATATATATATATATATATATATATATATATATATATATATACATAGACACACACACACACACACACACACACACACACACACAAAAACGCATTTTGTGTGTGTGTGTGCGTGCGTGCGTGCGTGCGTGTGTGTGTGTGTGTGTGTGTGTGTGTGTGTGTGTGCACACGTCAGTGTGTGTCAGTAGATGGCAGTGTTGAGTTGAAACCATACTATGAGATGCAACAGGCGATCGCTAGAAATTAGGGAGTGAGTAAAAACGATGAAAGCAAGGAAGAGAGAGTTTGAGGCAGTTTTGTGTCCTGGTATAATGCACACCCTCAGATTCACACACACACATTTTATAAAATAAATGTAGGGTTGACAAATTAACTATAAAATGCATCCTATTGAAAAATAGGATGCATTTTATAAATATCATTTCATGCAATCCTCATGTATAATTCAGTGTGTTTAGTGCACGTGTGCGTGTGTGTGTGTGTATGTGTGTGTTACATGATGCAGCAGCAGATGGGAGACTTTACGAGTGTTGACTGCGAGCCGAATCCTGCGGTTTACCGAGCACACTCGCCATCAAGGATGCGAGAGGGAGAAATGGATATGTGGCTTGTGAGTATCTATATGTATCTTGGCCACATTGCCATGGCAGGTGTCTGCATCTGGAGTGTTCCAGAACGACAAAGGCTGGCTGGCTGGATGGGAATGGGGCAGTCTTTACCACAAGGTTAGAAGAGAGATAGAGAGAGACATCGATATGAAAAGCGATAGATAGACAGAGGGCTGTTTTAGTATTGTGTGGTTTAATACAAATAAGATGGCAGGGGGCTGCTTCCTGGAGAAGATAGTCATTCTTCATGTAAAGGGAGACCCAGGAGAACCTCCTGGCTCTAGCTGGGGCTTGGTTTATTTATGAGTGTGTGTGTGTGTGTGTGTGTGTGTGTGTGTGTGTGTGTGTGTGTGTGTGTGTGTGTGTGTGTGTGTGTGTGTGTGTGTTTGCCAGAGTAAGAGAATATGTGCATACTGAGTGTTGCAAAAATACCCATCTGTGATTGAACTGCACCTGTCATCACCAGTTAGACCCCTATGTCCAGATCATGTATCCACAAAAATGCAAACATACCCAGGTGGCTGGCGGCGAATAGTAGAACAGACCCATATGCCTGCGTCCAGTGCTGTTGCTGGCGGTCTGTTTCTATGCTGATGAGAGAAAATCATGTGCGAGAGGATCCCGGGGTCCAACTCCACACTGAGCCTGAGCTAAAAATACTAGTACAGAGAGCCAGTGCTGGCCTCGCACTCTGCCACACACATACACATGCACATGCTGAAACCGTCAGGAGGCTCTTCTACTCAACCAACACCAGCTGGATGCATTTTGGAGAGTTAAACACTGTGTGTTTGCAATAAACACTGCAGCAAAAATGAAAGGGGAAATCTTCAAACCGGCTTCAAATTTCAACAGAACAGACCTAGTGCACCTGCAACAGACCCGGATAGAGCGACTACTGAAGGAGGATGAATGTAAAAAAATATATTTTGCATTAGCAGATATTTACATTAGAGCTTACTGCATCAGGTAAAAATTATTAGAATTCGTAGGAAAATAAATAAATAAATAAATAAAAATCCACAAGGATAAATATAGTTCAAATGTATTCTAAGGTATTTACATACTTATTAATTAATTAATTAATTAATTGCTGAACTTATTTATTAAATACATTTTTATTTATATTTTTAACAAATAATTCCCATAGAGACTAAATCTAAAGATGTTCACGAAATATGCTAAGAACCTACAGTATAAAATAATGTATTCAGCCATTACAACACTATTTTTGTCTCATCATGTATTAAATCTTTATTACAATTTGAACTGTTAATTAATTCAATGAATAAAAATATCAAAATTAATTCAAGTGTATCTGTCTTTCAGATGTAGAAAAATAAAGTATGTTATAAAAGAAAATAAATTAATCCAAAACCCCCCCCCTTTTTTTTTTTTTTTTTTTCCACACGAAGCAGCGTGAGTCATTTGGCTGTTGTGTAAACTACAGACGGGAGGACGCATGACTTCTGAGACTATTCCGGGAACGCTAGGCGTGAGGCGGGAATACATCCTGTAAGGGGTGCCAGTCTACCACAGGTCAACATGAGTGCACGCACGCACGCACGCACGCACGCACGCATGCACGCACACACACACACACACACACACACACACACACACACACACACACACACACACACACACACACTCATTTACACCAAAGGGCAATTTAGCAGCCAGTTCACCTGCAAGCATATCTTATGGAGCTGAGAAGAAACCAGAAACCCTGAAGGAAGTTCAAGCTCCAAAATAAACCTAAAAGCCTAGAGGTATGAGGAGGCAGTGCTTCCTCCTGAGACACCATACCACCCAGGAAATATTATAAAACATTAAATTCAACCCACAAACTGTGAAGTTACCTGACATCTCTACTACACATACTTATTTAGTCTCCATTTGCTCGTATAATAAGCTCCACTCTTCTGAAAAGACATTCCACTAGATTTTGTAGTGTGTTTGTGGAGATTGGTGCTCATTCAGCTACAAGGGTGTTAGTAAAGTCAGGTACTGATGTAGGCGAGGTGAGGAGGCCTGGGGTGCAGTCAGCGTTCCAATTCATCCCAAAGTTGTTCAATAAGGACAATGAGGACAGAGCTCTATAAAAGGTCCCTCAAGGTTTTCACATGTAAACCATATTGTCATGGAGCATCGTGGTATTGTCATGATGGAGCAGGTTTGTGTCTCCTAAGTGAAAGGAGAATTTAAGGCTACAGCACCCAAAGATGTCCTAAACAATTGTGTGCCTTTGACTTTGTGGTAACCGTGTGGGCAAGAACCACACAGGGCTGGAAAAGTCATGTGTCCCAATAAATTTGCCCATACAGTGTAGCTGATAGATTTAAAATTACAAATAAAGGATGAATTAATAAGAATCGTCCTATTTACATAGAAATAACTGAGAAAGAATAAATTAATAATAATAATAATAATAATAATAATAATAATAATAATAATAATAATAATAGATGACCAGAGGTGTGCACTATGAAACATGTTCACTAGCACCAGTTTTCACGGTCTGCTCTCATATCCATTCATACACACACACATTATGGCAAAAGTGACACTAGCTTTAGCCCCCTGTCATATGTGTTGACTATGAGCGTACATATGGTCCGATCACAAAATAAAAAAAATCACATCACATGTTTATGTCCCAGGAGAAAGCGGACAGGAATATGAGATTTGGCAAGCATTTGCTATATGCATCCATATCCATTATTCATAAAACACATCATCTCTCCCCTCCCTGTCTCAAGCTGTCTCACACAGCACACACACTAACAGGTTTTCACTTCTACACCTGTGGTACACTCAGCATGCTCATGCTTCCGTGAATTCTAGTGTACATGTTCGTGCGTATGTGTGTGTGTGTGTGTGTGTGTGTGTGTGTTCGTGTGTATAAGGGAGAGGGGGAAAAAAAAGGGATGTGTAATTGCTTCCCTTTTTTGTGTGTGCACACATATCGAGCTCTGCGGGTCCTATTTTGTGTTTGCCATCTTATGTGTCTCTATTTCTGTACGTAAGCGATCTGTGTAGCAAGCGATCTGCCTATGTAGTGTAGGTGTGTGAGTGGGAGATCAAAAAAATTGTGTGTGTATGTGTGAGTGTGTGCCTTCCACAGATGAAGGACAGTGTTTTTCATCACAGAAACCAGGACATCCCATCTATTCCTCCACTCCTCACTCCACCCATCACGTGCACTGTTACAGTAGCGTAACTGGAGCAGAAAAGAAAAAAAAACCTTCGTAGTACTTAAAAAAAGGTAATTTTCCCGTACCTTATTTTTACAATCTCCCTTGGCCTTCCTAATATATGCATATTAACTGTTCTAATTTACCACGAAATTAACGAGACTGACCTCAATTAGGGCAATAAATGTAAGCGGAGACTCGCAGGATGGTAAACGCAACCGGTTTACGGAGCTTTGGCACACAAAAAAAAGGAATTGCTCGTTTAATCCGCCGCCTTTACACAAAGGACTCGCGTTTAATCAAGTGCTCTCACGCCGACTCTTCTCGTCCCAAAGAGGCGCCTGTGTCTGGCACAAACAAACGGTCCTGCTTCGGCGGCCATTAGCATCTTCGAAACTGTCAAACGGAAAGCTAATGTTTAAATGACTGCTGGCTGAGTGTGTGTCACTTTCATGTGGTGGGATAGAGGAAGGTGAAGGTTCATCTCAAACTAGCAGACACAGAAGACAAGGCTTGGTGTGTGTATGTGTTTGTGACAAAGGGCAACACTGGAAGGAGATTTATCATAAATGAGGAGCTAGTGTTAAGGTTTGAAGTTTGGTTCTTTTAAAGCTTGGGAAAGACCCAGGGGTACTGTGTGTGTGTGTGTGTGTGTGTGTGTGTGTGTGTGTTCCGGCCAGTGCCCTTAGGGAGAGGAGCAGCTTCAAATGCACAGTTAATGAGAGAAGCAATCAGTAGCATCCTAACCCATCAGCGCTGCAGCCGTAACACACACTCTCCTCCTGCGCCTCCAGGGACGAGCGCAGCCTAATGATGAAACCAAAACCTCATTGACTGTAATTCAAAGGTTAGAGCAATTGTCCTTTGACTCTCTTAGCAACACACACACACACACACACACACACACACACACACACACACACACACACACACACACACACACACACA
The DNA here is from genome assembly GCF_946808225.1 of Silurus aristotelis. NCBI lineage: Eukaryota > Metazoa > Chordata > Actinopteri > Siluriformes > Siluridae > Silurus > Silurus aristotelis. The sequence continues at coordinate 16,684,612 of NC_139587.1, forward strand.
CACACACACACACACACACACACACACACACACACACACACATTCATGCAGACGAATGTCACATGCCTGACTTCCCATCTCCTCATATACATAAGAACATGTCACATTTTTTTAGACATGAAAAACAGGGATGGTGTGAGGACATGTGCGCATAAGAGGTTCTGATGGATTCGTAACGAGAAGTCATTTGTATTGTCGTAAATCACTGCGAGATGATTAGTCTCTGGCCGCACACACACACACCCACACACACACACACACACACACACACACTCACACACACACACACACACACACACACACACACACACACACACACACACACACACACACACACACCTTATTTCCAGTTTAGATTGAGAGACAGTGAGTAGGGTCTATATTTCAGTGTGTGTGCGTGAGTGTGTGTGTGTGTGTGTGTGTCTGCCTCATGGCTCATCTATTCACATTAGTGACAGGAAATGAGAGGCAGCTGAAATCCTGAGCTAGATCAATGCTACAGTCAGACAGCACCATCCACACCGTCTGCCTTTATTATCAGGTCCTAACTCAACTCTCGCGCTCGCTCTTCACCCTCTACAAATAACAGACCGAGGCACACTGTAAATAACACTCTCAATTTACATGGAATAAATGGCAACCTATAACTATAAATCCTACACCCTACACACTGATTAGGCATAACATTATGAACACCTGCCTAATATAGTGTTGGTCCCCTGTTTAATGGCTAAACAGTCTTAACAGCATTAACTTCTTCAGCATTTTATGCTAAAGAAGCTTGTCTGTTGGATCGGACCACACGGACCAGCCTTCGCTCCCCACGTGCATCAATGAGCTACAACCCTGTCGCCGGTTCACCTCTGTTCCTTCCTGGACCACTTTTAAATCATACTGAGCACTGCAGACCAGGAACATCCCACAAGAGCTGCAGTTGTGAAGATGCTCTGACCCAGTCGTCTAGACATCACAATTTGTCAAACTTGTTCAAATCCTTACGCTTGCCCATTTTGCCTGCTTTTAACACGTCAACATTGAGGACAAAAGGCTCACTTCTTGCCTAATATCTCCCACCCAATAACAGGTGCCACGATGTTATTCACTTCACCACTCACAATGTTTTAATGTCTTAATGTTATGCCTTGTTGGTGTAGACCAGCTAAATGATGAGAAAATGGCTTCAAGTACTTATGTCTAATGTATGAATTTAATCCAGTATTTGAAATCTGAACCTAAGTAACGGTATTAGCAATGCAGGACCACACATTCGTTCGCAACAAACAGTCCCATCTCGATATCGACAAATACTAGAAATTGCATGCTTAATTTATGAATTCATATTGTTCTGCCAAAATATGTATTTCATTATTTATTTTTTTATTTTTTTACAAATAAAAGAGTAAATGGGATTTACATTTAAATCTCAGTACACAGAGAAAACTTTAGCTTTAAACAAACTCTTCCTTTGCCGTATACCTTTATGATTTATAATCGCACTCTCCGGTGTCACCCGGTAGACGATGGGTTCCCTTGTGTGTCTGGTATCTTTTTCACCATCATTTTTCCCGGCCGCTGGCACCTCTGGCTTCCTCATTAGGGCTCTAAAACTACATGTGGCTTGGCTTCTGTAAAGCTGCTTCTCTTAACAGTGATAGATAAATAAAACCAAATTCAATAGGATTAAAAGTATTGAGCGTAGTTTTCCCTGTATATATTGACATAAGATGCCTAAGATAACTGTTCTTTACACTACTGCAGTTATAAAGTAACTCGTAATAAATAATAAAGGTCTCGACTCTCTTTATAGTCTCACTGATCCTCTTTGTGGGTCTTCCTCTCTCAATAGTTACATACAGATTTATTGACACTAGAAAAAAATGCTTTTTGACAGATGTTTTGTCGAAAAAATAAAAAAAAATGGCCGTGCAACCTGAAGTAGGTGTAGAGCATCAAGAAAAAATAAATAAATTATATATATATATATATATATATATATATATATATATATATATATATATATATATATATATATATATATATATATATATATCGGCTGCTGGTTGTGTGAACAACTGCTATCAATCTTGCAAAATGTTGCAACAGACATGTAGACTTGCATATAGATAGACAGGCAGACTGATAGACAGGCAGACTGATAGACAGGCAGACTGAAAGGCAAGCAGACAAACAAAGCAGACCAACTGATACATGCAAACACCAACGCTGTAAAAAAAACCCGGTGCTATCATACGAAGAATGATTGATTGGAACATTACAGGACCAGAAGAGGCTAAATATCAAGGCTGACTATTAACGGATTGGCACGGAGAGTCAGAAATCAATGTAACGGCCTCTGAAAGACTCATTAATACTTTACAGCAAGACACTGAGGTCATCTATAGTGGGGCCTTTGGACTGGGAGTTGGCCCTTGATCTGAACGAAGCCACCAGGAAGTCAATGACAGACAGTAGGGGAGGGGGAAAAAGATCAAAAAGCTTCACATCAGAGATGACACTCTGAGATGACGTGCTTTTTTTTCATTTTTTTTTTTCAGAGGAAGAGGTGATGAGAGAGATGTGTAAAAGAGGACATGGAACTGACATAACTGGTCAGCCTGGACATCACAAAGCTCTTCACCTCAAGTTTATATATCTGGGAACCTCAGATTACTGCATAACTTCATCCTGATCAGTCAAATCTTATGGAGGAAAAAAAAAAAAAGAAAAAAAAGAGAGAGAGAGGAAGAGAAAATAGCAAACGGTTGCATCCTCCCAAGTCCCTTTAGGGAAACAGTGATGTAATCTGAGTGCACTATCGTCCTTCCCTGGCCTGTTGTGTCCCTTCTGTTATTTCGCCCTTGACTCCTTTTGCCCTGCTGCATCTGTTAATAGCGACCCGCTTATTGAAACAGACACACTATACACAACATATGCTGCCTGTTTCATATGCACCATATGCTAATCTCTCTCTCTCCCTCTCTCCCTCACGCTTTCTGGCTTTTAGTACCGTTTTAAAATGACATTCTCATCTTAGGGTCAATAATACCATTTGGCACATGCACAAATACAAACTTCTCACACACTCGCCACACACACACACTCCTTTTTAAACACAACTGAAAGAGCCTTCCGAAAGTGGTTTCGCAGTCATGTAATTGTGCATCTCCGCTGCCAGCTCCTGTTTTACTTTTAATTTTGACATTCTGCAGAAAGCGGCCAAGAGGTGGATACGATGTGGCTGCTTTTAAAAAAGCGCTCACAGTGGAATGCATCCAAAAGTGAAATAAGTTCATAAGTGCAGAATGTTGTGGAGCACGGTTCAGACCATACGGGTCACAAGTTGGGGGGTGAGTTTAAAAAAATTCACTAAATAATAATACATGGAAAAAGGAGGACAGAAATGAAATGAAAATCTGAAATGAGATGAAACTCATTTAATTGTCACTGCATATAACAAAAATATTTACATGTTTCATGAATTGAAATGAAGGTTTAGTCTAATCTTTACTGTTTTATAAATACTATAACGTAAGAAATCTAATCTATATAGAAAGAGTATGAGCATTGTTATGGTTTAATATGTGTGTGTGTGTGTGTGTGTGTGTGTGTGTGTGTGTGTGTGTGTGTGTGTGTGTGTGTGTGTCTCTGTGTGTGTGTGTGTGTGTTTTCTCCCCCACAGCAGCAGCAGGTAAAGCCCCCCGGGCTAGTGCTATTTCTGTATAAAGAACACACAAATGTAAAAGCACCGTAAGCCTGTAAGAACACATTTTGTTACTCAAATATTTTTGGAATAACAAAATCTTCTTTTAATGAGTTTTGTGACATTTACTGCATGTTTTCAACTGAACTTTTCAAATATTTTGAAATATATTAATTGCAAATGCAATCCAAGCTCCATTTTCATAGAGAGAAATGCTAAAAAAATTAAACCCATTCCTTATATAATTTTTTTAGTTGTTGAAAATTGTTTATGCACACATTTTTACCTGTGATATCAGAAAGTGTTTAACAATTTCCTAAACAATTTCGCAATGCTATTGCTAATATTCAATCTGCTGTATAACACATTTCTATGAATATAAAATTTGAAGGCTCATAAATTTTGAATCCATTCAAATTTGAAAGGTTTTTTTTTTTCTAGTACCCCCAATCTGCCACAAAGTGTGTGGGATCGGAGATGTGTGTCATGCTCTAATCAGTAGTGAGCAGACAGGGTAAGCGGTGTAATAACACAAGCATGCTGGGTGCATAGCATTATGGATAGAGGAGAAAAGCGACCTGCTGAGAAGGTTTTGGAATTGCACTGAGTGCTTGTGGAGGTCGGGATAAGTCATTGGTGGGCAGTGGGGAAAAACGATTATGGAAGCTAAAAATATAGGTGGAGAGGATACAGAAAGGAAAGAAAGAATGTGTGTGAAAGAGAGAAAGGAAGAGAAGGATTAAAAGTGGAAGCAGGGCAAGAAAGAAAGGGTTTTCATGACACTCGCCACATGGCCTGTCTCTATTGATGTATGAGGAGCCATAGTGTCCCAGCTTGCATAGAGGTGACACTGTATACACACACACACACACACACACACACACACACACACACACACACACACACACACACACACACACACACACTTTCCCAGCTCAAGGGCACCAACACAGACACACAATGGTGGATAATTTATTATATATACCTGTATGTGTGTCTGCATGTGTGTGTGTGGGTGTGTGAGTGTGGCATGCAGACTCATGCGCCGGCCTTTGTTTGTTTGCTTTTTATATATGTTAGCTTTCCAGGTCTGTGTTTGGACTCGTTCAGATCCATGAGTATTGTGTGTGAACTGATCCTTGCTTTAGTGCTTGTCCGTCTGCTGTCTAGACGAGAGCACATCGAATCTGAGTGGAAGCCTAAAGGGGCCTAAACCTCGTTATAGCTATTACACATTCCATCTGTCCCTGTCCTTTCCTCCCTCTCTCTATCTCTTTTTCTCTCTCTCTCTCTTTCTCTAGCTTACTGTGTGTTTGAACATGGTTGATCCCAGGAATCAGGAGAGCTTTAGAGCAGACGCATCTCGTGGGAGCCGAATAGCGTTTTGTCTCCTCCACAACATATGATGACAGACCTGCTCTTCTTTTGCATCAGGACCGCTCACCTGTATCCTAGCAACAGCCTCCCTGCTGTGGCAGCCACTCCATGCAGAGATAAGCGAGCGATCAGGAGGGCACCAAATGAGTTATATGTCTCAATCTTTCTCTTTCACCTTTTTCTTTATGGGTCACCGTTTCTTTACTTATTGATCTCACCCTGTCAGCGCACTCTCACAGAACCAAATAACTGCAATGTAATTTTTTTTTTCTTTAACATATTCAAAGAAACAGGGCCCAGACTTCTTTGTGATTCATTCCTGCATCGTTTTCCCTTCGTTTTCTTGTACGAAAGTGTGATTATTGGCCATATGGGCGTTCACATAGTATGATTCTCTATGAGATCACATTGTACATCTCTTTCCTGACTGTAGTTTTTGCTGAAGTACCTGGAATTGTAATTTATCCCTGTAGAGAATGTAATGCAAATCTTGTACGCATCTGCAAAAAAAAAAGTCCTTTCCTCTTCTCCTCAATGCACTTTTGTCATCTCTCTGGTGCCAGGATTGCTGGGCCGGTCTCAGTGGAGCCACACTCTGTGTTTGAGCTGAGCAAAGTGCTGCAGCAGCACATTTCACCATGTTCGGTTACACATGCTCACAGTCATTGAAGGCCAAAGGCAGCCTCAGTTGGCCCACAATTATCGTCGCTACTTATTAGCAGAGAAAATTTCAGAATAAGCAAATATGTCAAGCAAATCTTGAACGCTTAGTAAAATTGTGTGCTACCTTAACACAGTTGATTTGCTACAGACATTCTTTTACATCCTGCTTCTATTGGGAAAACAGTTGATCTAAATACACTAAATGCTAAATTAGCCCAAGGAGCTTTATTGAAATCAGTCATTATTCAGACAGGGTAAGATTTCCAAACATATGTCTGATAACTACTGATGCTGGAGGATGTTTGTAGTAATTATAATCAGATTCACACTGGATAAGGAAACTCTGTATAAACCACTCAAATAGATGCGTCTTCACTTCTATACACTAAACAATTCCATGTACTGTACATTACATAAACTTAATTTTATTACATTGATTTTTCAGAGCCACTAGTTTTTAGTTTTGTGGCTGTTTAATAATTAACAGGTCACATACACAAGATGGGCAAATACAAACTGCTGGAGATGTTCTATTGATTTTCTTTCTATTGAAAGTACAAAACCAGTTCCAGCATGACAATGTTCCTGTGCACAATATAAGTGTGTCCTACTGAACCCTAGCCCTTTAAAAACCTATCTGCACCGGAGGCCTTCTCAGCCGACTAATGCTTGAATGCTGAAATTACCACAGCCAAGCTCAAAAGCACACATGGGCGTGATGGTCAGGTGTGTACAACGTTTTGCCATGTACAGTAGCGTACGCAGAGTTACTAACTTACTGCTTTGTATCTCATTTTGGAGAGGATCCACTGTTAATTACATGGGGTTGTATCTGCTGGTCATTTCATAGAAAGTAAAATGTGGTGTAATAATTCCAGTTGTGTGCACAAGCACTCTGGTAAAAAAAAAAAAAAAAAAAAAAAAAAGAAAAAAAAACACTGACTAAACCCCCCTAGGGGTAATAATACTAAAACTAGCTCGATCCGAACAGGACATAAATATAGGCGACACACAAAACACAAAAGAAATACCCTTGTTTTTGTCCTGGAAGCTGCAACAAGCCTTTTTCTTGTTCACAACACAAGCTAGCACCTGCTTCCCTCCGGCTATGATGGACAAATCTCAGGCGTTGGTATTTGAGATTTGTTCACTGAGCCTTTCAGTTAAGCCGCCACTGCATGGAGCTAGGCAGGTAGGTAGCTCTGTAACGCAGAGGGGGGCCGGGTGGAGCCTGAGGGACTGGCAGTGGATCCAGCACAACATTACACGGACGACTCAAGGACAAAGAAAAGATGTGCGGATATTTCAATACAAGCGCAGAGACAGAAGGGGGGAAGATCGAGCGGGGGTGCTGATTCCTGCACTTGCTGACTGGCCCATCTGTTGAGCGCAGTCTCAAGGGTAGGTGAGGGCAACGCAAGGCTACGTGACACATCTGCCCTTAACCAGGGGCTTTAACAGAGGGGCAGGGAGGGGACCGAGGTACGGACAACAGGTTCAGCTCCACGGCTCAGGTCAAGGTTTCTAATGGGAGCCATAAAAAAACTCATTTTTCTCTTACATTCAGTTTCTGTCTTGATCAGTCAGCAGCAAATACTAGTTTTATAGTTATCCCTTTATAATAATCCCAGGCTCATGACTTGAGCACCGACATCACAAAATGTATATATATATATATATATATATATATATATATATATATATATATATATATATATATATATATATATATATATATATATATAAAACATTTTTTCTATAGTTAGGCATAGTAGACTAGTTCAAACATAAAATGAAACAAGAGAGGTCAGAGAATGTGTCTGTAAAATAAAACTCTTAAAGATGTCCCTCACAGATGCAATCTGGAAGTCGTTTCTATGTTCTCGAGTTGTAATAAATTATACAATAGCTATGTGCAAGTCAATGACTAATAGAGCCTATCACAGGCTACGACCAGAGGCAGATTGCTAGGAATAAGTAGGAGAAAATCACCATTCCTCATCAGACGTGTCAAATAATGAGCAGAAGCATCTCGATTAATCAGTAGTCATGAAAACACAAAGGCTTACAATATGCAAAAAAAAATGGAAAAGGCAATTCAAACAGAAAAGTCTCTCAGAAGCATGGCTTGAGATGAACTATTACATTATTTACGCATATGTCTACAAATTATGGCTTTTCTTTTTCAAACCAGATGTTTCCCTCTTTGTTAATAATCTATTTACGATTGTTGCATCTATTAATTTCAGCCGTTGCATTTTATATTGAAGCATCAACCCAAATCGTCAGTCTGTCACACTCCTACAAGCATCTCAACAGTTTGCATTTTCCATTTCAGTTCTGTGGACCCATGACTCACATCTGCCAACCCCATCTGTCCTGTGCATTTCTTCAGGCACTGAGTCACTTACACATAAAAATCCTACTCTCACAAATTTTTTATATGTGGTGCAATAAATCATAATCCACAGCATTCATAATCATGACTCTGAACCTTGCAGTTGATCAGCAGTAACGATTTACACAAACCCGTTACACAAACTTGTATACTACTACTACAACTATCACCACTACTACAACTGCAACAAATACTACCACCACTATCACTACTACTACAACCACAACAAATACTACCAACACTACTACTACTACTGCAACTGCAACAAATACTACCACCACTATCACTACTACTACAACCACAACAAATACTACCACCACTATCACTACTACTACAACCACAACAAATACTACCAACACTATCACTACTACTACAACCTCAACAAATACTACCACCACTATCACTACTACTACAACCACAACAAATACTACCAACACTATCACTACTACTACAACCGCAACAAATATTACCACCACTATCACTACTACTACAACCACAACAAATACTACCAACACTATCACTACTACTACAACCACAACAAATACTACCAACACTATCACTACTACTACAACCTCAACAAATACTACCACCACTATCACTACTACTACAACCACAACAAATACTACCAACACTATCACTACTACTACAACCGCAACAAATATTACCACCACTATCACTACTACTACAACCACAACAAATACTACCAACACTATCACTACTACTACAACCGCAACAAATATTACCACCACTATCACTACTACTACAACTGCAACAAATATTACCACCACTATCACTACTACTACAACCCCAAATACTACCACCACCATCACTACTACTACAACCTCAACAAATACTACCAACACTATCACTACTACTACAACCTCAACAAATACTACCACCACTATCACTACTACTACAACCACAACAAATACTACCAACACTATCACTACTACTACAACCGCAACAAATATTACCACCACTATCACTACTACTACAACCACAACAAATACTACCAACACTATCACTACTACTACAACCGCAACAAATATTACCACCACTATCACTACTACTACAACTGCAACAAATATTACCACCACTATCACTACTACTACAACCCCAAATACTACCACCACCATCACTACTACTACAACCTCAACAAATACTACCAACACTATCACTACTACTACAACTGCAACAAATACTACCACCACTACTACTACAACAACCACAACAAATACTACCAACACTATCACTACTACTACAACCACAACACATACTACCAACACTATCACTACTACTACAACTGCAACAAATACCACCACCACTATCACTACTACTACAACCGCAACAAATACTACCACCACTTTCACTACTACTACAACCGCAACAAATACTACTACCACTATCAATACTACTACAACCACAACAAATACTACCACCACCACTATCACTACTACTACAACCGCAACAAATACTATCACCACTATCACTACTACTACAATCGCAACAAATACTACCACCACTATCACTACTACTACAACCACAACAAATACTACCACCACCACTATCACCACAACAAATACTACCACCACCACTATCACTACTACTACAATCGCAACAAATACTACCACCACTATCACTACTACTACAACCACAGCAAATACTACCACCACCACTATCACTACTACTACAACCACAACAAATACTACCACCACTATCACTACTACTACAACCACAACAAATACTACTACCACTATCACTACTACTACAATCACAACAAATACTACCAACACTATCACTACTACTACAACCACAACAAATACTACTACCTCTATCACTACTACTACAACTACAACAAATACTACTCACTACCACTACCACCACCAAAACTAACAAACACTAGTCACCCTAGAATGTGCACCTTCCATGTGACTGGAAAAGGTAAAGAAGGAGACAATCTTACACAAGACATGTATGGTTCTTTAAATGACATACATACACTTACTATGTCACACACTAATACTACTAGCAGCAATATCACTTATACTACTACAACTAATATCACTACTACTACCACTACTAATACTGAGAAATACTTTAAGCTGCTGGGTCATTTTTCCGCAATTCCATCTACACCGTAATTACAGGTGGCCTGCTACGACTCAAAATTTTAATCTTTTTTAGTCTTAATTTTGAAATTGAATTTCTTTAGAAAACAAAACTAAACAATCAGCCAGCATCAACCCTATAATGATAAAAACTAACATATAGTTTCTTTAAGACAAACAAAACCAGCATAGGACAAGGTCAACCCATGAACCTCAACACATTACCTCTAAATGCACATTGTTTTAAGTGTGAAACAAACTCAAGGTTACTGCGCATTTCGACACTGCAATAATTCAGCCATGAGTACAAATACTACATTCTGCATGTGAAGCATGGAGTATAGAGCGTGGTTACTGTGACGGTGTTCACCGATGAAGTAGGACAGCAGGATGGCCAGCAGGGTGGCGGCCGAGATGGCTGTGACAGCAGCACATTTCCAGCTGCAGTATTTGGAGGGCTTCTTCAATTTGAAGGCGCTTCGGGAGAAGGTGTTTCTGGGCAGAAGCCGCGGCGGGGGCGAGTACACTGTGCCCGACGTCAGCGGGTAACCTGGAGACGAGCTGCTGAAGAGCGGCGTGGTTCCTGACGACGTCTTGAACAGGAAGTGCCTGTTGTGGAAGGAGGGAAAGAGAGTAAAAAAGAAAGTTAACTTTTTTTTTTTGTTGAGTAAAACGAATTTATGTTCTCAGTGATGAGGTAATAAGAGAAGAGGAGAAGAAGGACACAGTGAAAGAGAGTCAGAGGTCAAATCAATCGTCGGTTCAGAATTGCCTTCATTGTCTCTTGTGTGTAGTTTTGTATACGTGTGTGTGTGTGTGTGTGTGTGTGTGTGTGTGTGTGTGTGTGTGTGTGTGTGTGTGTGTGTGTGCAGAGTGCTGCAGGGATGCAGTGGGGTGAAGGATACTGTGTCCAAAGCTCCTCAGTGCAGCTCTATGGACATATGGCACGTGAACATACTTTGCTGCAGGCTGCTGCTCTCCCAATGAGGGACACTTACACAAAACAAACACTCAATAATTCAGAAAGCTTTGCTCTGTGCATGTCTAGTACATGCACACGTGTACACACACACACACACACACACACACACACACACACACACACACACACACACACACACACACACACACACACACACACACACACACACACACACACACACACACACACAATCCCAGCCCATGTTCTGAAGGGGACATTAGTGGCAATAAAGCTTGGAGGAAGATACTGGTACCACAGGGTGCCAATGATAATGAACTGATCCAAAAAAGATTTTTGTATTATAGGGAGCTGAATAATCTTCGTTCCACTGAGACACACTTTAAAATAGAAAAGCGCTAAATGCCATTCTGTCCTTTCTCCATTTTTGAGCATTTAGAGCTTAAGGCGTTTTTGAGTGCACTTTTAAAACTGATCCTATTAGAAAACTGTTAAAGATACACAACCAAAACAACAAAAATTACTAAGTAACTAGATAAAATCTATTTGGCTTGTGGTGTTGTGACTCAAGAAGTGCCTGCATTTATATAGCTATATATATTTTTTTATTTTCTTCGACATTATTTCCAGTGCACCCATTTAATCAGAAACCTTTTTTGGTCCATGTGCTACTTCTCTGTTTTCCAAAAAATGAAATGCATGTAAATAACATGACATCAGTGAACCTGACCACTAATTTTTACGCTTGTTTAATGAACCTAGTTGACTGAATTTTTCACAACACTGCGCCAAGGTCAAATACCAAGTACCGTTAGCTACTCTTAAGCAGGAACTAAAGGAAACACTGTTTTGAACAGGTGGGCGATGAAAATTGTGCAGTCAAAAATTACATCTCATTTATTTATTTTCCCCCCACTGATATTAGAGGCGCTTGAAGTCAAGAGCAATAATTCAGTAATGATCACACCGGAGGAATGCATTTTGTGTACCAGAGCAAAAAGCTCTCACTCTGTGTATGAACACTCTGGATATCAGAATTCCTGTTAAAAAATGTAAAAAATCATCCTTCAAGATATAAAGACATACTACTTAAGACATGTAAGCGCATTCATAGACATTTTTATATTGCTACAATAAACAGAGAAACATCTCTGAATGAAGGCCTTTGTAAGGCCTGTGTGATTCCGTGTACCACACAATTGGAAATTCCATAAAACAAACGCAGACGCACTGCAGCTGTAAAGGCAAACAGGTGCAAACAGGTTCTGCACAAAGCACTTCAACAACTGCTCTCAATCTATCAAGGAAGCAGAAGCACTTGAAAAACTCTACAGGATCCTGTATGGCATAGTGTGTAGATCTTGGGTGAAACCTTTGTGCAGAATGATCACTGGCATCTATGCTGCTGATCCAAAGCCGCACTCCCATCAACATATCCTCCTGAGCAGATTGCATGCTACATTACATTATAGATGGAACTTGTGCTTTTTCGAGAAAAAAAAAAAAGAAAATTCATTTAGCCTTTAATTACAGCACCCTGAGCAGCACCCCATGCCTTCACCTCGGTAAATGAAGGCTCTCAGATACTGGTGCCTTGGGGAACGCAGTAGCGGAGAAGGCCAGGCTAAATATATTATCAGCAGCAATCAGCCAGGCTTGGGTCACTGGGTCTGTCAGTTTCATTAGGCCCTAGCCTCGATTAAGACTCTGATGGGAGCTAAAGTGAGAGGCTGAAAGCTTTCCTGGCCTCTGAGTGCCAGCCTGCAAGGTGTGTCCTGCCCTGGCCCTGGCCCATAGATCTCTCCGGCCTCTTAACACTTAAACACCACGCGGGTGCATGAGCCCTAATAACAACTTTCCACAAGATGGATTCCAATATTTCCAAACATGATCCCATTTTCCAGAGCGGAACTGTGCTGCGTTTGGCTCAAAGCCCGTCTGTCTGTGTGCCGGTGGTGCACTTCTGTCGCTTTCACACCAGTCTATCAGCTCACATCCGTAGCCCCAGTGGGGTCAGAGCCCTAGGACCAAATCAGTCAGGTGTATGTAGCCATTATCTCTGGCTGCACCTGCCCACCTTCAGCTTCACACACACACACACACACACACACACACACACACACACACACACACACACACACACACACACACACACACACACACACACACACACACACACACCATAGAGTAGAACAAAGTCAAAACCAAGACTGTCTCAGAAAATCATGGAGTATGAAGAAAAGAGGAAAAGATAAGATGCTTTTGTGCTTTATTCTGACTAAAAAGAGGGAAGATAGTGACTAATTTTGTAATAAATGGTAATAAATGATAATAATGTAGGAGTCGAGGCAGTGGAAGATTCCATGTGCAGTTTTACATAACAAAGCTATTTCTCACTGCTGTGTCTGAAATTTCTGCCACCTCAGGCATTACTAATCATGCATGCGCACACACACACACACACACACACACACACACACACACACACACACACACGCGGGAGTTGGAAGGAGAATGGTAATTGTGTGTTTGAGCTGTCGCTGTGCCGAGCTGGAAGTCCAGGTCACTGATGGAAAAAAAAAAGCTTGCTCTTACTCTCTCATTCTATTCATCTCCCGCTTTCTTGTAGCTTTTGCTCCATTCGTCTCACATCTTCAATTGACAGTATGCCACACACGCACACATACACACATCCACCTCCCTCTTTGCTCTTTCCCTTTCCTCTTATTTATCTCCCTCTACCTTCCTTTCTCGCTGTCCCATCACCCTCCCTTCTATAGGTAAGCAGAGTGGAGCCGCCTCAACAGGCAACGAGGAGGAGGAGGAGGAGGATCTGAAATCAGTCTCACACTGAAGGGCAGTACGACGGACAGGGTGTAAAGGTGCCTGTCCAAAAATACCACACTACTTCCTCCAGGCCTCTTCTCTCTGTCACTGCTCCTCTTGCTTTCACCGTGACAGAGTGACTTAGCGAGCCACCCAGGCGCCACTCGCAGGGTTGAACGAGTGATCTTGAAATGCCACAGTATTTTTACCAGCGCGCAGGGTTGTGGCTACACATTTAGCCGCTGACAGGGGTGATGCCGAGAAATTAATTAAGGTGATTTTCGGGGTGGGAGAGAGTCGGAGGCTGTATGAGCGCGCGCATGTGCGTGTCAGGGAGTGCGTGTGCAATCTACTGTGTGACACTTATTCCATTAGTTCGATGTCTGTCTGTGAAGTTCATTTAATTTTCATTTGCAAGGGAAAGTGAGAGTGTTGACTAGGTGTCGTAATTGTGAGATGAAATTAGAGAGCTTGATATTTTTTTTTTCTTTTTTTTTCTTCTTTTTTTTTTTTTTTTTTTGCCTCCGTGACTAATTGACAGTGATTTATGTTGAGCATTGTTTGGGAGGAGTGTGGGAAGACATGTCAACACCAGCTGGGACAGGAGACAGAAAGGGAGAAAGTGAGTGAGATTCAGATTCAGGCAATTCAGTCGAGCAATGAGAATATATTCCGGATAATATTTATCTTATGGTATATTGTGTCTGTGTGGCCAGTGGGGTGAGGTCCAATGATGATGATAATAATAAAAACATTAAAAACATTTTTTTTAATAAAAATAATCATCATAATAATCATAATAATGATGAATATATATGATATAAAAACTCAATTTAAATATTATATTACTATTTTGATTCAATCATTCATTTTGACAATCTATCAACAACAACTATTATTGTGAAATATAACCCTCAGTTCTTACTCTACCTACTCTAGATTTGCTTTAGTGAAATGTCTTTGATGCATATACAGTATTCATGCAACTGCCGAATGTCCACCATTATGGAATTCAAGAGTAAGAAGTCAAAATAAAGTCTCAGAATACAATACGTATAATGAGGCATTACGACATACCGATTAGATATTACATCAAAACAAGGTTTCTATAATATAAGGCGTTTAAAGTAAGAAGAAAAGAAAGGAAGGAGACTGTTAAATCACCTCATCATAAAGCTCCAGGGTCAGTACTTACAGTATGTTATCCTCGATTCCAGTCAACTGATTACTAAATGATAGAGAGTTATACCACCATTAAACATTTGTGTCTCTAATCATATATAAAACGCACTGCTAATGGAGACAATGGGCAAATGATTCGGTTAGATAGATATTATATTAAAACTTTCAAACTCTTTTAAGTGTGATGGAATTAGTGTTCATCTTGTGGGTGTGGAGCAAAAAACCGATGGAAAAAACTTAAAAACTAATTGAGTTATCAAATGTTTCTGATCCAACTTTTCAGTTTGTTAAAAATCTACAACGTTTAGTTTCAGCCCTCCGCATTGTTGGAGAGAGCGAAAGAAAGGAATGGAAAGATGAGTCCAGAAGAAAGAGCAGACAAAGACAGCTAGGAGAAACAGAGAGCATCGGGAAGAAAGGACATGTCTAGACCCCCCACCTCCCCCCCAAAAAATGACTTTAGCTGACACCAACAGGGGAAGTGGAGGTCAGTGTCAAGGCTTTGGCAGTTTTGCAGTTTTTAAAAACTCAGGGGAATTAAAAAAAAAAAAAAAGGAATAATGCTGGAGGCAAAACTCACAAGGGAGCAGTAAATGTAAAGAGAGTAAAAGAAGCTTGGGGTGACAGCTTTCTTTCTCTCTCTTATTCTCTCATTCTCCCTCTCTCTGTCTCTCTCTCCCCCCCCCCCCTGATGGAGATATAGGTGAGGTCATCCTGTCGTTCCTCTGAGCTGGCTGATTAATGACCTGTCTGAGTTGGACAAATGTGCGTTCGCTCTCTCTCTCTCTCTCTCTCTCTCTCTCTCTCACTCTGAATCTGCATTTGTGTCTCTGAGACTCTCATCAGGTCTTGTTAAATAACGCAGTTCTGCTAACGTATCTTGCCAGTCATTAGTTGTGGCACAGGTGGTAAACCCCTCATCACCAAACATCCACTTAGTGTCAAACACTGGGCTGTTTGCTTATTTACCCCTTAAGATTTTCACTTTCACAAATTTCTCTGACTTTCTCTGACTTTCTCTCTCTCTCTCTCTCTCTCTCTCTCTCTCTCTCTCTCTCTCATTTTGCAGTCTGACTCCATTGACACTCAGTGCTGGCTTCCGGAGCATCACTTTCTCCTCTTGTAATGAGAAACCCAATTTAATCCGGAGCACACTAAGGTGGTAATACACACTGTAGATTTTCTTGTAAAAAAAAAAATATATATATATATATATATATATATAAATATATATATATATATATATATATATATATATATATATATATATATATAAATATATATAATACGTTTTGTCTGCATAGACAAAATGCATTAAAAAAAGAAAACAAGAGCAAAACAATAACTTGTGATGGGATGGAGTGCTTTTTTATATTGCTGATCCATGCGCATACAAGCTCATGCACTCAATAATGCATCAGGACCACGGTGATAATGGATCAGTCCTACAGAGAGCTATTTACCCTACTGCAACGCTACAAAGCAGTAGCCGAGTCCAAACTTACAGCACAATCACATTCGCTAAATCTTACTTCGCTCCAGAAACAAACAAACAAACCAAAAAAAAAATCATCTGCTCACTAGCTCACATGAACACTATTTTGATAAGCCTGCCTCAGTGCCCTTTTTGCTATAAATACCTGCAGCTTCTGTGGATTCACAATCCATAGCCACTGGTTTTCTAAATACACAGACAGAAGTCTCGGAAATGTTTTCTAATTACAGCAGCTTCGGTTCGCGTGTCATGCCCAGTATTCAATCTGTGTACTGAACAAGGAGAGAAATTGCCCATAAATCTTCAGTGAGCCGCAGGCTCCTGCCTTCTGATTGGCTCCTGTTAGGATGTGAGGATAACAAATTGGCCTCGGTGTGCAGCAACGAATGTAAATGTGCCCCACACAGATACCTTGGCAATAGACACAAAGAGGGAGGGGGAGATAGAGAGAAAGAGAAAGAGAGAGAGAGAGAGAGAGAGAGAGGGAGGGAGAGAGTGAGAGAGAGAGAGAGAGAGAGAGAGAGAGAGACTATTTTCTATGAATGCATGGTGATACTGAATTAGTTAATTCTGTAAACAGGTAAAAGGCACTCTTGCTCCTTCTTCTCTTTCACACCTACAAAGGACTTTTCAGCAACAGAAATTACACCCTGTGCACAATTATAGTTGCCTTTATTTATATTATACTCATCATAACACTACAGCGTTGCTGAATCCTCAAATCTGATTGGTCATTTATTGTTGACTTGCATTCTATTATGTAAATAAGAAGAAATATATAGATTTATTTACAGTGCATATTTTTTTTGTAAGGAAATGTTTATTTATGGGAAGAGTCTCATGGGTCAGTGCTCTGTAGTGGCCAGTTTTCACAAAAAAAAAAAAAAAAAAAGGAAAAAAAAAAAAGAAAAACTAAGTAGAGAGAGTAAAAGTAGGCGATGACAAAACACAGTTTAATGCTGCTTGTATTGTGGATATCTGACAACATGTAGCTATAAATCCGCTTTGCTGTTCGCTATAAATCCGCTTTATCACACCACCTGCTCATCGATTATTTGCCTAAAAAACAGCATGCGGCATGCCACAAAATATTTTATCGTTCTTTTCTTAAACGTGTGACTGAACTGTTAAGTATTATTGCGTCTGTGGAAATGCACTGCTCCGTAGAAGTTTGTTCTTTTTCCTGTTTTTGAAAGAACACAGCAGCTTGGCGGTGCTGAGAGTTGAACTCATGCCCGTTCGTTCAACAGCCTGAACCACTGAACCTCCATTTCACCGCACCTCTTGCATCGCATTCTGATTTGATGTTTTGTCTTACTGTCATTAAAATCCAGTGAATTTTGACTCGAATGTGTCCATGTGACAGATCTGTGATTTATGTATTTAATTTACGTAGCTAAACATTTATCCAAATCCCCGACAGCTCTGTTGGCAGACAGCCTCATTCAAAATATGAAATATGTCACGCAAACAGTTTGTGCGCCTGAAGAGGATGGAGGTACCGTCCTTATGCTCCTGCACACACACACACACACACACACACACACACACACACACACACACACACACAGAGTCAACTGCGCTATAATCGCTGAACTATCCCCGAAAGTATCTCATATGGTATGCATGTAAATGGGATTTTTTTTCGCTTCCTTAACTGCAATGCTGTGGTCCATTCAGAGATCTTATATTGAAGTATGTGTGTGTGTGTGTGTGTGTGTGTGTGTGTGTGTGTGTGTGTGTGTATGAGCAGAGAGGAATAGCGAAGTGTGCTGTGTACCGAGATGAGAGTGGAATTGAAACTGGCATCAGCTGGTGAAGAGGCTTTGCTCTGCGATTGGAAATCATCCATTGCAGCCCTGCATGGCCTCAGCCATCTTTAGTCATTTATGCTGCTGCAAACTGATTCCTTTGCGTTCCTGCTTCTCTGCCTGCCTCTCTGTCTCGCTCGGTCTTCTTCTCCATCCCAGACAGCACAGATCGCATTCATGCCATCCTTCTTTCAGCTCACTGACCCAACAATGTTTCCGATGTTTTTTTTCCGCACGCACACAAATATGCACACGAATATTTGCAGTGACCTTTGTAATAAACATTTTTCAAATATGAAATCGAAATAAATCGAAGGCTTTTTTATATACAAAGCACTCGTTTTCAGTGAGAATTTCAGCTTCCTGAATTTAGCTCATGCCCACTGTGTCTCTCCATCACCCCCTCCACATTTCACTGTTCACTCCAGAGACACTTTGCTTTCTAGTTTCCCGAGATTCATTTAATTTCAAAGTCTCTGAGCAGATATCGACTAAAGATAGCGATCAATCCAGAGAGAACGAGAATGTGGGGAAGAAAAAAAGAAAAAAAAAAAACCTTCTTTAATAGGCCTACAGGGAGGCTAGTTGCTCTAGAGCTCCCCTGTTCCTGCACCTTCACTCGGCTAGTGGCTGTCCAACCCGCCATAATGGAGATCTTTTTTTCCCTTAAAGAAGAGGGGTTTGATAAATGTTCCTTTCCTGTACAGTCAGACCCAGAGCAGTGGTGAGAATGCCCCTCTTCCCTGCTACTGGAGATACAGAGAGAAATTTTACTTTTTAAGATAAACTTAAGTGCGTAACATCCGACCGAAAAACGGGGAGTAATGACGTAACCTGCTGAAGTCCCACTATCTCAGACTGCCTGAAACAACCGTAATATTCTCGCAAGACACGAGCGATCATCAAAGCTTAGCACCACAGCACACTTATTTGAGATACAATTAACACCTTGAGGGCGTTCGTCTGTGTAAGATGCCTCTTATTACACCACTTAAAAGGCCTGAAAGCATGGGTTCATTAGAGGAAAATATTATTTTAATAGCTCTACTGCTTCACTTGCTTGTTATCAGTCTCGCGCATGTAAATGAAAACGACCTGCTCTGAAATGGACTGTAGAGTCTGGAGGTTCAGGGTTTGTTTATAGATGATCATCATCGTCGTCCTCCTCCTCCTCATCATCACAATCATTGCCGTCATCGTCAACATCACAGATTTGTTTCCCCGCCGACAAAGCTGTTGTCCTTATTCTTTGCACATAATTTTTAAATGAATGTTTGTTACATGCCTTTTATTTATTTATTTGTGTTTGGTGCTCTAATGTGTGATCAGCACTTCAGGTAAAGCCTTTTCTGCTTTTTTTTTGTGAGCATCTGCAGTGAAAAAGGACAATGAATCGCATTCTATACTCTGCCGATGTCAAACTCCAAAATTCAAGCGATCGTGTTGTTTGCCTCCTGGCCCTGTTAGTGGATCATTTACACGCGGGGTGATTTCAACACCTGAGTTCACTTCTGGAACCTCAGTGTTTTAGGTGGATTGACCAGTTTGCAGCCAGGTTGGAAAAGCAACTTCGCTTTTACACATTCAGTGCTTGTGTAAAACATTTACAGACGGACTGAGCCGGTAAAGTGTGCCATGATGGGCAGTGCCAAAAAGCTCGACTGATAAGTCCACTCACTGAATCATCCATGCATGCACTTCCTCTACCAATATAGCCAGCTAATGAATTTGGATAGAGTGGAAATAAAATTAATTATGGGTGTGTGATGTGTCTGTCTGTGTGTATGTCAGGTGGTCCATTTGCACTGACAGATCTCTAGTTAAAAAGCAGCTGAGATACAATGTAGAATGCTACAATGCTAGCAGGGAGTGGAGGTAGAAGCGCACGAGTATTATACTGTTCGCTGGCACAGGAATCCGTTACGGGCAGTGGAGTCTCAACAGATGGAGGCTGGAGATTACCGGCTCCCTTAACAATGTTTAAACGGTGAAGCTTCAGCATACACACAAATGAATGTGGACAGTCCTTTTCATTTAGGGCGGACGTTTTCATAAATTCATATCAACTTCATATTCCGGGTGCCACGGCTCAGTGTTGCTTTGTTTGGCTTGAAAACAAACATCAGAGAGTTGAAAAATGGATTTCTGTTGAAGATGATGCAATAAAGTCCGAGAGAAATTTCCAAATACAGGCAGTAACGACAAGCTTGGCATTTAAAGTGTGTTAGCAAAGCTGCTAATGAAACTTCGGGCTTCAGTAGTCATTTCTTAAATCCATTATTTTTTTTTAAAGCTGATAAGAATAGATGTCAACCTGATTTGATGTTTTATATCCAAAAGGGAACAGTAAATTATGCTGCACTGCAAATATAGATGCAGAGCCCAGACATGTTCTGTTTTCTATAATGTATTGGACAATATATGGCAGTGATATTAATCAGTTCAGGAAACAAAATAGATTAAACCCAAGTCACAACACAGCAGTCTCTCTCTCTCTCTCTCTCTCTCTCTCTCTCTCTCACTCATATATATATATATATATATATATATGTATGTTTATATATATTATATATAATATAGTAATATTAATTATATAATTTTACTATTTAAAAAAAATCAATTATGTCAATTTTAACCATTTAAATATCTGCTTTGTTCATCTTATTTACTTATATGTGCGCATTTATTCGACCAAACATTTTCAAACGTTTAAGTGTTTATTGTGCGTCACCGTATCACAATATAACCACATGGCAGTCGTGATGAAATTGTGCCTACTTTAAGCAAGAAACTTTCCTGAGATATCATGCCGAAAAATATTCAGTTCCTCCGGCAACATCTGCAGCCTTGGAAGTTACACGTGAAAGAATTCGAAGTACAATGACAGCTCTGGCTGCATGGCTGCAAATAATGACAGTGTGAAAGAATGTGCCATTCAAGCTCAATGGATAGTTAAGAGCAGAGAGCATTGTGTGTGTATTTGAGTGTGTATGTGTGAGTATACGTGTGACACTGCTGCACATGCCCCTAAGCTCAATAAAGGCCTGCCACTCTCTGGTCCTGAACACAGAGAGCCCAGCAGTCTTACTGTATTCATGCCTGAGCTGTGGCTGGAACTGATGACATACAGTACAGTCTATCAGGCCTGCTTTAATTACGTGCCAGTCAGGCACCTGCAGTTCCTACAGGCCGCAGCTCTGTCCAGCTGAATTAAACATGCCGCCCTAGCTCATGAATAGTGCAAGCAGCACCTGCGAGAGAGAGAGAGAGAGAGAGAGAGAGAGAAAGGCCTATATACTGTACAAAATGTCTACACTTTAAAAAGAGCAGCCGTTGTGTCATTGTAAGACATGATTCAATTTCAGTTTTTTTAGTCACAAAGCCAGAAAAGAGAAGAAATTCATTGTGAAAGTAAACAAGCTTACATCTGTAAAATGCCACTTATATCAGATCTGGGACAGCTCTCTATTGTTTGTGAATGTCCACTCTTGTCGAGCGAGGTGTTTTTTTTTTTTTATGTCCTTTTTTTTTTTTCATTTTGCATAACTGTCATCAATCCCGTTGTTTAGGTATAAAATAGCCATTCTGACAGTCCTAGGCCATTAAAAAAAAAAGTGTGTGTGTGTGTGTGTACGTATATTATATATATATGTTCAAACCTTTACAGCAACACACATTTATTTGGGAAGTTATTTCTTTACTTAAATATGAAAAAAAAAAAAAACTATTATAAACTCCACCAAAAAATAATTTTTTATCACTAAACATTTGTTTTACTGATGCACCAAGTCTTAAACTAAGCAACAAAATCTGCCATGAGGCACACTATTTAAAAACATCCGTTTGGTGTCCTGATGATTTACGTCATTTAAAACGCCATAATTACCATAATTTACCACCATAAAAACATTCACGATAATATACTGTCTTGTTAAGTATGGTTTCATTAATGATAAACATACATTTGCATAAAGCATACGTATTTTGTCTATGCTAATGTTGATTCGAATATTAAAAACTTGAAAAGTTTTGATTTAAGGCAAATTTACAACAGATAAAAAGTTAACATGAACTATATTCTCTCTCTCTCTCTCTCTCTCTCTCTCTCTCTCTCTCTCTCTCTCTCTCTCTCTCTCTCTCTCTATATATATATATATATATATATATATATATATATATATATACACATACACACACACACACACACACACACACACACACACATAGTTGAGTCATTATAGCAAGAGACAGTCATTATTCAATTTGACTGTTTTTTATTTGACTGATTTTCCCTCATAAATCCCACATGTGGGCATTAAACAATACAGGGAATTAAGTCCAATGTAATTTAAAGCTTTGTAATGTTATGGAAGTACTTAATAAATAGAACTGAAGCGAGAGATACTACAGTGCCCACACACACACACACACACACACACACACGTGTGTGGGAGAGAGAGAAAAATGGAGAGAGGAGCCGGACCTCACCTGGTCTCTAGAGGGACGTTGCTGTTGAGCACCCAGCTGTCCTGCAGCTGCACTGACTCCGGTGTGGTGGGGGCGTCCCCCGGGGCGTTGGGTGGAGCATGGATGGGGTTACGTCTGCTGCTTAGTGTGTTGCGGTTGAGAGAGTTGGCCGAGGTCTGGTGGTGAGACAGGGCCTGCGCGTTGTGTGGTGGGGGCAGTGGAGGCCGCAGTGTTGACTGGCTGTGGTGGTTTGGAGCTCCTGCGCAAACACAATCACAAACACTTCAGCACAGAGGAAACCTTTCCATTTTATTGAATTGGCCCTGAAATATGCTAGCAAAGAAGAGGTGGGCAGGGGTGGGTGGAGTGTTGGGGGCCACAGCACTGGCATTTACCATGATGGATAGAGGGAATATTCAGAACTGGTTTTCCTCAGCAGGGAGGATAAAATGCAATCAGAAAGGAGAGGATAAATCAGAGAGGGAAACGGGTGGACATAGGGTGCCTCTGCTGTTGCTGTTTTGCACTTAAATGGCTAGGAAGATGCAGTGCTGGAGCTCTGACTTCCTACTGATGTTCGACCAGTTAAATCACTCATTAGAAGGGGAAAAGTGTTTGTTCTCCTGCTCTTAAGCTGTGCTAATGTTGCTAGGAGCAGCTCATGCATTCTTTATGAGGCATCATTAACTGACATGATTGTTTGCTTCGGTGTAATTCTTAATGTAGCTAGAAATAAACGCGCGTGTTTGCGTGCATGTGTGCGGTTGTGTACAGGTATAATTTCCTCCATGATGTGACATCACACTCGACACACTCTACACTTTAAACGCACAGTGTCCGAAAACAGACCAGAGTCGTCTCCTTTCTAGCTTCATGAGTGCAGAGTCAGGCGTTGTGTATCGTGCCCATCCACCCATGAGTAATGCCTTAATACCAACATCCAGCACCAGGTACAAACACTAAGAGTGACACAAACTGGCTGTCATACTGTCACGCTAATGAACAGACCACACCGAATGACAGCCATCTGAAACGATTTGACAATTAATGATGGCAATCAAAGCAAAGCAGCTTGCAAACTGTGCTCTGTATAAAAAAATGGGGAAAAAAAATCAAGGAGAGGAGCTAGAGCAGTTGATTAAACATCTCAAACATCAAACTCAGCATGCAGAGTTCAGTGCTAGCAGCTCCCAGCAGGAACCAACACTCCAGCAAACGCTGGCTAGGCGAGAAAATATGTCTACAGACACTGCTAGGTGAGTAAAAAAATAACACCTCTTATTCGGTATATTGTGCAAGATGATCAGCCACTATCAGTGTTCAACAAGAGCGGGATTTATTTTGTACAAAGCATAAAATGGACTTTACTTGGGGAATAGAAACCGAGATAGAAACCGAGCTTAATTTCCATGAATTGATTAATAAGAATCTTCTAAATCATTTCAGTATCACTGTGTTTATCGATGAATAAAAGAAAATAGTGTTTATGCGCTCTACAGTGTTCATCGGTCTTAAAAATGGCATTCTTAGCGTGAAAGCAATATAAGATCTGCGAGAAAGCAGTCAAACCTGCTCCTGTGTTACATTTATTGTCTCGGACTGCTGGCGAAAAAAAAAAGGGGGGTGAGAGAATGAGAAAAACAGATTTACAGCTCTAAATCCTACAGTAATGATGGCCATCCTTTCCCAAAACACAGCACAATGCAACAGAGATGAAGCTCACAGTCTATATCTATCCTACACACAAACGAGTGTTATCTCTCTCTCTCTCTCTCTCACTCAATTCCCCTTCCCTGCTTATCTCCTGCTAGTTGATCCATGACAGCAGACAGCGGACGATATCCACTGCTTGATCCTGTCTGTCACAGGCATACATCAGATTCTTTCCGGCATCTGCGGTCAGAACGGCGGGTGTGAGAAAAGCGGACGGGATTTGAAACCCTAACACAGCCGCGCATCTAAGAGAAAGTCAGCACGCCACCGCGTACACGGGGCAGTAATGCTGCCAACACGGGACACTGTAGGCAAATAAAACTAGATCGATGCACTGCAATAGCTCTTTCGCTACATCGGGAAATAGGATTAACAAAGCTTAATATTTGAACACCGCAATTAATACACATTATTGCGTTCTCGGGAACCTGACGAGACTGGCCGCTGGCGATGCAATGACATTCATTTCCTGTTTTGCTCTGGAAAATTAGTTTTATTTATAGATAATCTCGCAAGTGATGTTGAAGTATTATTTCTGTCAACGGTTTCTTTTTTCCCCTGTGAGTCTAAATCCATAGCACTAAATAGACGCTAAAAGAAGGCCTCTTTAATTATCTTGGCCGAAGCTTATAAAAAAAATAAATAAAGTGAGAGTCGAGCAGCAAAAGAGAAAAACAGAGAGAGAAAGAGAGAGAGAGAGAGAGAGAGAGAGAGAGAGAGAGAGAGAGAGAGAGAGTGCAAATAAATATAGGGATTAAATTCCTAAATGAATTTTCAATAGAAAAAGAAAGTAAATAGAATAATAACTAACAAAACAAAACAAATATAAAGAGGTCCTAATCCTGCCAAAGCAAGAAAAGGCCAGAGTATGTGTGTGTGTGTGTGTGTGTGTGTGTGTGTGTGTGTGTGTGTGTGTGTGTGTGTGTGTGTGTGTGCGCGTGTGTGTGCGTGCGCAGAGCGGATCAGCGGTGCATTGTAATGGTCAGGCCATGTAACAAGCTGAGAGCTGCTTTAGAAAGTAAAGCCAATGCACTGGTGGCTTAGAGTGATGAAGGTCCCTGAGGCATAGTAGTCCTGGTCCGTGACCTTATTACCTTGAAGAATAAAACCAGCCATACAACTGATCTGATCCGTCATCTGTGTTTGGCGAGCGGAAAGGAAATGTGTCTCTCTCCAGCGTCGCTCTGATTCCAGCACACAGAGATTACGCACATTAAATCAAGCCCCTTTAGGCAATAAGGCACTACACACAGCCACATGCTTACACACACACGCGCGCACATTTACGACTGTTATTACAGGTCTTTGTGAAGGATTCGAGACTTCGAGCGCATTTCGTCAGCCTCTTAGAACTGAAATAGGGCCAGACATCATTAACGCGTGTGCTAGACTGTGTTTAAGTCTATGTGTGGCTCGTCTCCAGGTGGAAGATGAATGCATCCTGTCCTCTAAAGCCATGTTCCCAGTGGTAGGATTGTAGTGGAAGTGCATGTCAGCATGCTTCTATAATAGTAAAGCTGGTAGAAATGACCTGATTGTTGGGCCAGGTGCAAGGAGGGGGGGAGAAAAGAGAGCAAGTTACAGATGATTCATGTAAAGGAGGAGAGTGAACGATAAAGAGGGAGATGAGTAAAGAGCCAGAAGCTCTCTATGCACTTTGTTACACATGCTTTTGGGAATGATCGAAAGACGTTCACGGGATTTCCGGATACTCAACTCTGAGGATGTGGTGTACATTTCAGAATGAGTGCATATGTACATATTGTTTATGTCATACATACACTACATGGACAAAAAGTTTGTGGACAACTGACCATAAGATCTCCTTCTATATTTAGTCTCCATTTGCTATTACAATAACCTCCACTCTTCTGGGAAAATGTTCCACTAAATTCTGGAGCTCATTCAGCTACAAGGGCGTTCAAAAATAAAGTCAGGTACTGATGTAGGTGATGTGAGGAGGCCTGTAGTGCAGTCAGTCTTCCAATTCATCCCAAAGGTGTTTAGTAGGGTTGAGGTCAGTGCTCTATACTGTAGCAGGCCACTGTCTGTCTGTCTGTCTGTCTGTCTGTCTGTCTGTCTGTCTGTCTGGGCCGTGAATCATGTTTAGTTAAATGTTTTACACACAACTATAAGTATACACACAAAAAGGTACAACGGATGAACTCAAGTGTACGACCCTTGCAGCAGAGAAAGGTTCATGCCAGTACCTTTTTTTTCTGATATAATAGTACAATAGGTTTTGAAATGCTGCCCCCCCCCCCCCCCAAAAAAAAAAAAAGCTAAACACCGACAGTGAGAAACACATCCATTATTTTTGGAAAGTAAAACAAAAAAAGTAAAACTGAACAAAAAGTGAAACTGAAAAGTGCCTGAAATTGCCAAGAACTATACAACTTGATGGAAATGTCCATCAACACAGCCCTCCAGTCTCTCTCTGAGGTGCTTTTCCCGACTTAAATCTTCAGAAAGAACCATCTTTTACTACAGCTCTCCCAAAGCAGGCACATCCTCCTCAGTACACCTTCAGGCTAGACATAACCACATTACCTCAGGTGACTTGCATCCCTCGACACTGCCCCCCCCCCCCCCCCCCCAGGCTTTCACAATTTTAGACCTTACTGAAACTCGCACTACACACCCACACCAACAAGGAGTGAAGTCAGCCTGTTCTTCATTAACACCGTAGATGTAGAAGCTGATGAGCACCGTGACTTTCTGACCTGCTAGCCTTCCATCTGGGGAAAAAGTACTGCTTCACTTTGACAGAAAAGACTATTTAGAGCTCTGGCTGATCTAAATTTCTCCGGAATATTTCTTTCTGAATATGCCCATTACGGTGTGCTTAATTTAAACGCACACAGTGGCTCATTCACATTACCAGCCCCAAGCAGCGAGTGTAATATGCATCGTTAAAATGATGAAGTGCGTTTACTTTCCTGCTTTGGCAGAAACGTGCTGGTTTTCAGGGATAGAACCTTAAGGTGATGCTTTCAGGATAGCAGCAAAATAAATAAATAAAAAAAGAGACAAATCTTCTGTTTTCTCAAAGCCGAGGTGAAAAGCATGAGCAGGGCGGGCAAATAGAAAAAGAAGGAAACAGAGCAAAGAGAGGTATGGGAGGGAGATGCTTCACTGTTTCCCATCAGCCCTTTCAAGACGGTTGAAAAAAGTTGTTTTTATATTCATGAAGAAGCATTCTTCATATGCAATCTCTGCACGCATCATCAGCTTTCACCGCACAAGTGGCTGCATGTGAAATGGCTGTGTAGCCACTATTTGTGTGTGCGCACGTGTGTGTGTGTGTGTGTGCATAAAGTCTGACACCAGACGCATACAGATAGCTTTCTATCCTTCTTCACCTCGCTGCCTCTCTGGCACAAAAGACACCTTTACCCACAAATGAAAAGCTTTACATCTTCATTGTGCATAAATATAAAAGGCCCTGAAGTGTGGCTCTTTAAGCCGTCGTGTACAAAGGGAGATTTCAGTAACACTCTAGAAGGAATGTAACAAGATGAAGATTTCAAAGAGAATTCTATAATATATACTTTAATGCCTTTTTTATTATGGATGCTCACCATTAATTAGAGCTGCAACAACTAATCGATAAAATCGATAATCATCGTTAATCAAATTCGTTGTCAAAGAATTTATCGATTAGCTCGGCTGCTCAAGTAACGGGTTAGCGTGATGGCAAGACAACACAGCCGCTTGCGTAATGGCGGAGAGTACAGGCTCAATATACAGCAGGAAAAGGAAAACACCAGTGTCACGGATGAAGGTGGAACATCAGCACGGTGAGCAGAAACTGTATAATCCTCATGTGAAAATGGTGTAGTTTAATGAAGTGTTATTGTGTAAACTGTTTGTTTGGTAACTTCAGGACAGTCGCACTGGATCTGTTCTGTCGTGAGCATCAGGTTGCGCAATCGGCTCGCTCGCGACATAGTGACGGATTCATCAAACACTAAATCTAAAAGCAGCAAATAACAGCAGCAGTAAACAATTACATTTTTAATCACTGTTTTAGTTTTCAGCGAATGATTATGCATTTAAACACCAATGCAGCTCTTTCCCCTTTGTTTTTTTACTCAAGCATGTTAGCTTGCTGCGTTTCTCCGTTCTATTCTTTTTTTATAGTATTTGTTTACTACAACAGTAACTTATCTGTTTTTAAACGTGATTTACTGCCGCTTTACTACGCT
Organism: Silurus aristotelis; assembly: GCF_946808225.1. NCBI lineage: Eukaryota > Metazoa > Chordata > Actinopteri > Siluriformes > Siluridae > Silurus > Silurus aristotelis. Next base: position 16,713,500 of record NC_139587.1, read on the forward strand.
TATATGCTTGTTTTTAATGTTTGTATATTCAATTTATGCATATATCATTTAATTATTCTACAAAATTTATTTAAATATATTCTAGACGCTTATATCTTTACAAATAAACACAATGTCTATGTATTTTGTTTTAAACAAAAATGTTCTAAACAATGTTGTATTATATTTGATATTGATTTTGTAAGAATGGTTGTCAATTTGCCATCTGCAATTATCATTAAAAACAATACAAATGTTGATTTACACAATTCACCTTTTATACTCAAATTCTGTTTTTATAAGCTTTATAATGTCATAATTAAGGATGAAACTCAATATTTGGCTTTTGCATTTTTTTAAATACACTTTTATACATAAATACCATGAATTTTATTTAGTTATAATAAGTAAATGTTTTTTTTTTTTGTTTTGTTTTTTGATTAATCGAGATAAACCAAATTTTCAGATTAATCGATTATCAAAAAAAATAAAAAATAATTTTTCGTTGCAGCCCTTCCGTTATTATCTACATGTTGAACAGAACGGCATGTGAATGGCACGTGACCTTGAACCTGTGTCTAATTTAAAGCACGAGATCATTTGTGCATATCTGAAGAATCCACTTCACACAAGCTCATACCCTATTGGCCCAGAAGTCACATGCCCAGAGGAAACCTACAATCAATATCATTCCATTGGCCTTGCAATAGTGAGGCAACAAAAAGAACGTATACAATAAGCTACAGTGACCTGAAAAACAGGGGGAAAAAAAGAAGGAAATGCTGAGTCTGTACCAATCACAGAATCTAGGCTTGTTCTGGAGCGAGTTTTGTTATTATGGGTTCTGTATTTGCACTAAAGCATTCCTCCAGCGCACAATTCCATACTTCCCATTTGGCACATATGGTTTTGCAAAATTTGTTTATTATTTTCCGGTTGTACAAACACACACTCAGAGATGCACGGCATGTCATCGTGCAAGAGTACCTGCACTACTACACTGTATAACAAGATACAAGATGTGTGTATTTGGGTTAATCGCAAAGGAAAAAACTAGGAAAGTCTGGTAACGATCATACAACCCGTTCCAGGCCATCACGATAAATTAATTCACAAGATCATTTGGTATACGGCACCAAGTGAAGCGCGGATCGCTTCTCCACTTGATGTGACGTGGGGGAACCCCAGACTAGTTTTTTCAGGAGGACCAGGGAACAATTCCTTGTGAGCTTGTTAACAGCTTACACACTTCAGCGATCATACAAATTTCTTGGCTCAAACAAACCGGTGTATGATACCAAAACGGCTGACTAACGTGTGCTCATGTCTGCGTGAATATGCTCCTATGATTGGTATTTTCCGAAAATGGCGCAATATGTGCGCTCAAATTTGTACAATATGACAATTTGATCATTTGAAAAAAATTTTCTTTGTTGTTTTATTATACCGCTTGAAAGAAAATGCAGGCGGCGCACTCAGCAGCGTTACGACGGCAGCACAATGGCCGGACAGGCAAACTGACAGCACTGCAGCAGAAGAGTGAGATGATGAGAATTGAAGCGGCGTGTTTGCACTGCCCTTAACCACAAAGCCAAATCTGGTCCTGAATACCACCTGTCTCAACACCTTTATTCCTCCAAGATATTTCAATATGACACAAATGGCTGTTCGCTGTGGGCTGTCAGCCACTGGGAATAAGCAATTTGGAATCAGGATACACAGCTGTTTATATCACTCAGCTGTAATGTGAGAATACATTAGGCTGGTGTTTTAAATGCGCTGTACTTTCACAGGATTTTGCATCTTTTTAACACGTCGAAGTTGTCCTAACACATAGCAGTCCTTCTATCATGACTGCGTAAACAGTGAATATCTACCTATCAAACTAGGAATTTACTTCGGGGCTTTGGAAACCACGGCAGAGACTGATGTGAAGAGCTACAGCGAGGAGGCATTAAGTTTGAGAAGACACTGTAGTTAGTGGATGTGTTTATTTCGGAAAGATCATCTCTCTTTTCCCCTCTCTCTCTCTCTCTCATGCTTTTTCCGCACTTATGTGGCCGAACAGTGGTGACGGAATGAGTGAGAAATAGGGCATCATGGGACACTCGGCCAAGTGACACAAATGAAAACAAATCGTCAGGCGTGAGCATCCCGAAACCGAAGAAACAATAGGAGTAAAAGCATAAATGTCAATTTGGGATGATGAAAGATCCAATCTAAAGGTAATGGGGAGAAGCCCCTCGACAGCGGGCGCTAATAGACACTGCGATTTCAGCAGGCCTCTGTCTGCTCCACAATAAATGAAAGAGCGTAATTAGAAAACAGCCACTGAGACCGTCCTCCGCACCGACAGTCTCTCCGTCTCTGATAACGAGGTGTTTTTCTCGTGGCAGGAAGTGAATTTGGAGCCTCTCTCAGTGTTCTATAGGCATGTTTGTGCCACTGTAATGAACACCTCAATGCTGGGGCCTTTTACATTATAGGCAGTGGATTAAAAGGAATGATTCTATACTGCCTGTTGGACAAGCTGAATGTAAGCTCTGTGGACGACCAGCTTGAATGCAAACGGCCACCGCATTTAAATGAATGAACCACTAGCAAAAATGATAAATAATGTGGTATGATAGGTCTGGGGTGAAATCAGTATTCCAAGTGTTTAATTAGGTTGAGATCAGAGCTCTAAAGCAGGTCACTCAAGACCTTCCACTTCAACCCATGTAAACCTTGCGCTTTGTGCATAGTCATGCTGGAACAGGTCTGCTTCTCCAAGTTCAATTGAGGGGAAACTTTCTGTGCTACCGCCTTCAAAGACATTCTAAACATTTGTGTGCCTCCAATTTTGCGGTAACAGTTTGGGGAAGAATTACATGTGATTTTAAAAATCAGGTGTCCCAATACTTTTGTCTATACAGTCTTCTTTGATAAAAGTGTATGTAAACAGCAGGGACTACAAGAGTACAAATTGGCTTTTGAATGTCAGCGTCTGTGGTGATCTCTTTTTCCTCGGGTTGTAAAACCGGTCAATATAATTGAGATGACGGCATGGTAATGTGCCACATTATATTCGGAACGTTTGACATAAATATAAATTTTTTTTTTTAGATATTTATAATTCTGTTCTTCATGATTGTTCAAGAGCCTTAACATACAAAAGCAAGGACTGAAAAGACAACACCGTAAATCCTCTGTGTGTGTGTGTGTGTATATATAATATTATAACATTAACCACTTTTCCTGGTTCCTGATTTCCTGTTGATCAATTTCCGGTTTGGATGGTGATAATGAAATATGTCGCTCTGTGTGACAAGGTTTTGATGTATGACCACTTTATGAACTCTTACTATGTATCTATGGTACGGCAGTGGAGCAAATGAAAGCTGAATGTCTGTGATAGCTAAAAATGTGCAAACAAAACAAGCAAACAAACAAACAGTAGACATCTGCTTATATACATATCTATAAGCTCTGCTGATGCAAAATGTCCCTGAAACTGAAGCTATTTATTTTGTTTGTTTAATCTTATTATACCATAGAAATAAAATACGGAGTAAAAAAAGTGCAGTCTGTCTCTGACCTCATTTCTATGCTTGCTAATATAGAGAGAATTTACCACATACATGTTGCCATCTCCAGACATTTCCCATTACAATACCATTTGCATATCGTTTTTACCATTGGGTGTCGTCCCAAAGCAGCTTTACAGAGATGAATATATTTCGGTTCTAAATTTAAGATGTACAGTGTAAAATAAATGCATCCCTAATGAGCGAAGCCAAAGGCAAGGATTTAAAAGGGTTCCCATCCTCATCAGGGGGACACTGGATAGTGTGGCTATAAATCATTTCATTCTATGACTTTTCACTACATATGTGATATAATTAATGATGTATCCTACATATCTGCAGCAAAAGACGACTGAGAATTCGGGGGAGTGAAGAGGACTGCTGGAGTGTGGCATGAGGCTTGCATCGGTGCCATTACGGAAAATGCATCATGAATAATGTATATGCATGAGCAAAGAGGGGATTTATGGATGGAGGAAGATCGCATCACATATGCAAACGTGCACTTGAGGCCAATGTATACTGACAGACATCATGTAGAGATGGAAAGTGTGCAAACATGGCCACATTGCTGAGCTCAGGTCCCAATCGGGAAAACCATGCACAAGCAGACCACTAAAAGCCTACTGGGTCACTGGCACATGTTTGTGTGATTGTGTGCTTCTGAGTGTTTGCTTGAGTGCATGTTCAACTGTTCAAAGCTACACACAGCATTGAGATATGTGGGTAGATTTCCAGAAACAGCACAATCGCAGCTTTAGACCTACATGTGTCTCATTTTCAATAACTGGAGTTTTACACAGATCTGTAGTCTGCCTCGGGAAAGCATTAAAAAGCTCTCTCTCTCTCTCTGTCTGTGTCTCTAAGCCGAAGTTAGGGTGAGGGAGGCTAAAGAGCAGGTTTTCACCACACTGCATTAATCTTGCAGCGATGCTTTGAAAGCCCACTGGCAACAGGAACAACGCCGAAGTTCTCAATCTTGGCTTGAGCTCAATAAACTGTTTATTGACATTTTCTGGAGTTCAACACGCGTATCACAGGCACAAGGCTAGAAAAGATGCCGGCTCAGCAGGCAATTGAAGGGGACCTCTGTCTTTTGGCCTCGGTAATTTAGTTATCTTTAAATACGCTTTTCTCTCAGCCGCAACTGTATACAAAATGTTCATGTGTTCTCAGGGTATCTATAGCAACTATAGCAGCTGTAAAAGTGGCTTCTTTAACTCCTCCTTCGTTTCTCCTTTTTTCTCCGTGAGCTTTAGTTCGACCATCACGGCGATCGGGTGGAAGGATGAGAGCGATGGCCGGCCTAAATATTCCTCCCACAGCCGGCATCTGCCTGGCCTGCTCATCTGCTCTAATGAGCAATAATAGCCTGTCTGAGAGTGCCCTCAAAATCAGCCTAAAAATAAACAGCCTTTTTAAGCACCGCTCTAGAACTGAGCCAGTCACACACATGCATAAATACACACCAGCATACACTTGTGCATGCACAGCAATCTACGATATTTGGCATACTGACAAACTGTTACACAGCTACTGTAACTGTAACGCTTGAATCAGCTATAAAAGGGGAGATGCAAAGTCAAAGAGGATGTAAATAGCTTAACCATGCCAGGGTTACAGTTTACAGGTAAAAAAAAAAAGAGGACACATTTATAATAAGTGGACAGAGTCTGTGTGGTACCAATCCCAGTCCTTTTTTCCTCTCTCTCTCACACTCTCTCTACTCCAGGGGCACTGTCAGGACATTTTTGAGTATTGCAATGCTCCAAATCAGTAGGCAGAGGCCTGCATTCATTTGGCTTTACTCCTGATAGCCTCGCTTGCCAACGTTCCTGGTTCTGCTCACTCGCAATCTCTACTAATAAAAGCTTTTTCCTCTCAACACAAAGAGACACCCTGACTATACCCAGGTATTTATAATGCATGTATTTCAAATACTAATTTCAAATATAAAATTGTAAATATTTGAAATTTGTATTTGATGTGGTTGATGAAAATGGCTTCATATCTATATGGAAGAAGGTGGTGAAGGTAAAGAAACATGCAGGCTGACAGCTTTCGAACATTTGTCTAATGATCGATAAATAATTACAGTAATCCCTCGTTTATCGTAGTGGTTACGTTCCAAAACCGTCCACGTTAAACGGAAAATCGCGATAAACAGACGCCACCCCATAAATGCTATTTTATGTATACAGTACTGTATTAACATTTTACTTTATTTTGTTATTTTAGTTATGTGGCAAATTTCATGACAAACCGCAGACGCGAGATTCGAAAGCGGGGGATTACTGTATTTGATTGCCCGATATTGTATACTGATCGAAGCTGTTAATAGGATCATGATTTTGCATGCTATTGCATGAATGACTGCCTGACAGGTCATACATTATATTTATGACTAACAATCAAATGATTAATTAGCTAGAAACTAGTGGCTATGAATACAGGTGCCATCAGTTGTTTCCTTATGAATGACTTGTTTGTCAGTGTTGCTGATGCAAAGTAGTCCTTCGTTACCAAACAAAACTTAATTAGGATACAATTATGAGTCATTCGCAAACTGTTAAACCTTAAACTGTTGGTTACTTTAACACTAAACTTCATCTGGGAGATCACAGGGAAATGTATGTGAATTTTTAATCCGTTAACCGGTTAGATACGTCAGATTTATTGCATGACTCGGCTAAAAAAAGTTCATTCTCCCTTTTAAAAGTATTGTTTTGTATTTTTAAAATACAAAAATACAGTTCTTTATTTTGATACATAGTGTGACTGCTGTATTTTGACGTTCACTTTGATACACAAAGTTATGGTATTTGGAATTTTATTTTAAAATACGTTTTGATGCATCGTTGCCTGACTGTACCACGTTATACCAGATCACAAATAGTGCCATTATTTAAATTCCGTCTGTGCTCTTCACACTGAGGGCTGAGAAAGCAAAGCTGCACAATGCAGCCCACTGCTACAGCAAAACCCAGAGCCTAGAGTGCTGCAACGGAGTACACAAATCAAACGCACAGGGTTCAGCACGCATCAGCAACTACTCAGTGCCTAATAGCAATGGTCTGCATGCTGCATTGTTTTAAAATCAGTCAAATGTTTGGTTGTGGTATAGAAAAAAAAAAAAAATGCAGGTCTAAAGCATGAAAAACCAAACAAGCTATTATTTACTTGAAAAGAAAAGAGAAATGCAAAACCCTTTCCATTGTTATGGAGTGGAACATTAAAATCCCTGTAACGTTGTTTGCTCACTTTCATTCAGGAGAACCTACACTGGGCCTTCACAACACATTCAAAGCGTTTCATAAATCTTTTATGAAGCACTTCTGAAGGGTTTACGTAAGGCTCATTTCAAAACCTTATTTCATGGCTTAGTTTGGTTTTCCTCCTCAAGTACTGTACTTTGCTTTACAAATGCTGCTCACTTCATTTCTGAAGCCTATATATCATGAATCATTTGCAAAACATCAAAATCTAGTGATCTGCATTTAGAACACTAGAAGAGGCATTTTATACAGCAAACTCTAAAACTTGTGGTTCACGGTCATAAAAAGTAGATCGTTTACAACCTTCAAGGTTGTTATCGTAAAAAAAAAAAAAAAAGAGAAAAAACACCTTTTACCTCGGTTTCATGTAAAGAGTGAATCACACAAAACCTGTAATGTCACCTCATGAGTTTTGCCAAGAGCCTTTCATAAATTTTGTATCACTGCTTTACAAAAGATTATGCATGGCTCATGAAAAGCCCTATGGAGAAACCCTTCAAATAAAGTAGTTCCCATTATTTTCTCATTCCGTGTAGCCTACAAACTAGAGATGTAATCAGTGATTTTGGCAGAAGTCTGCTAAGGGTGTTTGGAAACGCAAGCTGGGGGTATATTTGACTTGACACACACAACTCTTCAGCTACATGAGCAGTGCTGTTCTCATATACCCGCCTGCCTACCTATTAGTGATGAGCCGTTCATGGACGATTCGTTCATTTTTAAACGAGTCTTTAGTGTGCCTCAGAAGAACGTTTGTTCTTTTATCACATCACGCCCATGCTATGCAGTGCATTACACAGGAAACAGAATTGAGGAGTTCATCTCATGAGTCCTCTGGTCCGAGTCGTTCTTTTCTTTCTTTTTTCCTTCATAGATGCTACACAATGCAAGATTCCTTCATAGACACTACACTGCAGAAATTCCTTCATAGTGGCTACACAATGCAAGTATTCCTTGCAGAAATTGTGTAGCCTATACAAAAGAACGACGGAACCAGAGGACTCCTGAGATGAACTGCTCAATTCTGTTTCCTGAGTAATGCACTGCATAGCATGGGCGTGATGTGATAAAAGAACAAACGTTCTTCTGGGAGCGACGTGATAACAGAACTAATGTCACATACCATAATATATGATTGGTGAGCTACTCGTTCTGTTTAGCATCATTTGTCCTTAGTTGCATTGTAATATCTTCATTATTGGAACTATAGTCAAAGTTTGTGTATGCAGACGTGTTGATTTTGATGACCAGGATTCTAAGAACCCGAATCACTAAAATCTTCCCATCACCACTATTTCCTGTACAACTGTAGGATTTAAAACAAAATCCACTAGAGGGCAAAGCACTGAAACATCCGCATGCTGCCATGCCGACCTGTAAAATGATGGCTGATTTTATGTCATATATTTTGGGACACATGTTTAGGCCCTGTTCCCGCCTGCCATTAATACTGTGTGTCCTGTGTGATCTAATTATAACAGAACAAAGTACAGGGTCCAATCTGAAAGATACATAAGAGTGTAGAACTCTAGGAATGTGAATTTGAAAACCTCTCAGAAGTATTTTAGACAGCGACGAAACCTTGCTTAACAAACTGCATCATCATCATCCTAGCTCTAATCACTGCAAGATTGTATAAAATAACCAGCTCTCCATCACTAGGCTTATTTATAAAGGTGATGCTATAAGAGATGAAAGCTCTTCGTTTGGTTTCCATAGCTTCCCTAACGGTCTCATTCGTTTTATTAATTTACAAGTTTTGTTAGCAGACTAAAGACAGTCCAGACAGGTACGCAAGATATGATTCGTGAGTAGCTTCTGCCTGTAAATATGTATATTCAGTGGAAGACAGGTGCAATAAATGTAGCCGCAATGTATGAAATCTGATCATAAGTGATCACCGGAGACACATTCACAATGCGTGGCGTGAACAGCTGTGTGTGATGAGTTCACGTATGAGTAACTATTCATCGTTGGGTTACTATTAGCTTTTATTTAAAAAATTAAATACTAAGCTAGTTAAAAAAAAAAAAAAAGGATTTAGGTGCAGTGGGGGACATTAAAAAATGATTGGCAAGATCAGGTCTGTAAAAGTGAAATAGGCGGAGTTAAATACGATTTTTGTTTTTTTACCCCTTAAGCCCACCCTCTCATTCACACCCTCAGCTCTGCCCAAAGAGTCTACAGTTCTTTAATTAGAGTTAGAATCATCAAGGCATGACTTTCAACTGAACAGGAACATGTACCTGTTTGAAAGCCAAGTTATATCTTTATAACTTGTATAACGTAATTACAAGTTATATTTTTATGTAAAGACCATATAAGCAATGTGAATCTTTTTAAAGATTGCTAATTCTATGTCTAGCCTCACTCCCTGCATTAGCAATGAAGCTCTTTAACATAAACAAAAATTCTTCTTCTTCTTCTTTTTTTTTTTTTTTGCTTAAGGGAGGATTACCTGCCTGTGCTGGGCGCTCGCTGATTTCATTCTGTGATATAGGTGGTGGTAAAGACCGTCAGAAGTGCCTATGAAATGACTTACAAGAGGCTCATCCAAACACAAACAAGTCTCTCACTATGTAATGCTGTTATGCAGAGGCCGTGAAAAACCGGCTGTAATAAAGAAATCTAGTTGTGTTAATAAACACAAACCTATTCCATACATACATACATACGTATAAAACAATGATGTAATTTGCGCAGAGGCACCTCAATAATTGGTCAGATTTTTTTGGGTGTGCAAATAGAAAAAAGAATATATGCAGTAGCCCTTCAGCCAGTTGGGCCACTTTAATAATGATAAGACGCTGCTCAATCTGAAGAAACCTGATGATCTAATCGTTCTCCTTATTGTTTCCTTTATCCAGGAGATCATTTGTCAAAATACACACACACACACACACACACACACACACACACACACACACACACACACACACACACACACACACATATATAAATAACACCAGAGCTATGGATTCTTCAGCATCTTCATGCAGGCGCAAATCTTATTTCTGGAACAGAGTGAGAACTCTAGTTTCTTATTATACACCCTTCTATTGTTGTGTAAGTTTGATAAAAATAATAATTAAAAAATGCACTCAAAGTGCAAGGAGGAGACTGAACGAACTTGAGTAATATGTTCCAGAGGGAACACAGAATATAAATATGTTCTGCACATAAAAAGGATTGCATTTGGTACATGTGTGTACCGAACCGAAAGCCTTGTACCGAAAAGTTTTGTGTACCGTTACACCCGCAATACGTATATACAATATGTACAGTGATGTGAAAAAGTGGTGAAAGAGTCATGACTTCAAATCTTTTTGCATGTTTGTCACACTTTAATGATTTAGAATCCTATTGAGGAAGGGGGCAAACCTTTTTTCACACCTCTGTCTGTCTGTCTGTCTGTCTGTCTGTCTGTCTGTCTGTCTGTCTGTCTGTCTGTCTGTCTGTCTGTCTGTCTGTCTGTCTGTCTGTCTGTCTGTCTGTCTGTCTGTCCATCCATCCAGATATATATATATATGTGTGTGTACATATACAGTGGTGTGAAAAAAAGGAAACAATTATTAACATAAAGAAAATGTATGGTGAATCTCTATCTGTCTGTCTGTCTGTCTGTCTGTCTGTCTGTCTGTCTGTCTGTCTGTCTGTCTGTCTGTCTGTCTGTCTGTCTGTCTATCTATCTATCTATCTATACACAGTATATGTATGTAGATGTCAAACAGACACTTCAAATCCTGACCCCTGAGTGCGGCAAACTTGCTCTCGCTCTTCAATTTCTAGTAATAAATACTAAAATCATCAATAAAAGATTCACCATACACTTTCTTTATGTTAATAATTGGCACAGAAATACAAAAAGGAGTGGAAATCTACTTAATGCACAGTAAATGACATTAGTATTGATTTAGGATAAAAGCAGACATGGACACACACACACACACACACACACACCCACACCCACCCACACACACACACACACACGCAGACACACTTGGTAGCACACTTCCTCTTTATAATCGTGTCTATCTTTCTGCGTCAGTGGGCTGGGTTATTGGGCAGAAACCTCATTTCCTGCACAGCGATCTCCCTCAACAAGATCACAGGACATTTAATTGAACTTGGAAACGCGCACGCACTCGCTCGGCAGCCGCGTACGTCACAACTCGCACAGAAGTCACTCTCGCAAGCATGCAAAAAGACACTTGCTGCGGCTCCTCGACAATACGCCAATGATTTCCTGAGCTGTTTTTAAGTGTTTTCAACTGGTTTGGGGGAAAAAATTGAATCCATTCTGTAAATAATATCCTAGCATTCTATATTCAAAATAGTTATTTTAATAAGGCAATGCTATGATATAAAATAAGAAAGATAAATTACACAGCCAAAGAACAGAAGTGAAAGGAGAGAGAAAAAAAAAAAAAGGCTAAGGTATTCTTATTATTCGAGCCCGTATGAAGAAGTACACAAACACAATATAACATTATATATTTTATTAAAAAATGTGCAGGCAAGACACATTTTCACACTCCAAAACTTTAATGAACTAAGGTGACATAGGCTATATTGCAGATGCTAGAGTAATTCCATATAGAAAAGAGGCTCTATATATATATATATATATATATATATATATATATATATATATATATATATATATAACGCAATATTATATGCAATTTCTTGTCTCACATCTGTCAAGGCTCTGATTAATTTTCCAGCCATTTCTTCACCCAGAACTGTAACGCTGCTGATCCTGAAGTGAATTTATTTACAGCGTGGATTAGCCTGCCAGTGATTGATGTTACTCCACCAAACAGTAAACCAATTAGAGGCATGATGTAATGTCATTTTAAAAGGCTTATAATCGTGTTGCTCTTGAACTTGGGGCCCTGATCAGGCGTAATAAAGATTTATAGCAGATCAAAGGAGAGGCTAATACCATTAACAATAGATTATATTCCAACAGAAATTACATTAACAGCTTTCTCTCCCTCCCCTTTGCTAAATATATCGCCGGAATTGGAGATTTCGATGCAGGAGGAGAGTTTAGAGAACTGTGCAGCACAGAGAGGGCATTAATAACTTCGAGAAGAGTGCAGCTGTGCTCCGGCAAAATCATCGGCTTGTTCCATTTGGAGGAAATTAACCAAACCTCGTGCCAGGATCCAGGGCAGGCTTTTTCCAGGGCAGGGTATAAGTTTAATGCTTGCAAAATTTCATTCACTAAATATTTTTTTTTTTCTACACTCTCTTCTTTTCCCTCCAGTTATAAATTACATACAGATTGTGTCTGTTAGCTTGAACAAACGTACGACTGAAGTAACTTTTGTTAGCTGTTTACCTTCCACATATCAAACTGACTATAGAAAGTGGCGTCTTTATAAAGTGGTGACAAATTTATCCTGCTATGTGGAAATACTTGAATTCCAGTGGATCTTTGAAGGTTCAGAATTTTTTTTTGTGGTCAGAAATGTGAAATAACATAGGAAAATGATGGAACACATATACGAGTGATATGGAATAGGAAGCTACCCAGGAAGGTGGAGCTCACCTGTGGTCGACTGGGCCCTTAGAAGGTATGAGTTGGGAGAGATTTGGTCCTCTGGGTGGTGATCCAGCATGGTGTGGGCAGAGCTGCTTTCCAGCAGGGGCACCTGGCACTCTCTGATGGTGGGTGTTCCTTGGTGGAGTGGGGCAGAAGGAGGAGAGGGTGCCGGTGGTAAAAGGCTGGAGGAGGCAGTAGAAGGAGGAAGGGGACGACCTAAAGAAGGGTGGAGACAGAAAGATAGGAGATAAACCCATCATGTACATCATACATTTAATCAGACCAACATTCACTGAAGTTTCCATGGAGCACGTTTCCATGGACACTTCATCACACATGCAAAGTGGGAGAAATTGAAATGTCACACCATTCAAAATGTACATTACTTAGAACCTCTTGAGACGTAAGCTGTGCATGGGATCCCCAAGCGGCTGCGTAAATCGACAGGGGAGACAGAAGAGTGCACAACAGTGCAGAATGGAAATGCTGCTCGCAGTATTTTTGTATTACACAACTCTCTCTTTCTTTTTCTCTCACACACACACACACACACACACACACACACACACACACACACACACACACACACACACACACACACACACACACACACACACACACACACACACACACACAGTGTCCCTTGCCATTACTCTAATATAGATGTCCTGCATGTGATTTCCCTATGGATCCCACACCAGACCTACATAATATATGACTACAAGAACAGGCTGTCTCCTGCAAACCCCACAGTGTTTTAAAAAGTAGAAAAGCACAAAAGGGACAAGTCATCATTTCTATTACAAGCACCTTTAGCTTTTGCTATAATTGCACTGATGTTAGAGGTAAAACTGTGACCACTTTCTCTCTCTCTCTCTCTCTCTCTCTCTCTCTCTCTCTCTCTCTCTCTCTTTTTAAATAAAGTACATTACATCAATCCGTAGAGAAGCTAATGAATTGCGTGGCTCATACCATTCTTACCTACCCAGAAAACAATTATGGTTCAAGACAAAGCAACAAGCATGCAATGTACTATACATAAACTATACACTTTTTGGACAAAGGTTTCTGGACACCCGGCCATAAGCCATAATACCATTTGTATTTGCTTTTTCAACATCCCATTCCACGTCTCCATTTGCTGTTATAATAACCTCCACATTCCTTCAGAAAGATGTTTCACTAGATTTTGGAGTGTGGGTGTGGAGATTTGTGCTCATTTAGCTACAAGGGCATTAGTAAAGTCAGATATTGCTGTAGATGAGGTAAGAAGGCCTGGGGTGCAGTCAGTGTTCCAATTAATCACAAAGGTGTTTAGTAATGCAACCGCATTTAAAAAAATAAACATACCCTTTACAATTGTGGTAACAGTTTGGGGAAGAGCCACATTATACCCATTGTAGGGTCTGGATTCTGGCATGAGATTTGGTCAATTTGCCTACACACACATGTTGCATCACATATTTGCATGGTCAATTATACCGGTCATTGTGTTGTCTTATTTCATGATCACTAACAGCAGTTCTATTCCTAAAACTGTGATCCTTCATGTTGCCGACATTTCTGCTAGATGTTTGCAATTAAGGGTTTTATAGCTCTAATATGTCACCCACAAACCTGCAGCAAAGTTTAGTTTTGGTGGGGGCATCCGAAAGCATATATATATATATATATATATATATATATATATATATATATATATATATATATATATATATATATATATATATATATATATATATATACAGTACAGAAGAAAAGTTTGGACACACCATCTCATTCAAAGAGTTTTCTTTATTTTCATGACTATGAAAATTGTAGAGTCACACTGAAGGCATCAAGGGCTATTTGACCAAGAAGGAGAGTGATGGGGTGCTGCGCCAGATGACCTGGCCTTCACAGTCACCGGACCTGAACCCAATCGAGATGGTTTAGGGGTGAGCTGGACCGCAGAGTGAAGGCAAAAGAGCCAACAAGTGCCAAGCATCTCTCGGGGAACTCCTTCAAGACTGTTGGAAGACCATTTCAGGTGACTACCTCTTGAAGCTCATCAAGAGAATGCCAAGAGTGTGCAAAGCAGTAATCAAAGCAAAAGGTGGCTACTTTGAAGAACCTAGAATATGACATTTTTCAGTTGTTTCACACTTTTTTGTTATGTATATAATTCCATATATAATTCCACATGTGTTCATTCATAGTTTTGATGCCTTCAGTGTGAATCTACAATTTTCATAGTCATGAAAATAAAGAAAACTCTTTGAATGAGAAGGTGTGTCCAATCTTTTGGTCTGTACTATATATATATATATATATATATATATATATATATATATATATATATATATATATATATATATATATATATATATATATATAAAATTATTATTATTATTATTATTATTATTATTATTATTATTAGGGCTTAAACTGAAAAACTGAACGTTTGCTGTTTCTACACGGACAGTTTTAATTGCCGGATGTGTGCATCATGGCAGATTTTGGTGCTTGATTTCAGTCTTGGCCCATTAGTAAAACAAATGTTTAGTGATTACAAAAATGTTTCGGTAAAGTACAAAAAGGACCTTGTGAATAAATGAGTGCTGTGTTGAAGGTATTAGTTTTGCCTGTTATATATATGTATTTATATATATATATATATATATATATATATATATATATATATGCAAAATGTGTACTTCTTGATGCATGAATGCCTTGATGACTGATGTGTTTCTTTAAGATTCTTTGCGAGTCCAGATGATAAAATATTGCCCTTCATCTCCTTAATTAAAATTAAGAAGCGGAGAGAAATTATAATGCTTCGCCAGTCCCTATGGTCTCTGTAAGGTACCGTGCTACCAGGAGGATTGATGAGTCGCATACACAGAGGTCTGAATCACACTTTTATGCATCTTTAAGCCTTTAAGTATGCCGGTGCTTTCATGTACATCAGGAGTGAAAAAGAAGATTCAGAACAGTAACTTTAAAAGAGCATAAAAACCTTGAATGCTGAAGTGCATTGCAACTACACCCTACTACATGTATCCATGCTTTTCTCTCTCTGTCTTTTTCTTCTTCTCTGCAGCGGCTCATTTAGTGTGTGACTGCTACCAACCGATACACATGTGAGCATCAGCAGTCAAACTTGTTATCGATTTAAGACTCCACTGCTCTATAGCTCAGAACAGGCCTTCTGACATCCTCACTCCAGAAACCACAAACACAAACACACATACACAAACACACACACACACACACACGCACACACAAACATTTTTTCCTACTTCTTCCTATTGCCCTCTTTTCAATTAAATTCAATTCAATTTTAATTCATATTTATTTGTAAAGCGCTTTTAACAATGAACATTGTCTCAAAGCAGCTTTTTACACAGATAATGCGGTGATAAAGAATTGATAAGGATGTTCTTTATAAGTGTAAGCTTGTCTCTAATGAGCAAACCGGTGGCGACTGTGGCAAGGAAAAACTCCCTGAGATGGCAGAAGGAAGAAACCTCCACACCACCCCACCCCCTACTTAAGATGTCCTTTGACCTCAGATGCCTCCAGGTTAATGCATATAGTGAATCTCTGCCGTGTAAGGAAGTATATGCGATGCTAAGCAGACCCCAGGGATGCAGCTCTGCGTCCTGTTAGATAACGAAAGATGAGAAAAGAAGGAGAGCACTATGTTTACAGCCAGCGTGCGATTACTGAGATCTAAGTAACTCAATCCTGGAACATATGGGAATTCGGAGAGTCAATTCAATAAGAGGTAGAGTGTGAGAGAGAGAGAGAGAGAGAGAGAGAGAGAGAGAGAGAGAGAGAGAGAGAGAGAGAGAGAGAGAGAGAGAGAGAGAGAGAGAGAGAGATTTCAGAGTGGAATATTTTAAATATGTCCTCTTTAAATAGGATAGATACCTGAATTATTATTATTTCTTAGTTCAGTAATTGCCAGTAAAGAAAAAGGGGTTTATAGAGGGCAGATATCCTGAAAGATTCATTACAAATAACTCAACATATTATTCATTTACAAAAAAATTCTAGGAGGGAAAAAATACCTTATTACATGAGCAAGATGCTCGAGTTGAAGTCTAACATAAGTGCTAGAATACAAGCACATAATAAACCTCATGCTGGAGCAGGAGGAAAAGCCCTCTGTTTGCAGAACATCATGTTATTAGATCCCCAGAATACAGAGATTTTACACTGACCAGATACAAAGCTTCAGGGGGCAGTTTGTCTGTGTACGTTTCTGCATTCAAAAATGAAAAGCAAATAATAAAATGACTAGCTTTAGAAATAATTTTTAGCTTGAAGTGTAAAATATATACATATATAAAACATAAAAAATGCCTCATTTCCAGTTTCTCGCCATCTTATTTTTGGACTTTGAGTAATTTGGTTTTGTTCTTCTCTTGAACAACTTTGAAGAAAAATAACTGATCAACAACAAATAATCCAACAGTGGTTTTATTGTTGATTTTGGCTTTGCTTCAGGAATTAAGGTTAAGGTTTGTTAGATTGGGAATAGTGTGCACTTTACTTTAGGTTTATTGAGCCCATTTTGTATTGAGAAATTTCGATTGCTACACTCCGTTTGATTAAAACAAGCAAAAAAAAAAAAAGAAACTTTTTTTTATTTGTGTGTGTGTGTGTGTGTGTGTGTGTGTGTGTGTGTGTGTGTGTGTGTGTGTGTGTGTGCTCAGAAACAATAAAAAAAAGTTTTCCATTTTTTGCTTTCAATAATAAATCAAAATATTTTAACATTTTTGTTTTTCTAACGCAGATAGAAAATTAAAAAAATGAATGCAACCTACACAGACCCTGAATATCTTGAACTGTCTTGTAAAACCAAATAGTTTACATATTTATATAGCTATAAAACATGAATAAATCATAGTCTCTATAAATTATTTTATTTTTTTTAGCAGATAATGGAAAGCATAACAGAGGTCTTCTTTTTTGCCATGCAGACACCTTTTGGCATGACAGCAGGCACTGCAGGTCTTAAAGCGGTGGGGCGAAAAGTGTGATTTATTATTTTTCACTCCTCCTGATTCCGATTCAAAAAGTAACAGACTTTCAGACAGTAGGATTCCTTGCTCTTTTGGAAGCATGGAAATTCAGGAGCCCACACTCATTTATCATGTAGCACGGGTCTAAACGACTTCATTTGTATTAGCACAGTAGAGAGAAAGAATAGGTGAATATGAATGGCGTGTCTGGTGCTAGATAACATGCGGGCTTGTTAACTACTCAACGATGCCTTGTAATTAAATCAATAAAGTCAAAGCTGCCCAAAACAATTTCATTCCTAACAGGTCCAGAGTCGAGCCATCCTGAGCAGTGCATTTGTTTCTAGCTATATCTGTGTTCTAGACTTATTTGGGGAAATATCTTAAATGTGATATCACACAGAACCATGCCAGAACTGGATGGGAAACTGACTGTATAATAAAATGCATGGATCTTAATTAAAGCAATCATAAGCACAATATCGTCCTACAAATAACCCGATGAAACATCTTACTGCATGTATACGGTGTCTTTAACAGCAGTCTTTAACCTGCATGGAAACAGCAGGGTATTTGTAAGCACACGTGAGAGCAATTCGGTTCTGAAAACGCTGAGCACTGAGACATGCATGTTTTCAGGGTCTGCACGCGAGGGACAAGACATTTTTAATGACCGAGCACGCTGATACTCCTCTTCATGCTCAGGTCGGCTGCTCTCTTGCTCTCTGGGTGATACTGTTTAAACACCATAATATCTTAACATAACATTCGCTGCGCATCACAGCCACTGAGACTGATTCATATGAACACATTTCACTGTTAATATCAGCTAACGAAAATAAATATCCCTACGAGAGACAATGATAAAGTAGTGCATGTGGACGTATGTGTACAGTATGCGCACTGTATCGTGTGTGTGTGTGTGTGTGTGTGTGTGTGTGTGTGTGTGTGTGTGTGTGTGTGTACTGAATGAGGGTTAATTTTTTAAATCACCTTAATCACAAAAAAAAATCCAGAAAAATTGCATTAGATGGCCAAAAGCAATTATGGGAAACTTAATCTCCTTTGCAATTAGGCTCAGGGGCATTTCTTAACTATTGTAATTTACTTTTTGGTACATTTCTATAAAGGTCAGTGTAAATTGCTTTGTGTTATTAGAGCAAAAGGTTGGGAGGGGGACACATGGTCCTCTAGATGATATCCCCCCACCCCACCCCTTCCCTATTTTTTTGTCCTTTCCTCCTTCCAATCTCTTCATCAAGAGAAGGCTTGCTCCGGTTATTGAATGCTCTGATGTGGATATGACCTTGGATGTCTCTCCAGATAGATGTGATGCCGTGGAATCTCTGCCATGACGCTGTGACGAATGCAATCGAGCTCTGAAGAGTTTCACGCTTCTGATTGGAAAATCGTAGCTAAATGGGGCTGCCAGCCACACAGTGACCGCAAGCTGGCCATGAAGACTCGTCTTTCCATTACTTTGGATGAATACTATTTCAGCCCACTTCGATTCGGCAGCCTTTTTGGCCACGTTGTCAAACTACAGGATCAACGCTTAATTTCACTCATGACCAAAGAATCAGAACTGCTATCATTATAGCAGTGGCTGTGCATGGCTCTAAGATACTGAGGTTCGAATTTCTATTATGGGGTGTTTAGTCCCTATTTTACACACAAACACCACACCGCACACATCCTGTGGCAAGGCCACAATGCTCCCTCTCTCCGCCCATCTGTCCAGTGAGTAGATGGAGAGCCAAAGAGGCCAAAAAGCACAAGGAGTGACAGCTGGAGCCCAGTCACACGGAAAGTGACAAATTACTACCTTAATGAGTGCAATTTATCATCTCTTCCCCTAATTCTCCCTCCCTTTCTCTAAGTCGCACTCTTTCGTTCCTCTTTCCTCGTCTTTCTCCAGTAAAATCCGTGGCTACCTTGAGTTCTACTACAACAAACCAGCAGTGGATCAGAATGATTAAAGTGAAGAAACAAGTCACCTGAGACAACTGAATACGAATGTGCTTCCAGTGGCTCAACACTTGCCAGGGAATATGAGAGAAACGAAGGAAAAAAAGAAAAAGTCGTTGTACCGCTTTGCGAAAGTCTTAATGCGTTTCCTGTCAGACTTATACGTGTCTCACTCTATCAGCCAGACATAGAAAAGGCTCAATATATCACTGTGTCCCTTCATCACTGTATCACTACATCATTTAAAGAGGTGCCAATGTCTCTTTGCGCCACTGTATCGCCAGCAGAACGGGAAAGATCTGACTGCATCCCCGCATCACTACATCACTGTATCACTACATCACTGTCACTCCTGCACTGAGCTCAGTGTTTCCCTGGGTATCACACATCATTCCTAGACTTGAGTATGTCACAGTGATTCATAAAGCACTGCAAATATCTCACTGTATCACTGCATTCGTGTCAGACCTGCCTGTATCTCACATCCCAAATCACTGTATACTACAGCACTGGACAGCGAACCTCCAGCTTCATGTACACTTGACTGCATCTGAGTGCATACGCAGATGGAATTTGGGCTTTGAGTCCCCATGGGTTAGTGTGTTTCCCACTAGTACAGTCAGACTGTACACTCGGCATCTATTTTATAGAAATATATGTGAGAGAAAATAGTGCGATAAAGAATAAGCAGTATTCAGACACGACTTGCGCATACATCGACTGTTCGCGTTCATTAAAAATGTTGCCATTTATTTGCTTGAACAGACTTTGTTTTTCACCAGATCATTTACATATTATTTCCCGAACGATTGCTTTGATATTTAACTTTCCTTCCTCTGAACATTCGACCCCTCTAGCTCACGGCTCCACTATAATCCTCTCAGAACAACTCGGCATAAGAGCAGCTTGAGGGGAAAAAAAAAGTCAAAAAATCAAATCTATTTATCTGGGTTTCAAGGCACAGGGGTGCTACTGTGGCTCGTCAGGTTTTATAGGGGAAAACAAAGAGAAAAGGAAATGCGAACATATGCAAACGTAATGCGATGCCGTACGTGCTCAGAGGAATTCTTTTCAGCAATTGAACAGAAAAACATCAGGCTGCGGAGAATGCCTTTAAAAGAATCCTAGCAAAGAAAGTTTTGTAAAGAAAAAATAAAACAAAACAAAAAACTTTTAACTGCATGGTTTGGCTTCACATAGTAAAAAAAAAGCAATAAATGAATTGATACCTGCACAAAAAAATAAGTATTAAAAATCTACTGTACTGCAAGTGCTGCATGTTCAAAAGTATTAGGCCACCTGACTTTTCCAGCCAGTTGTGGTTCTTCCTTAAACTGATTCACACAATTGTATAATTGAATTTTTCCCCTTCACTAGGTGACCCAAACCTGAGCCGGCATGACACTGCCCCTGTGTACAAAGTCAGCTGCATAAATATAAAGTATGGTTTGGAGTGGCTGAATGACCAAAATCTCCACAAGCATACTAGAACATCTTCCCAGTCTGTTTACTGCTACAAAATGGACACATAAACTTTTTTTTCCCCCATAGAAGAACATTTGCTTTGAATCCTCAAAGACATCTTTTAAGACAAGCACACGTCTACAAAGATCCTTTTTATTTCTTTAAAAGACTTTGAGGCAAAGCCTTGTGCAACAGGAGGACACAGGTCAAGAAGAAGCAGTATTTGTAACTGAAGAGCCAAACATACACTTCTTCGTTGCGAAACAATGAGCCAAGGACAAAGTGACAGAAATGTGAAGCTTTTATCAGTCTTAACAACAAAGCATTCGCTCCGAAAAAAACTGATTTGGGAAAAGCTGTAGAGAAATTCACTGATATGAATTTAATGGGCACAAAAGTAAAATCATGATGGTAAAAAAATTTCATGTGAAACACACAGGAAACGAACATGTCTCAATGTATAAATTCTCCCACCAAAAAAGTTCTTGTGGTTGTTTCGTTTCTTGTTTTTTTCTTAAAAGCTTTAATTGAGTATCTGCCACAAGCTCATGTATAGAACCAGGACTGGTAAAGCTGGGAAATCTACATTATTTGTTTCGTTCTTGCTAATTGCTTTGCCAGTAAATAAACGCACCATTTCAACCAAGCTGAAACGAGCAATACTACGAATTGTTTCCTTTTTTTCATTGAGCCATTTTACGTTCACACTGATGTTAAGTTCTTCTTCAAAGTTGATGAACTTTTACAGTGACCTTTTCTGTATCTGTAGCCCATGGTGGTGACTCAGGAGCAGGAGCAGATACTGCAGTCATTCTCTTTACGCGCAGGCCAATTCTCTCATTGTAGAACCACATAAACTGCATAGAAGTTACTGAGGGGGATTGTTAGTTAAGGGTTCGACGTAGTTCTTTGATTGAATAGAATGGAAATAAATGAATAGCATCAGTGGGAGATACAAATCCAGTGTAAAACTTGGCGGTCTTAAAGCCTTACAAATTCACTCTTTATCTCTCTCACACTGTGGGATTGTATACACACACACACACACACACACACACACACACACACACACACACACACACACACACAATTGGTTGGCAACGGTTTACAGTATTTTCTCAAGGCTGGATATGCTGCATCACAGATCAGCAACAAAGTGTTTACTTTTTAAACACTGTTGTTAAAGAGTTTTTAATAAAGCATTGTAATGGGCCATCCAGATGTGCCCTCCAACTGTAAAATTTCCCATTGTTCTTTTTTACGACAACACAAATGCATTTTATTTTTTCATTTTTTGCAACTTGTACACCTGAGAGTAAAGAGTAAATTCTGGTACATTAAATCACAGCACACACAGAACCAACTAGTCATCAAAGTGTAGTACAGTGTAGTAAAAAACAAACATAGACTCCTTCATAAGAAATGTGCTGGTGTATGCAAATTGTGAATGTTTCTATGCATTTCTTTTCTTTTTTTTTTCTGTATGATACGTGACAAGAACCGACAGCAAGAAAGCAGCAGTGTTCCTGACTTGTCTTAGAGTGTTTATAGCTTCAATTACCATTAAAGAGAAACATGTCTGAAATGTGTACACCAAAAAACAAGGTTTGGCCTCATGGTGTATTTCTACCACAATAAAAGCATATTTCAGTTGAAGAGAATAAGCCACAGTGAAGCATGGTGGTGGTAGTGACCATGATAAAATGCGCTTTCTTGATTGCTCTCTGACTTTCCTGGTCCATCAGATTGAATGGTGCTTCGGTGGATATTTTTACAAAACACCAGAACTTTGTCATTGGCTTATCTGGATAGCTCTAAGGTCTTCATGGTGGTGTTTGTAAACACACTATAATTGCACTGAGAGGGAAGGGGGGGGAGGTAACCTGCCGCATGTGCCTTTAGGGATAGCAAACTAGTCAGAATATCATCATCCGCCTTCATGTTAAAGTCAGTGGTGCTTGGAATAACAGATTTTTTCTTTCTGTTATATGCGTGTGAGCGCGTTTTGTGTGGCATGTCCTCTTTCCTTGTATCTCAGAGCGTGTCAAAGTAGAGTGTAAGCTCACTTCGGTCACACGCTATATTCATCTTGTACAGAGAACAGAAGGTGTGAGCCAAACTGAAAGCTTTGAATGTCTCCTAACTCTATTCACTATCATGCTAAGAGCCAGTCAAAGTAGCTCTGACAGATCATGATATCACAGCTACAGCACCACACTGCTGCTGAATAAACCGTGCTCCGGCTCAGACTGCTGACTCCGCTCTCACCGAGGCCTCTCCCGGCACCGTTTCTCGCCTCGCTTCTCCCCTGGCCCTTGAAATGTTTGCTTATGTCAGCCACTCATGAGAATCTATTGTGTATCTGAATTGCTAATTGCATCCAAGCTCTTTTTTTTTCATGTCTCTGGCATGCAACTCTATTTTTATGATTGCAAAAAAAAACCCCAAAAAAACCCACATTGTCAGATTCCTTCCTCCGTCTCCTTCGCTAGGTCTCTTCGTCTCTACGTGCTCATGTCTCTAGAACCCTGTTCTGTCAATTTGAAAATCAAAGTGAGGAAACAAAGCTCCTTTTTTTCTCGGTTTAAGAATGTTCCGGCGTGACGATTTCGCTCAGCCTCTCCTTAAAAACGCTGCTTGTTTACCTTTTCTACGTCCGTGTTTTTCTCCTCTGTTTTCTTTTCCCTCCCTCATCATCCTTCTTCTTTCATTTCTCACCAGGCTCTTTAAATATTGTTGTTTTTTTTATCTACTCAGCTAATGATGATGATCCATGGATACAGGATTACTAAACTGAAGTGATGGCTGTAAAGTGTTTGGACGCGGTTGCAGTGCACGGCTGAATTTAGGACTCGGATCTCGGTAATATAATATTCTGAGGTAATAAGCCAGATGAGGAGAGTGGGATGAGGAAAGCTTTGAGTTGGTCTGTCTTAGTTTAGGACTGTGGGAAGGATAGACACGCGCTGGTTTGTTTAATACAATTGAAAATATATACCAAAATGTAATAACTAATAAATACAAACCCAGCTTGGGTGCAGGTTGGGTTTTTTTTCATTGAGGGAATTCCAGACAGAGAGAGAGAGAGAGAGAGAGAGAGAGAGAGAGAGAGAGAGAGAGAGAGAGAGAGAGAGAGAGAGAGAGAGAGAGAGAGAGAGAGAGAGAGAGAGAGAGAGAGAGAGAGAGAGAGAGAGAGAGAGAGAGAGAGAGAGAGAGAGAGAGAGAGAGAGAAGATAGAGAGATAGAAGTCCCATTTACTAAAACTTAATGGTGGCTTTTGGGGCAGTCAATAAGCATTTACTCAACATGTGCTTCTTTTTCTGATCGCTTTCACACAGTATACAGTTAAAAGTATTTTGTGGTTAAGCATCATCAGCATTGTGGTGGTCTGGTTACATGTGCATCCCAACCCTTGAATAAATCGGATTATTTATATAAAGAGCGTTTTTTTTGTTGTTGTTTTTTTTACATTTGTAGCATTTGGAAGATGCCCTCATCCAGAGCCCCTTACACAACTGAGCAGTTGAGGGTTAAAGGTTGCTCAGGCTTTGGTCAGGGGCTTCTAGGCAGGATGATGGTACTTGGATTAGACATCTTATCCACCAAGCTACCACTTTCTTCTTAAAGGGTAACAGTTATGTATATTGAAACATTTTTGACATTCATTCAGCAAAAGATTTCAGGTTATTGTCGTAGGTGTAATACATGCTTACTTTCAGTACATGGATATGTGTTAAAATCACACTCAGTAGGAACACAAATGGTATCAGGTTCAAAAATGCAGTTCAGTCTATGATCTAACACACACACACACACACACACACACACACACACACACACACACACACACACTATAGGTAAGACTCATGTCATGATTTAAATGCAGCAGCACTTTGCATCAGCTGACCCTGAGGAGAGATCCTGCTCCCTGTGCACAGATGTTTGTTTAGTGATGTACACCTGATGCAACACCCTGATACGCTGCTCTCACACACAGACACACAAACACGCGAAGCTGGTCGTCAGCAATGCAGTAATTAAAGTAACCTCAGAGATTACAAAACAAATAACAGATAAAACCACCCCCCTTTTCCCCCTTCCCGACCCCTGCAGTACATGATATATGGTTAAGATGAAGGAGAGTCAGCGCCTTCTGAGCTCTGAGTTGAAAATGAGATTTTTAATTACCGCATGACCCGGGGTATATTAGCAACATATTAATGTGTGTCATTAACCTAGTGGTAACTAACCCCGTCTGCTGATTAACTACATGTGATTGGACCTGACTGAGGGGGGAAACTCGCACAGACAGAGCAGCGAGGCTCATTAGAGTGACCTGCCGTGGCACTGCTTATCTCCTAATTACACCCATCTTAATGTGCCTGTGAGTCATCGTCAGCTCGTGATAAATAAATTAATAATCATACTACAACCCATCAATATGCACAATGGCCTTTATTTACAATGTCAAAGACTGGGCATTTTTTGTATAAATTTTTTTTCCCCCTCCCTGTATATGTGAAGATTTGTTTGTTATTCCGGCGCCCACACGCACGCATATCGAAAATAAAACCCTAATTTAATAAACTTTGTGTTTACATCGCATTTTCCAGGCATAATTGGACCTCTACTGAGAAATGCATTCTAGCACAATAGCACACATTGCACGCTCGGATCAATATCGTCTAAGCCTAGAATCAATAGCTGCAAACACAACACAAGGAGCGTGGGGATGACTTAGAGCACAACACGCTGTTTTATACCCTGCTGTTTATCAGGGACTATATATCCCACTATCCCTCATCCAATAACCACCATCGTCTTTATCACGCAGCCTTACCAAAACGATTTCCAGCCGGTCGTCCGCGCAACACGTTCGCTATCGATAATTTCCCAGAATGCATCGTTAACTCCGAACCGGGTTTGATGCCGACTTTCGGAGAACAACAAGCGTGGTGTGTAATTAAAGATGCACGGATCAAACTTCTACCGGCACTCAAAGTCTCTTACCATCTCTTGTCTCCATGGGGACTTTGTTTCACCCGTCCATTATAAGAGCACACGATAGGAGCCACATGTCCCCTCTCGGTGTCTGTCTTTGTCTCGCTGCTTTTCGCCCTCACGCTCTCGCACGCTGCTTCATTGGCATCTGGAACGCACACTTGTCTCCTCGTGCACTCCTTCTGTCAGCTAAGAGCTGAGTGTGAGGAAGCAAGGAACCCTCCCTTCTTCCATCCCTCCCTCTCTCCCTCTCTCTCTCTAACTCTCTTTCTGTCTTCCTCCCTTGGGGGCAGCTCCGGTGCTGTGCTGCCATTAGCCGATGCTCTGTGGGAATGGATAGATGCTTTTATCAGTATTATGTGTGTGTGTGTGTGTGTGTGTGTGTGTGTGTGTGTGTGTGAGAGAGAGAGAGAGAGAGAGAGAGAGAGAGAAAGAGAGATAGAGAGAAAGAGAGTAAGGGGATTCACTTTATATAAGCACTCAATCTTCACGTGCCAACTTTTAAAAGACTTTCCCTATTTCTCTACTGGCCCGGCATGACTAGCAAGCACATGACCGTCGCTAGCCAGATGGAATTAGCGAGGAACGAACTTGGACATCACTGATCTCAGCGCATTATTTCGGCGTACACTCGAGATCTTCTCTTTTTTTCAATATGCTCCGTGTTCTTCACTTGGAATTCAGAATCGAAAAAAAGGAAGCCATGAGAATAAACTTTTGCATTCCATCAGTGACTTTCTGAAAAGTGATGGACTGATGGACTTCCTCGCTATTTTGTTTTGCGCGGCTACGCCACGCGGACCAGAACACATAAGATGCAGTAGATGATGATTTGTGGCTTCTAATTCTCCTCTTAATTTCTACAGACTGACAGTTGAGGACTATGTATGCTGTATACTAGTCGTTTAAGTAGCTAGAGTAGAAGCAGAGGGAGAAAAAAAGATTTTAATCATGCTGTCTGAGCTAAATGACTGCAAAATGTCAAGCTCTTCCATCTTTCCAAGAGTTAGAGATACCACGCAGGGCTTTCTATTAACTCACCAGCGACCGTGGCTTAAACACTGAGAACCCAAATGTAAACTGTATACAGGTAAAGAGAAAATGCAGACACAATGCATATGAGATTCAGGTGAACCGGTTAATGTGTGAGTTATTTATTTATTCTGTGCTGCTGAAACAAACAGAAATTACATTCACGCTAATGCGACTCGGCTCTCTAGTGAAGGTAAATAATTCATTGTACCTACAAATAAATAACCACACATACACTCTATAGACAAAGGTTTGTGGGCACCTGACCATAAGGTTGCTGTTATAGTATCCTCCACTCTACTGGGAAGATTTTTCACTAGATTTTGAAGTGTGGAGATTTGCGCTCATTCAATCACAAGCGCGTTAGAAAAGTGATTTAGGGTGATGAGGCCCGGGGTGTTCAGTAGGGTTGAGGTCAGAGCTCTATAGCAGGCCACTTGAGATCTTCTGCTCCAACCCATGTAAAGCATATCTTCATGGAGCTCACGATGTGCACAGGGGCATTGTCATGCTGGAGTAGGTTTCATGGCTCCTAGTTCAAGCAAAGGAAAAAAAAATTCTGCTGTCACATCCAAAGCCGTCCTAGAAACAGTTCGCGGAAGAACCAGATACAGCTGCAAAAGTCAGGTGTCACAATACTTTTGTCCATGTGGTGTATATTAGCTTGTCAGTGAAATGTGCAAACCAGGGACACATGTTTTATTGAAGGATATTATTTATGTACTTCTCCTTGCTTTTCATTGCTTTTTTTGTCTCTCTTCAGGCACTTTTTCATGCTCCTAGTCTCTTAAATGGCTGAATAAAAAAACAACATAAAAAAGAAGAAAATGCACATGCTGATTCATCTTCAAGTAATCATTTTAAACTGGTCAAGTTCACTGTGGATCCTTCCCTGAAGAGCACTAAGCATCAGGCACAAATGCACCTTAAATGGTCCATTACACACACACACACACACACACACACACACACACACACACACACACACACACACACCAAGGACCAATTTATTATAGTCAATCCATGCATGTAATTAGTGGGTGGGAGAAAACATGCGTGCACATGTGAAGGAACCTTGCACAACTTTGAGTAACCTGAGTGCAGGACCCTGAAGTTGTGAGGCAGCACATGTACAAACATATATAATATCAAAACAGACTTCATGATAAACATGACTTTTACTCTGATAAGAAGCAGCATAAAGCCTTCAGCAAACTGACCTTCCTGTACATTCACCTGTATTTAGCGAGCAGCCAGGTGTTAATCTGCAAAGTGCCGTTTTTTTCAGAAATTCTTTTGAATTTTTTTTATGGACACACGTGTGTACACAGAAGTAGATGGTGGTGGGTGTTAATTGCCATTCCCATGTGTGTGTGACAGGCAATAAAAACCAGCGGGACGTCTCCACCTTCATTAGGTTCTGCTGATGATCCAGCTGCATGTTGCGAAAGAGCCGCTTTCATTCCCTATTTTCTTTCTCTCTCTCTCTCTCTCTCTCTCTTTCTCTCTGACTTCAGTCTCTCTCACTATTCTCATTTTTGGGGATTAATTTCACCAAGCGCACAATGCGAGCTCTAAAAAAGGCCTAGCAAGGTTCCTTCCTGCTCAATCACTAGAACAGTTCTCCAAGATAAAGCCTTATATCTGCGCTGCCTCGAAACTGCACCATTAACTCTCTCCTATCGTCTAAACCCTGCCATCCAGCGCCACCGTACACACCCACCCCACCAGTCTTCCAGCAGCCAGCTGGAAGCTACACATACTATACCCAATTATGATGCTGTAGAGCCCCAAAAATCTGCTAATTAGTGCTAATTCAGAAACAGACAATTTATTCTCGAATAGCACTCCTTGTTGAAATAGCTATAGAGAGCTGTACAGCAATATGCTGGCTACATTCAAGCAGCTGGTTTGGGGAAGAATACTGTGGGGGGAAAAGGAGAAGAAGAATAAAAACAAAAAACTTTACAGCCAGGCACAGAGATACTGGGTGAGTGCCAAGGAGTGTACCACTCCACTCCCGTCACAAAAAAAAATACAAAACATTAAAGACAGCATATGAGTGAGCGAGAGAGAGAGAGAGAGAGAGAGAGAGAGAGAGAGAGAGAGAGAGAGAGAGAGAGAGAGAGAGAGAAAGGGAGCACTCAAGGATATATATATACAGTGGGTACGGAAAGTATTCAGACCCCCTTAAATTTTTCACTTTTTGTTATATTGCAGCCATTTGCTAAAATCATTTAAGTTCATTCTTCTTCCTCATGAATGTACACATAGCACCCCATACTGACAGAAAAACACAGAATTGTTGACCTTTTTGCAGATTTATTAAAAAAAAAAAAACTGAAATATCACATGGTCCTAAGTATTCAGACCCTTTGCTGTGACACTCATATATTTAACTCAGGTGCTCTCCATTTCTTTTGATCATCCTTGAGATGGTGCTACACCTTCATTTGAGTCCAGAAATTTTTGATTATACTGATTGGACTTGATTAGGAAAGCCACACACCTGTTTATATAAGACCTTCCAGATCACAATGCATGTCAGAGCAAATGAGAATCATTAAGGTCAAAGGAACTGCCTGAAGAGTTCAGAGACAGAATTGTGGCAAGGCACAGATCTGGCCAAGGTTACAAAAAAATATTTGCTGCACTTAAGGTTCCTAAGAGCACAGTGGCCTCCATAATCCTCAAATGGAAGACGTTTGGGACGACCAGAACCATTCCTAGAGCTGGCCGACCGGCCAAACTGAGCTATCGGGGGAGAAGAGCCTTGGTGAGAGAGGTAAAGAAGAACCCAAAGATCACTGTGACTGAGCTCCAGAGATGCAGTCGGGAGATGGGAGAAAGTTGTAGAAAGTCAACCATCACTGCAGCCCTCCACCAGTCGGGGCTTTATGGCAGAGTGGCCAGACGGAAGCCTCTCCTCAGTGCAGGACACATGAAAACCCGCATGGAGTTCTCCAAGATGGTGAGAAATAAGATTCTCTGGTCTGATGAGACCAAGATAGAACTTTTTGGCCTTAATTCTAAGCGGTATGTGTGAAGAAAACCAGGCACTGCTCATCACCTGTCCAGTACAGTCTCAACAATGAAGCATGGTGGTGGCAGCATCATGCTGTGGGGGTGTTTTTCAGCTGCAGGGACAGGACGACTGGTTGCAATCAAGGGAAAGATGAATGCGGCCAAGCACAGGGATATCCTGGACAAAAACCTTCTCCAGAGTGCTCTGGACCTCAGACTGGGCTGAAGGTTCACCTTCCAACAAGACAATGACCCTAAGCACACAGCTAAAATAACGATGGAGTGGCTTCACAACAACTCTGTGACTGTTCTTGAATGGCCCAGCCAGAGCCCTGACTTAAACCCAATTGAGACCTAAAAATAGCTGTCCA
Source organism: Silurus aristotelis (assembly GCF_946808225.1). NCBI lineage: Eukaryota > Metazoa > Chordata > Actinopteri > Siluriformes > Siluridae > Silurus > Silurus aristotelis. The sequence continues at coordinate 16,743,749 of NC_139587.1, forward strand.
CCAACGTTTACCGTCCAACCTGACAGAACTGGAGAGGATCTGCAAGGAGGAATGGCAGAGGATCCCCAAATCCAGGTGTGAAAAACTTGTTGCATCCTTTCCAAAAAGACTCCTGGCTGTATTAGATCAAAAGGGGGCTTCTACTAAATACTGAGTAAAGGGTCTGAATACTTAGGACCATGTGATATTTCAGTTTTTCTTTTTTAATGAATCTGCAACAGTGTCAACAATTCTGTGTTTTTCTGTCAATATAGGGTGCTGTGTGTACATTCATGAGGAAAAAAAATGAACTTAAATGATTTTAGCAAATGACTGCAAAATAAAAAAGAGTGAAAAATTTAAGGGGGTCTGAATACTTTCCGTACCCACTGTATATATATATATATATATATATATATATATATATATATATATATATATATATATATATATATATATATATATAGTGAGGAAAATAAGTATTTGAACACCCTGCTATTTTGCAAGTTCTCCCACTTAGAAATCATGGAGGGGTCTGAAATTGTCATCGTAGGTGCATGTCCACTGTGAGAGACATAATCTAAAAAAAAAAATCCAGAAATCACAATGTATGATTTTTAAACTATTTATTTGTATGATACAGCTGCAAATAAGTATTTAAACACCTGTCTATCAGCTAGAATTCTGACCCTCAAAGACCTGTTAGTCTGCCTAATGTCCACCTCCACTACATTTATTATCCTAAATTAGATGCACCTGTTTGAGGTCGTTAGCTGCATAAAGACACCTGTCCACCCCATACAATCAGTAAGAATCCAACTACTAACATGGCCAAGACCAAAGAGCTGTCCAAAGACACTAGAGACAAAATTGTACACCTCCACAAGGCTGGAAAGGGCTACGGGGAAATTGCCAAGCAGCTTGGTGAAAAAAGGTCCACTGTTGGAGCAATCATTAGAAAATGAAAGAAGCTAAACATGACTGTCAATCTCCCTCGGACTGGGGCTCCATGCAAGATCTCACCTCGTGGGGTCTCAATGATCTCAAGGAAGGTGAGAAATCAGCCCAGAACTACACGGGAGGAGCTGGTCAATGACCTGAAAAGAGCTGGGACCACCGTTTCCAAGGTTACTGTTGGTAATACACTAAGACGTCATGGATTGAAATCATGCATGGCACGGAAGGTTCTCCTGCTTAAACCAACACATGTCCAGGCACGTCTTAAGTTTGCCACTGACCATTTGGATGATCCAGAGGAGTCATGGGAGAAAGTCATGTGGTCAGATGAGACCAAAATAGAACTTTTGGGTCATAATTCCACTAAACATGTTTGGAGGAAGAAGAATGATGAGTACCATCCCAAGAACACCATCCCTACTGTGAAGCATGGGGGTGGTAGCATCATGCTTTGGGGGTGTTTTTCTGCACATGGGACAGGGCGACTGCACTGTATTAAGGAGAGGATGACCGGGGCCATGTATTGCAAGATTTTGGGGAACAACCTCCTTCCCTCTGTTAGAGCATTAAAGATGGGTCGAGGCTGGGTCTTCCAACATGACAATGACCCGAAGCACACAGCCAGGATAACCAAGGAGTGGCTCTGTAAGAAGCATATCAAGGTTCTGGCGTGGCCTAGCCAGTCTCCAGACCTAAACCCAATAGAGAATCTTTGGAGGGAGCTCAAACTCCGTGTTTCTTAGCGACAGGCCAGAAACCTGACTGATCTAGAGAAGATCTGTGTGGAGGAGTGGGCCAAAATCTCTCCTGCAGTGTGTGCAAACCTGGTGAAAAACTACAGGAAACGTTTGACCTCTGTAATTGCAAACAAAGGCTACTGTACCAAATATTAACATTGACTTTCTCAGGTGTTCAAATACTTATTTGCAGCTGTATCATACAAATAAATAGTTAAAAAATCATAAATTGTGATTTCTGGATTTTTTTTTTTAGATTATGTCTCTCACAGTGGACATGCACCTACGATGACAATTTCAGACCCCTCCATGATTTCTAAGTGGGAGAACTTGCAAAATAGTAGGGTGTTCAAATACTTATTTTCCTCACTGTATATATATATATATATATATATATATATATATATATATATATATATATATATATGAATAAATAAATAAATGAATAAATTGTAGGGCAGGGGTTAAATGAAACCTCAAAAACTTTGCAAAAGAAAGGTTGGATATTCATCAGACCTACAAATCGTCTGATGTTCAGAATCATCTATAGGATGTATGTGTCCCTCTAACCGTAACTGGCATGGGATCTAATCGAGAGTGACAAGTAGCGGTCAGAGCGTTGCAGGGACACTTCTTCAACACGGCTTGGTTAATTTGACCATCATCTGCTCCAGACATGATCGCATGAAAGGACGTTGTATTCCCTGCGACTCCGAAACGAGCGCTAAATGTCTGAAAGGACCACGGGGAATAGGTCTAATGATTCATGTCTGCAAGAGTTAATGTCCACATTTTCAAACACAGCATAGTAGTCTGACAGGTAGAGATGAGAAATCGTCCCACCTGATTTTCTTCTCTCTCTCTCTCTCTCTCTCTCTCTCTCTCTCTCTCTCTCTCTAATCTAATTTAATCCACCTCTTAATACCACCACTATCATGTTACAGAATTATAGAAACCATCAATACTATACAAAAACGCAATATAACAACGTGTGGCATTACAGAGAGAGAAGCATTTCACATATGGAGGGTGAATACCATTTTACTAAAGCAAGAAACCCAGTTAAGACTCCAAACCTCTACACTACCACCGCAACTGTACCCCCTACATCATCTGAAACAGTTCAGAATCAATATTTGTCTAAAAACATGACAAAAACATAAAAATTTTATTAAAATACAACCTACTCACCAGAGATGCAGACTCATAATTTGCACCAATCCTCAGAGGCTGTAATCCAGTGGTACCGCTCGTATTCACTGGTCTGGAAGTGGTGAACAAACCCTTTCCTGAGACAAGCTAGCTAGCTTTTGGGTTTGGATGACCTCTCCTCACAGTGTCTAACTTTTGTTCAAAATGTATTTTTAAATATGTCCAAAACCAAATCAATTTCATAAAAAAAAGTCAAACTCTGACCAAGCATAAAAAAGGATAAAAAAGGTCTAACTCTGTCCAACCAATCAGAGGAGAGAAAAATGCTGACGCTGGGCCAGCTAACCCTAGCCATGTGAGGCGAATATGAAATATGAAATCTGATTGGTTAATGAAACAGAGCTATTTTTCAAGAGATCCGTAGTAAAAAAAAAAAAAACACCAGCAGAACAGACTTTGCAGGCCCTGGGCAGATTAGATTGACATGGAAGCACATAGAGGCTTAAATCTGATTGGACAAAAAAATCTAGCATCCACATACACGTACTGGAAGCAGTGCAGCCAAGAGAAACTCTACGAAACGAAGAGAATAAACTGTTGAGAATAAGTTAATACAATTTCAGGAAACAAATATTAAAATTTAGGTTGTAAATGTACGTCAGTGCTTCTGATTTAAGAATTTTTTTAAAACCCTATTGAACACCTTTGGGAAGAACTGGAACGCTGAGTGCACTCCAGGCCTCCTCACATCACCTACATCAGTACCTGACTGTACTAACACCCTTTTGTCTGAATGAGCACAAATCTCCACAAACATACTACAAAATCTTGTGGAACATGTTCCCAGAAGAGTGGAGGGAATTAGAAAAGCAAATTGGGAAATGTGGAATGAGATGCTCGAAAAACACATACCATACTGATGACCAGGTGTCCGCAAACTTTTTTCCATATAGTGTGTGTGTGTGTGTGTGTGTGTGTGTGTGTGTGTGTGTGTGTGTGTGTGTGTGTGTGTGTGTGTGCGTGCGCGCATACATACATACATATATATATATATATATATATATATATATATATATATATATATATATATATATATATATATATATATATATATATATATATATATATATATACATATATATATATATATATATATACGGACGGTTTATATACGGACACGGACGGTTTAATTGCCGGATGTGTGCGTCATGGCGGATTTTGGCGCTTGAATTGAAACTTGGTGCATCAGAAAAACTAATGTTTAGTGATTAAAAATAATTTTTCGGTGGAGATCATTTACTTAATATTAGTAAAGAAATGACCTCAATAAATGAGTGTTGAGTTGAATATTTGAATGTGGCCTCTTTTGTATTGATTTATTGATATTTATAATAAAAACGGTCAATCAGAAATACGCGCTGCATTAACCGTGCATAAAAAAAGATTTGTGCTATAAAAATTAATTACATACTATATATATATATATATATATATATATATATATATATATATATATATATATATCTTGTTGAATTTTCTTTTTATGATGTGATGCGTAGTTTGCATTGAGTTAGGGTATCTTTTTGCTCAGGAACGCACTCATTCTTAATTCACGGCAGCTCGCTGCCAGATGAGGCTGGTGAAAGTGGTGATGGAAAGTGTGAATAAAAGAAAGGAGTAAAGAAGAATAAAAGTGACACTTCTGTAACGTGCACCACATTCGCCTCTGTCTTATCCATTTGTCTCCACGGGTCTAATTGTATTTTGTGTCTACCTCTTTACACATACAGTAAAACCCCTCCCCATTCCTGCTTACTCCAACATTAATGTTATTAATGCTGGTCCTAATGACAGTCAGCACCGAAGACATTAGACCCAGAGAAAGGGGGATGAATTCCCCAATGCTTCTCCGTCTCCCACTCTCATTCCCCATTTCTCTCCCTCTCTCCTGCTTGCTCCCGGATCCTACAGGAACGCAATTACGATCAGTTAGCGCCGAGCTTTGGCATCCTCAATCGCTCTCCATGCAGGGTGAGCCAAGCAGAAAATTGTTTTGGACATCGTGATGAGAGAGATTTATTTATTTTTTTTTTTACATTTTTAATGCACATTCAAAAATAAAGTAGATGTCAAAGCTATGCATTTCATTACAGTGCACTGATAAAATGTGTATCCATTACTGGAACTGTAGCTCTTCCCATCCACATCCTACATACTCTATACATTATTCTCTCTTTGGCATCCGGCTTCCACCTTTACTGCTTCTCAGAGTGTGTTAAGAGGCATGATAGTCAAAGCAGTCTTCACTAAATCATCCATGTCGGTATGATGTGTGAACCCAGATACACTCGTGCGCACACACACACACACACACACACTCAGACATGCATGTTTACACCTTTTCCATTATCTTCTCTCTTTTTTTTTTTAACACTAGATCACTTTATGTAACTTTAAATGTAGCGGAAAAGCACTCTCTCTCTCTCTCTCTCTCTCTCTCTCTCATACACACACACACACACATCACACATGCTCAAGACACTCACTCCTGTCTAGTGCTGCTGGCGAGAAACGTCTTGATGCCTCACTCTGATCACCACGGATCCGCTGAGTGGAACCGTTCGGAAGCTGACGTTAATTAACCTCTCAGGGCTTCACAGCAAATTAAAAGACTAATTATTAAAGTAAACAACGTAGAGAAGATGCGGTGGCCTGTTTTAGATGAGTACACATGTGGACCACCTCTCTTTTACACAGCGAGGGAACCTGGAGAGATTCTCATGGAGAATCAGCTACCTTTCGAAAACCCTTAATGTACCAGGCGTGAGGGTCAACACTCGTAGCTGGTTTTCTAACACCATCTCTTATAGAATGTCCACTCTCTCTCTCTCTCTCTCTCTCTCTCTCTCTCTCTCTCTCTCTCTCTCTATCTCTCTCTCTCTGTTTTCTCAAATCTTGCTACCTACAAAAAAAAATAAATAAACAGACTAAAAAGTCAATTCTGAATGTTCATGATTCATTGTGATTCCACTTAAACATGCTCTGGCTTCTACATTTATAACTTCACAGTGGGAAACAAGTTATCATCATCATCATCATCCACGTCAATCTGTGTCTCATCAACCGAAGTTAAAGTATGAAGGGCGTCACCGTCGTCTCTCACTCCGGTCACGCGACCATCGGTGTAAAAACAATCTCTTTATTCAGTCACGTCAGTTCTGCCGGATTGGCGACGTTTGCTGGCACGAATGTATTTCGATTCGATTATACGACGTTTTTGAAAGCGCTCTTCACTACTTTGATGGTGGTGATGATGAAGATGAAATATCCGTATAGCTACGGTTTCAGACATCTTCAGGCAGACTGCGTTTGTTCACCTAGCTCCATACTTTTTAGACAGACACCGAGAGAAATGGCGGGAAAAACATTTCCATGTCATTTTGGCAAAATATATATTCATTTTTTTTTTAAAATACAATCTCAATTTTCCCCCCAATTTTTTTTTTTTTTTTCGTGATATCCAACATTTTCCACCCCAGGCCACAACACAAATAAGGAAACACAAGCAGCTTGAGTGGGTGTGCCCTGAAGCGCCAAATTGGGAATTTTACTCCCATGTAGTCCATATACGGAAATATTTCAGGATGCAAACGGATGATAAAAGCATTCATTAAGTATATGTGCATGTAATATGTTTTGATTGGATTAGTGAGATTTAAAAATCAGATTCACACATGTTCATGAATTAAATCGATTATGCGATCATGAAATTACCCGTGAACTCCAGGCAGCTCTTCAAAAACATATAAAAAAAAAAAAAGGCGTGTCGTCATATTTAGACTAAAAGACACACTGATTTGTAGATAGAGACAGCTTTGATTGTGGGTTTCAGTCTGAATGTACTTCAGATAAAGTGCGATAACACACGCACCCACACACACACACACACACACACACTCGAGTGCTCTACTAATAGCCACAAACACTCCACTAGCCACATTCGAGGCACTGATCTAGTGTGTAAAATGCTCCTAATGAACGCTTCTGTAAGCATGAAAGCACACAGTGTAGTTATGCTAAAAGCTCACTGTTCATTTGTCCTCTTTCAACAGCTGAGTGAGATCAGGGCAGTGACACCGCTGCCTGTTAGATCCTCCTTTCACAAGTGCGCTCTTCCTCTTCTACTCCGTTCTCCTTTTCTTTCTCTCTGATCTTTCTCTCGCTCGCGCCGTTCCCTCTCGTGTGTCTTAGCTCGTCTCTTTCCTGAAATCGAGGCGCCACCGCAGGAAGGTGACTGGTGTCCAGTTGTCTCATGCAGTGATGGTGTGAAACGCGCGCACGCACGCACACACACACACACACACACACACACACACACGCACACACACACACACACACGCATTCTCTTTTCTATCAAATATGTGCACTTATACACTTAACTATTAAATAAAAAACATTATATGTTAAAACACACATCCGCTCGCATCAGAATCTTCTGAAACGCTAGTGAAGGGAATCTTTTCTGGCATCTCCTCAAATTACAATTATCAGTAATTAGGAGAAATTGTGAGACTGTAGGACAGTGAGCAAACAGCATATTGTGTTTATTCTGCTTCTCTATGCTGGGGCAATGAGTAACACGGCCGTACAAAACACTTGGCTCACAGGGTGCATGATCGGAAAACTGATTCAGAGACGAGCTTCATAGTTTACGCAGACGTGCGAGACTTCGACGTAACTCTTTGCCTGAAATGAGAACATTTCTGTTCTTTGAGATGAGAAGAATGCAGAGACAGTATCAGTGGGAAGATGGCGGTCTACACGTGTGTGTCGTCTTTTAGAAGTTCCCCTTCTCTCCCCTCAACCTCTCTATTTCTGTCTCCCTCGCTTTCTCGTCCCTCTTTGATTTTTTTATTCCCCTTTATTTTTTCGGCGGGTTGGTAGATATTTTGTGCTTTTTGGCTTGCGTTGTGCTAAACGACGATGTCGCGTTTTTCTTTCTCCCTACAAAACCCCTACTGACACAAACACACACACACACTCCCCGTGACACCAAAGCACCGCGCTTAATATATCCGCGATCGTTTCACGATCTCCCGCCTCCTCCAAGAGTGCTCCATTTTAGATAAGCAACGGATGTGGTGGGATCATTAGCCGTGCTAAGCTAATGGAGAAGAACTCATCTTGCCCGGTGCTTCTTTTTTTTTTTTTTTTTTTTTATAGCCCCGGCTTCTTACAGACGGAGGACTCAGGCCACTCTCGGATGCCGTAATGTTTAATGAACGATACACTGTGCAGCTGCTGGGATACAGACTGGGAGATTGATTCGGCTTGGTTTAGCTGTTGTTTAACCGACCCCAGTGCACAAGTCGACTTAAATGTCTATAGCGAGCCTCATTATCTTTCAGCACCATGGTGTCTAAATGTTTTCTTAGGCCAAAAAAAGTCCTGTCAGTATTGAAGTTGGGGATGTTCTTTTTTTGAATTGCTTTTTTCTTTTCTCAAATGATTTTGTATGTATATGTAATGACTATGACGAGTGTGTGTGGTGTGTGTGTGTGTGTGTGTGTGTGTGTGTGTGTGTGTGTGTGTGCCTGTGTGTATATGATTGACAGGGTACACAAACTCGGACTCCTCCCATTCCATCTGAATAGGATTTTCATGAATACCACTGTTCTTGTGTCAATTATCAGATGATGTACAACTGTACAACAAACTGTTCATATCTGTACATACATATTTGTGGATATGTGTGCTTTTTAAACATCCCATTCCAGTTTTAGTTCCCATTCGCTGTCACAATCACTTCCACTTCTCTATAATGATGCAGATTTCCATTAGATTGCAGAGTGAGGCTGATTTGTGCTCATGAAGCCAGTGGAGCATTAGAGAGATCGGGCACTAATGTTGGTTGACCCATTGCTCAATTAATCCTAGAGGTGTTCAGTGAAGGTGAAATGGACGCTCGGACTTCTTCCACTCCATTCCTTGACAAAGCATGTGTTTATGGACCTCGAACCGTAGACCACAAGTCTGTTTGGGCCTCTAAGTTCCAGTAAATCAATGCAAAGGCTTTTGAGACAATTCTGTGTTTTGGATTTGTGTGTGTGTGTGTGTGTGTGTGTGTGTGTGTGTGTGTGTGTGTGTGTGTGTGTTGGGGGGGGGGGTGTGTGTGTCATCATATGGGCCTCATCATAAGGATCAACACTCTTCAGCTTGAAATTGAATTGCTTCTTATAATGGCCATTTGATTATAGTGTGTAACACACCCACATTCACAAACACACACAAACTAAATGATGCATCATCTGAAGGTGGCACTCAGGGACATGCTTCTCTTAGTCATCCAGGTGAAGCTCCTTATCCCCCCCCCACACACACACATTGTAAAAAAGAGAAAAAGGCAATAAGGAGACTTTTAACATAATACAGAAGGAGATTTTTCAGCAAAAAATTCTTTCTGATCAGAAGCACACATTTGTGAAACATTCTACTATCCATTCTTATCGGCGATACACAGGCTGTCAATCAAACAAGAGCGGGACTGTGGAGTAAACGGCACATGTTGCGTATAAAACACCCATTTTGTCATTTGCAGTCTAGTTTTGTGACAAACACATTACCACAGATGTCACCCAAACGTAAAAAGAAAAAGCTTCATTGGGGGGTCTTGTGAGAAATGACAGCCGCTAAAAACCCTTCACGTTCTCTTATGTTGCGTGATTTCGAAATGAAATGCTGCCACCTTGTAACTTCAGCTCTGCTGCTGGTAGAGATGCAACTGTCCCACACATGAGTCTTGAACCAACATTCATCACCGCAGCAGAATCAAAGCGTCCATCAATTCTCACCCTCCTTCCTACTGGCAGCCAATATCCGCAGAGGTGGGCGGCACATTCAGACATTTCTGTTCCAGAGGGTGACTTTTCTGAATTGCCTCAAACGCCCTTTTCTCAGAAGTGCTTTAGTGAGCTGCTGAAGCTTCGGAAGCCTGATTAAAAGGAGCCACGAACCGGCTTTTGCATTTTGCGGCAGTCTCGGTTCGGCTTAAGTGCAACGTTATTTACATTTACAAAACCAAAAAAACTCAATAGAAGAAGTAAAAAAAAAACAAAAACAAAAAAACAGCAAATTCAAACACATCCACAAACACTTAAGTAAAAGCAGAAAGGGCAGAACTAAACAGCATATGCTTGCTGCTGAATTGACACATGGCATGACTTGCAAAAACAATACACATGATGCAAAGTAACACACGATAAGGACTTTGTGGAAACCTATAAGATTGACGTGTTTTTTTGACAATCCCATTACACATTTATTCCCCATTCACTCTTATAATAACCTCTTCTGAGAAGATGTTCTACTAGACTGTGGTTGTGGAGATTTTGCTCATTCAGCCACAAGTAAGGTTCTGGTGTAGGGAGACGGGGATTGGGGTGCAGTCAGCGTTCCAATTCATCCCAAAGACGGTTGGGATCAGAGCTCTAAAGCAGACCATTTAAGATCTTCCACTCTGAACCATGTAATGCAGTGGTGGATAAATACAACAAAATAAAATGATATGACCAGCATTAAACTAGTATTTTCTAAATATAATAATAAACGTGAATCCACTGTGTTGTTTTTGGTTCATTTTGCTCGCTTGGGGGTTTGAATTTAGCGGTAATGTATTATGTGTTAGTGGCCGGAGCCCCTTTAAGAAGGTAGCAGGCAGAGGTAAGACATGTGACCGAGGCATCTTCACATGCATCAAGAGTGAGTCAGAGACAGATGTGGCGAAGAGAATCCATTCATTTTCCAAAATAAAACATTGTTCAGAATCAGAAAATAAATAAAACGTAAATAATGTAAGATATGTATTCTTTCTGTGCGGCCCGGTACCAATTGACCCTGATGTAAAGCACATCTTCATGTGCACAGGGGCATTGTCTTGTGGGAACAGGTCTGGGTCTTGTAGTTCATTTGAAGAGAAAATTGACTACTACAAAGACATCCAGTGCAAATGTTTGCCTTAAACGTTGTGGTAACAGTTTATAGAAGAACCAAATACAGCTGGAAAAGTCAGGTGTCCCCATACTTTTGTCCATATTGTGTGTGTTATTTGTGTTTGCATATATATGAATACATATGTAGCACCAGGAAAAGGTGACAAAAGAAACATCAGTAAATTAATTTTGGCACATTCTCCCATTTTCTTTCCTAAAATCCACAACCAGCTGCAACCAATCAGGAATGAGCATGTGACATTGGATGAAGGATCGTCCCTCAACAGTGTGAGTTCATGTTGGTGCTTCTTTTTACTTTCGTGCTTTATGAAATTGCTCTTGAACTTCTATAATTCTGTCACATTTTAAATGTACCGTCATGTTCATTTCGCAATTCTTGGATCTTTTTTTTTTGTGTGTTGGTGACTTTCTGTCTAATTTTTAATGTTGTAGTTTCTGATCTTCTCCTCTGAGCTTTCTGGTTGTGGTCTCTGATTTGCGTCACCATATGCCACATCGAGGAATGTTTCTGCACAGACCTAATGAGTTATACAGTATCCAGAAGCAGCAACTTGAAATGGAGTTGTTAAAGCAGTTATGATTTTCTCTGAATGACAGATTGTGGGCGTGTGTTTTTCCTAGCAGCCTTCATTTAATGTTAAAACTATCTGTGCAATTATTGAGTTAAAGGCTACAAAAAGTGTTTATTGCTAAATTGCTTTGATGATAAATGGAATTATACTAAGTGCCTCTAGAAAGATGCTTTTTAAAGTTTCACTTGCACTTCATATCGATCATATACGCTATAGATGGCCAAAAGTAAGCGGACACCTGGCCACCACAATCATATGCGTTTTTTGTTGCCACAAAGTTAGAGCTACAGAACTGCCCAAAAGGTCTTTGTATGATCAATGCTTAGTTCTGTTCACTGGAGGTGCAAACCGGCTCCAGCATGACAATGTACACAGAACAAGGTGCATGAAGAAATGTTCTGCTAAGGTTGAATTTGGAAGAACTCGAGTGGCCTGCACTGAGCCCTGACCTCCAACTCGCTGAACACCTTTGAGATGAATTAGAATGTGGACTGCGTGCTAGGCCTCCTGACTCCGTGCTAATGGGATCTGTAAGTCCATCAGATATTCTGTCACCTGCAAAGCAATGTAGATAAGTAAAGAGTTGACCGGCTCCCTTTCAATGAAGCACAGCAGACAGAATCGGATTACTCGCTCTCCCCCTCGCTCTCTCTACACTAGACCAGCTGGGGGAATAATCCCATTAAGACAACAGTATGGGCTGCTGAGCATCCTTTTTCTCAAGCAATTATAAAGCACCAGAGACAGGCACAAGCCCATTCCTTTCTCCTCTCATCCCATCCATCATCTGTTTAGCTGCTGATGGAGGCGCGCTGCTCGATGCTTTGTTTGGGTTAGCATCGCCTGGTGCATTATGCTGTGGAGCACATGAGTGTATTTTTATTTATTTTTTAATGTATAGACTACATGAGGAATTACACTTTTAAGAAAAGAAAGACGCTGCAGAGTTCACTTCTTCTGAGAGAAGCTAATGAAGGGGAAAATGACTGTAAGTAGCTACAGGATAATGTGTAATAATAAGCCAAGTCATATAAAATGCTGATTGATTCTAGCAACAAGGCTTGAGAAAGAAGAAAAGAAATGAAGAAAGCTACGCTGCGTGATTCATGGCATAAAGTTTTGAGCCTTGGCTGTGAATGCACACAAGCTCAACGTACAGCAGCACCTATGAGCACGCAGGCAAGCGAGCGAGCCAGCGAGCGAGAGAGAGAGAGAGAGAGAAAGAGAGAGAGAGAGAGAGAGAGAGAGAGAGAGAGAAGGGGATAGAGAGAGGGGGGGAGAGAGGGGTAAAGGGAGGGAGAGAGAGACTTTTTTCTTTATTTTACAATCATTTATTGTAAATTCATGTTATATTCTGGATGGTATCAGGTTACTTTATTTAGTCAAATAAATAGATAATAGATAAAGAAATAAATAACATTAAATGGACATAAATGAAATCAGACAATGACAGTTAAAAGATCGGGGTAAATGTGATTATTAAGCCTAGCTCTGGTGCGAAGTACATTCCTTTTCTTTCACTGAACACAAAGCTTCATTACAGAGAGAGAGAGAGAGAGAGAGAGAGAGAGAGAGAGAGAGAGAGAGAGAGAGAGAGAGAGAGGGATGGATGGAGAGAGGGAGGGATGGAGAGAGAGCTTGCTAGATGACATTGAGTAGCTGTGGCACTGATGAGATGAGATGTGATATGCCCACACCAGCAGTGGCACTTTAATTAAAAGCGTCAGCCACACAGCCATTTCATTATAGACGGGCACGGAGAGAAAGCGAGCAGGATGACACCGCGCCAATCTGTGACCTTTGCTTCTTAAAACTATTCATATGGACAGACATATGAGGGTTAAGTGATTACAGCTACAGAGAACATAGCACTATAGACAGGGTACATCACACACACACACACACACACACACACACACACACACACACACACACACACACACACACACACTCATGCTCAGGGAGTAAGAGAGAGATCACATAACTTAATGTGGTATAACAGGGCTCAGGGGTGCCACATTAGACATTACCTGACTTGCTCTTCCCAAACACCTGCTTCCCAGTACAGACCCATTCTAAACCACGGCGCCAAGTTATTAATACACTGTGACTTCTCGACTTTTCCATCTCCACACACACACACACACACACACACACACACACACACACACACACACACACACACACACACACACACGCGGAGTATGTCATTTTTTTCACCTTTCTTCATCTACGCCTCGACACCCTGCTCGGAAATAAGTGAGAGTCAGCCAAGGGACACCAGTGAGGTGTTGCACAGTAAGTTACTCTATAGGGACATGTGAAGCAGATGTGAAGCCTCCCTGTTTTTAAGCACTTCAGTGCTACTGAATCTCTAAACCTCTATGCAGAGAAACTGATTTCAATGCAGAAACAGGTACAGATAATAATAATAAAAAAAAATACTGGTAAGAAATTCAATAAAAGCCATGACCTCAGCACACGGGTATTAAATGGCTGAGACTCTTCTGGACGCGGGGACTTGCTCCGATTGGCTTCTCGTTGGCTGAATGCAGTTAGAAAGGTAATGCTGCGCTTAGGCGATCTGTATAGAACTTTCAAATTGTTTGGCTGGGCTTTATGTGACATGATGGCACTCACTAATATTTCAAAAATAATTCCAATCTGATACTGTTCCACTTATTTAACCTTTACAGACCCAATCAACCTTGTCTTACTTTTTTTTTAAAATGCACCTTTAAAGTAATAATCAGATCTTAATCTTGAAATCAATGCTGGACTTAGAATTTTCACATTACATTATAATTGAAAACGATTGCATGTTTTTTCTGCATCAGTCTGCCAATAACTTGCTTTGAGCATCAGAACCGTGCACACAACAGCTTAATATCCGGTCATCCATCTATCCATCCATCCATCCATCCACCCGTCCGTCCGTCCATCCATCCATCCATCAATCAAACCCTTCTCATGCAACAGGTAGCTCAGTAATCAGGATGTTGCAATGCTGATCGGAAGGTCGTGAGCTCAAATCCCAGCACCACCAAGCTGCCACTCCTGGGCTCTTGAGCAAATCTCAACTCTCTAAACCCTGAACTGCTCAGTGTATTAATCAGATAGCTGTAAGTCGCTGTGGATCAGGGCGTCTTCCCGACACCGTAAATGAAAATGCAAAAGTAAACCGAGGCTTTTTCATAACCAAGGCTTTTATCGCGAACGCAAAAGTTAGCGGTAGACGTCATGTACTTTGCAAGCTGCTAACTGTGCATTTAGCATTTAATACAATTAGATTACGATAAAATGGCTAGCAGACTATTTGATTTTACATCAGCAGAAAAATTATGTCTTACGTTTATGCAGGAAGTAAGCTTCAAGTAAAGTAAAAAGAAAAAAAGGGAAAAAAACTAAAGGCAAATGAATTACCACGGCCCTTCTCATAAAAAAAAATAAAAGAAAAAAAAAAAAAAATATATATATATATATATATATATATATATATATATATATATATATATATATATATATATATATATATATATATATATATATACACACAAAAACAGGTTTTATGTGAAAATATATTTGTATAGTATATGTGAATTTACTTATTTAATAAAAAACAAAACCAAACCCATACATACTTTGACCTGATCTTAGCTTTATTGTTCATGACTACAGCACTACAGATTATTCTGCTCCGTTGTCTGAACAGAACGAAACGATGCAGATACACACTTAATAAATGTCAAACAGCTACTAATATATGTCATACAGTTACTAAGTGTAGCCATTATGAAACTCCAGAGGGACGTTATCACTTTTTAAATAGCTGGGGAAAGGGGAAAGATTTGGCTGAGTACAAAACAGCTCTCTATTTAAAATTTAGTGCACTATTTTGAATGATCCATGCTGTGCACTACATAGGGCACAGGGAGCTAGTATCTACTGGAATTGAAAGGCTCATTAGT
Source organism: Silurus aristotelis (assembly GCF_946808225.1). Lineage (NCBI taxonomy): Eukaryota > Metazoa > Chordata > Actinopteri > Siluriformes > Siluridae > Silurus > Silurus aristotelis. The sequence goes on from NC_139587.1 coordinate 16,759,123, forward strand.
TTTGGGGAGGGGTAAGAGAGAGGGGGTGGTGGGGGGCACATTTACAGTAAGTAACAGCACGGTTTCTGTACAAACTGGCATGATCAGCCAAACGAATGTGTTCAGAGATGCTCGGCAGTACAAAAGCCACAATCCAGGAAGAGATCGCAGCTAGTGGAGAGACGTGTTTAAAATTGCCCTTTCCTGTCAAGCATCATTTGAGTTGTAAAAAATAAATAAAAAATAAAATAAGGAAACCTTTTAATCTACTGTCTCCCAAACTCAGATTACATTTACAAGACTCTAGAAAACATGCTGCTCAGCAAACCAATAATTTTCCTCTCCTACATGACAGAAAGAAAAGATAACACAGGCAGCAAATTGCAGTCAATCCCAAAGCATGTATGTCAGGCTTCTCCTTATTATTTAAAACAAAGCTTTCTCTGTGCTCCTGTCCCTTCCTGCACAGGCTGCGAGTGTAAAAGCGGAGATTGCCTGTCAGTCTTAGAAGATGTACACACGCTTCACACAATCAACATCATGACAACTACGCCCTTAAGGGAATGGATAGGAATAAGAGGCTTTTTTTATTTTATTATTATTCTTTTTTTTTTTATGTTTCCTGAAGTAAAACCAAAGCGGGGAAAGAAAATAAGAATAATCAAGATATTAAACATGTAGTGAAATGTCATTCACTGTGTCTGGCATGGCTAGGATGGATAGGGATTGGGGTTAGGATGACCGGCAGACTGACAGCACAGGAAAGTAGAAAGTGAAGATGATGAGTGAGGTAAAGGCAGATATGAAATCCAGTGGCAGAAAAACTTTCCTGGCGTGTGAGGACTGGGCACTGAAGTGGCTCTGGGTGCATGACTGACAGGGAGTAATGAGATGGGTGACCTATTAATCGGCCGCTGGGTATGAGAGAAATGGAAAAAGAAACACACACACACGCACGCACGCACGCACGCACGCACACACGCACACACACACACACACACACACACACACACACACACACACACATAAAAACAGTATTTCAGCTGATACAGACAAAGATGAGGAGCCACTGTAACATGTGGAAACACAGTGTGTCCAGTACAGAAGTAGGAGACATTTGTCCTTGATATTTATCTTCTGCATCATACAGTACACCTTTGAATGGAATGAAATGCTGTGCAATTGAAAGAATGTATACACCGATCAAGTATAACATGACATTATGACAGGTGAAGTGAATAACACTTGATTATCTCTTCATCATGGCACCTGTTATTGGGTGAGAGATATTTGGCAACAAATTAACATTTTGTCCTTAATGTTAATGTGTTGAAAGCAGGAAAAATGGGCAAGCTTAAAAATTTAAAGAGTGTGACGAGGGCCAAATTGTGATGTCTAGACGACTAGGTCAGAGCATCTCCAAAACTGCAGCTCTTGTGGGATGTTCCTGGTCTGCAGTGGTATATATATATATATATATATATATATATATATATATATATATATATATATATATATATATATATATATATATATATATATATATATACAGTACAGAACAAATGTTTGGACACACCTTCTAATTTAAGAGATTTCTTTATTTTCATGACTATGAAAATTGTAGAGTCACACTGAAGGCATCAAGGGCTATTTGACCAAGAAGGAGAGTGATGGGGTGCTGCGCCAGATGACCTGGCCTCCACAGTCACCGGACCTGAACCCAATCGAGATGGTTTAGGGGTGAGCTGGACTGCAGAGTGAAGGCAAAAGGGCCAACAAGTGCCAAGCATCTCTCGGGGAACTCCTTCAAGACTGTTGGAGGACCATTTCAGGTGACTACCTCTTAAAGCTCATCAAGAGAATGCCAAGAGTGTGCAAAGCAGTAATCAAAGCAAAAGGTGGCTACTTTGAAGAACCTAGAATATGACATTTTTCAGTTGTTTCACACTTTTTTGTTATGTATATAATTCCATATATAATTCCACGTGTTCATTCATAGTTTTGATGCCTTCAGTGTAAATCTACAATTTGCATAGTAATGAAAATAAAGAAAACTCTTTGAATGAGAAGGTGTGTCCAAACTTTTGGTCTGTACTGTACATAGTGGTGTAAAAAATTGTTCTTGATTTCTTAATGTTTTGCATGTTTGTCACACACAGGCCTGGGTGTGGCTTGAGAAATGTAGTTTTGTATCTTTTGTTCTCTCAATAATAAAAACCATTATTTAAAAACTGCACGTTGTGTTTACTTGTGTTATCTTTCACTAATATTGAAATTAATTTGATGATCTGAAACATTAAAGTGTGACAAACATGCAAAAAAATAAGAAATCACATCACTGTGTGTGTGTGTGTGTGTGTGTGTGTATATATATATATATATTGTTTCCTTAATCACATCTACATCACTGAGGTTCACAGCTGATATCCAGATTGAGGATGTTCACCAAAACTGGACAGCTGGAGAACACATTCTGGTCTAAGCTATCAGGAGTGGAAGCCGATGTAGTCTGTCTGCCTCAGGGCTTTAACATGTGCATTCTGACATCTGCTCAATGCAATTGTAAAGAGTAGCAATCACCATCTTTCAGCTATAACCAGCCTGACCATTCCCCTCTATCATCAACAAGGTGTTTCCACCCCCCAGCCTTTAAGCACCATTCTGTACAGGTGACCAACATTTTCTTACATTCTCAAACCGGCCTGTCGGTCGTTTCACAGTTAAAAAAAAACCTAATTTGAGATCACAGTTTTTTCCCCCTTCTGATGCTTGGTGTTCGTGACAACCTGGATTAGAGTAGAGAGGCATAAAAGCAGCAAACATGACAGGACATGATGCACCAACAATTTCTGTGGTCACATATATATTAATGTAGCGTTTTCTTTAATGCTTTATAAGGTACTGGGCTGTAAAGGAATCTCAGAAATTCTGTCTAAACATCTGTTAACATCTGGCTTCTGATAACATCAATTCTACACTGCTATCTCCTTTGGTGGTAATATATTAACGCTCAGCCTTTTGGAGAATATAGAACGGCAGCAAGTGGATTGGACTTGATTTGGAAGCGAGGAGAGACAGCTGGAGCGTGAGGGAGCGTGTGGGCTACATATTAACAAGAGACAGACGTCCTTAGACTGACATTCTAATTAAAGGATTTTTCCTGTTGCGGCGAAGAATAAATTACTCCATTAGAGGAGAGAATTCCCCATCACTGATCCAAACACACACACACACACACACACACACACACACACACACACACACACACACAGACTAATATACAGATCGGAAATCTATACATGCAGACACAGTAATGTACAGAGAACTGGGAACTGGGAAATACACATTCTGACATTTTCTTTTCTGTTATTAAATATACAATATATGAATAAAGGTTTGTGGACACCTGACCATAAAGTTTCTATGTGCTCATCCCTTTCCACATTTAGTCCTGCTGTGCTGTAATAATAAGCTCCACTCTTCTGGGAAGGTGTTCCACTATATTTTGGGGTGTGGTTTGTGGAGATTTGTGCTCATGTGTGTTCATGCAGCCACAAGGGTGTTAGTAAAGTCAGGTGCTGATGTAGGGTGAGATGAGGGGGCCTGGGGTACAATCAGCATTCTTTCCAGCATTTTAATTCAAATTATGCTATTCCTCTTGGGAAATTGTTGTCATTTGACCAAGGTTCCAAGTGTATCTCTCTATTGAACTGGCAATTTAGAACATTTCAAATGAACCAAGCACTTCATACAATTTATAGCTGTATGTTTGCAGTTATTGTGTTGATCTCAGCAATAATTTCTTGAACAATGAGATTAAATTCTCCTTTAATATGCCCCAGAGATTTTAGTGATCCAGTTCACTGCTTATTGATCTCGGTGTAACTGTTGCTCCTGCTGCTTTCCGTTGATCCTGCAGCCCTTTTCAAGTGTCTTTTATGTTCCTTATTATAAGTCTGAGAGTGTATTGTGAATCATTAGGACATTTGGAATGTCTGTCAACTTGACCAGAAACCTTCTCAATGTTCGAAATGTCTGTTATAACAACAGCATTTAAAAAACATGTCTTTGTTTATGCGTATGAACACATTAAGTTCATATTTACAAAACACAGTAAAAAAAGACTATGCTCAAAGTCTGAAGTGGACATACAGACAATTTAAGTATACAAATAACAAAAACTGAAGAAAGTAGCAAAATAAGTAAAACACACAGACATTCACTCACACACTACACCTATTCCTCCATAGAGCCCTGCCTAAGTCATAGTCATCATATTAGGTGACAGGTCTGAACTCTTGGCCATGCTGCTGGTGCTGGACTCACTTAGCACACATAATTAGCCAGTGGGCCCCTGCAAGCGCTTGCGCTCAAATCTATGTAAAATACCCAGGAGCTTAACACTGCTGAGGGGCACAGAACTAGGGAGTGTGTGTATGTGTGTGTGTATGAGGCTCTTATGTGTGTGAATTTGTGGCAGGACCTTGCAGACTCCAAGTCTGTTGCAGCCAGCTCTCTAACTGATTAAGTCTGCGTTGTCAAGGGCGAGCTTTTATGTCTGAAAAACATTGACTCTCGCTGTCCTTGACGGACACTGATTGATGAAGCATCAATAAACAAATGTGACTAACTGAGTTTATTTTGAAGAAAACTTAATCACAAGTGTAAATAAATGCCACCCGGCTATGCCTCTTGGAGGACATCATAATGACACTGCGAAGAAGAAGAAAAAAAAAGAATACAAAATGCAGTTCACTGTGCTTTGTAAAACAACCAAATACTACTAATTGTACTATTATTACTACTGCTAATAATAATAATAATGGAAATTATTATTATTATTATTATTATAATTATTATTATTATTATAGCAGTAGTAGTACTGGTAGCAGTAGTTGTATTACCACCGATATTATTATTTGTATCCCCACCATATGGACAAAAGTATTGGGACACCTGACTTTTTCCAGCCATATGTGGTTCCTCCCCAAACTCCGTCCACAAGGAGGCATACAAATGTAAACGATGTTTCTGGATGCGGTATAATACAATTTTCTCTTCAGTTGAAATAGGAAACCCAAACCTGGTCCAGTGTGACTAATCACCTCTGGAATGAAGGGTACCCCAGGCCTGCACACCTCACCTACATCAATAGCACAAATCTCCACAAACACACTCCAAAATCTAGTGAAACATTGTCCCAGAAGAGTGGAGGTTATTATAACGGCAAATAGGGACAGGTTTATTGAAAATAGATATCTACAAAAAATTGATATCTACAAACTCCATACAAACCATCCATACAGTGTATATCTATAAAGCGTTAACGTACAATAGTGAAAGTGAAATAAATGTGATGTGGCAGTAAAATGCAGGTAATAATCAAGGGGTTAGCGTTCGCTGAAAATATAAACGTGCCCTTAAATGTTTGATGGGCGTATATACAAAGTCGTGCCAAAAAAATCAGGTCTCCTTTATGGATGCTCGACTCTGTGGCTGCCTGATGAATAATTGAGAGAGTGCTTGCTATTCAGAGATGGAGGTAGCAGGGGAATCAGTGTCAACTCGCTCTTTTTCCTCCACTCTCTCGCTCTATCCTTCAACCCCCCTTTAGTTGTCTTTCCCGCTCACTTCCGCTTGCTCTCTCGAACAAGCTACAGATCGCTGTCATTTCCTCACTAACCTTGTCCTTACTCTTCCGTCCTCTCTCGCTCTCTGATTCTCCAGTTTCTTTATCCTTCACTTTTCTCTTCGCCCCTCTACCCAACGCTCTTTCTCTCTCGCACTCTCTAGAGATGTACGATTGAACGGAATGCCATTTGCATAGATGACATTAGAGGTGTGTATTGGGAATGCGATCTCCGGAAAAACCAACAGTTTGCATGATCATGTTTGGAGAAGACGATCGCAAGTGAAGCCAACGGGACAAAGATAACATGGGAACGTTTCGGATGGGGTGCGTTGCCAGCGCGCTTGTTTACCGCATTCTCCAGCAACCGGGGTTTATATGTTCGGGTAAATACTGTTTATGTTTTGGGAAACAGACCCGACTGAGTTTCACGCAACATAGCACAGATGGGTTTTTGCAGCAATAACTGTGCGAGCGAGCGCAACTTGTCCTTCAGAAGTCTTTAAGAGTGGGCTTTAAAATAAAACAGGCCTCTAGATTGCATTATTCTGAATAAAAAACTAGTTACAATCACGAGCACTACGCCTTTTTTCATCAACGCTGTCTCTGTTTGCAGAAATCCTCATTCTCTGTATGCAATGGACAGAATGTTGGGGCCTCTCTGCGTTAGTTTTTTTCATTTGCACCTGCTCTATCACCTAGTGCAGTCCATTGCTTGCTGCATTGATCTGGTAAAATCACCTGAAAAAGGTTTTTTCTCTGTGCATCTCAGACCAGAACTGTACAGAGGAAAACTGACAGAATTAGACTGATGTTTCTTAGCTGTGGAGAAAGTCACACTGGTTGAGTCACATGCACCTATCAGTCATAAACTCACCAATATGTTCAAATCCATACACAGATCCAGGCACAACCATCGACCAAGTGCAGGCATCAGGTACAAAGAAAGGAAAGGCGCAGCCGAGCCAAAACAAAGAGGCCAAATCAGATGATAGATGGCGTGCTATTTCAGTGGTGAGATTTATGTACTGTCAACATTACCTGCTCTATTATAGAGAATGGAATTGTTCTGTGTTTTCCAGAAGAGGCATAAAAAAATACAAACTGGCTGCTATCAGAAGAAAGAACAAGGAGAGCGAGGAAGGGAGGGAGGGAGAGGGAGTGCGTATGAGGGGATTTGCAATGCAATTTATGCAAGTCGATTTAAATATGAAAAATGCCGAGCCAAGCACTATGAACCCTCTGAGATAAACAAGAAAACATATTCTAACATGTGTCATTACTTCTGCTCTAAAACCAAATTATTATTGGTCTTTTCATTAGAGTGCTTTAATACAAAGCTAATAATATGCCATCTGTGATTGCTTGGGTTGTTAAGAAATGACTGTGTTTGGATTTAGTTTTAGCTCCTAAATGAGTCAGAGTGACCTTAATGAAGGTTTTGGAGCAGACGGCTGTACGCAGTCTGGCTATGCCTCTGCACACTGACACTCGCCATCTATCTGAGAGCAGAGATAAAGAGACTCTTCTTTCCTCCCAGCCGGCCTAATTGTGAGTAATAATGATTACTGAACTACATGAGACATTTGCATTCAGTGACAGAAAAAAAAAAAAATATATATAAAAAAATTATTTTCTCACAATTGAGAAGAAGCTGTGACTCAGAGAGTTTGTGTGTCTCAACTTGTGCAAAACACGGCAAAGACGATTGAAAGACCACTGTACACTTCTACATTTTTCCCTGTTTTAGTGCTTGCCTTTTCTTTCACATTCACATCTTACTAGATTTAATGCATTTTAATCTTTTCAACTCAATTTCTATAGCACCTTAAACAACAGCCATTGTCACAAAAGCAGCTTTCCAGAAATAAAAGTATAGATTTGTAAAATTATAGATAATAAATAGAAAATTCAACTAATAAAAGTGCTCCTATAGGTTTATGCCTACGCATCTACGTATATATGCAGCTGCTTTACAGTGGCTGGGTTATATAATGATTGATAAAATGTAATCAAATCTCTGTTTTCAACGTTGGACTTAATTAGGATTATGTTTCACCAATCAAGACAAGATAACCCATAATTCTGAAAAAGGTGGTGGGGGTCAAGTCAAATCAAGTTTATTTCTACAGCGCTTTTCACAACAGACATTTTCTCAAAGAATTAAAGAGTTAAAATAAACGATGTGTATTTATCCCTGATGAGCAGCCATGGCGATTGTGGCAAGGAAAAACTCCCTTAGATGTTATGAGAAAGAAACCTTGAGAGGAACCAGACTCAAAAGGGGAACCCATCCTCATTTAGGTGATTTCAAGAGTGTGAGTATAAATCTTTAAACAATACAGAACACTGGAGAGTGAGAACGTAAGATGAACGGAATGTAAGATTATGAGTAATGATCTTTCTACAGTCTTCTACAAATTTAAATCAAATTAAAATTTTATTTCTCAGATACACATGCATACAGAGTACAACATGCAGTGAAATGCTTTACATTTAAACATGAAAAAAGAAATAGAATATAAGGATAAAAAAATTCAAAAAGTATAAAGTACAGAAAAATATATGTATATACATGAATGAGTATGGCACATTATACAGTCATTTGAGGTTATGGAACCAGGAGCTACTGAGCAACTCATAAAATAGCTCAACATTTAAACTCATCATAGATCCAACACCAGCTACAACACCAGGGGTCTATATAATGTATATCAAATTTGACCTATATATTGTGAAACCCCTTAATTGTGTGATTATTTGGAATCAGTAGTTACATAATTACCTACACCTTCACAAAATCTTGGGTTAAGTACATTTAGAATGAGTTTGAGAAAACACTTAAACAAACACCATTAACAAGGAGAAAAAAAAAAAAAACAGGTTGCATGAACAGTTCTGCATTTAAGCACCCAATTACTGCAATGGAACTGCAATGAATGGACATTTGGTGTGACCCAGACGAGGATTGGTTCCTATTTTAAATCTGGTTTCTTGAGTTTTTCCTTGCCACAGTCGCCACTGGCTTGCCCATGATGGATAACCAATTATGGGGAACAAACTCTTCTTCTTCTTCTTCTTTCTGCTTCTCCCAGTAGGGGTCGCCACAGCAGATCATCCGTCTCCATACCCCTCTGTCCTCTACATCTGCCTCTTTCAACCCAACTACCTGCATATCTTCCCTCACCACATCCATAAACCTTCTCCTTGGTCTTCCTCTTTTCCTCCTTTCTGGCGGCTCCATCCTCAACATTCTCCTACCGATATTCCCCATATCCCTCCTCTGCACATGTCCAAACCATCTCAATCTCGGCTCTCTCACTTTGTCTCCAAAACGTCCTACATGCGCTGTCCCTCTATAAAAATAATTTCTAATCCTGTCCATCTTTGTCACTCCCAACGAAAACCTCAACATCTTCAGAATTATAAGGAACAAACTAAGAGGCAATAATCTTACACATAATTTTTGTAAAGCCGCTTGGAGATCATATCCATTTAAAAAAAAATCGCTATACAAATAAAAATGAATTGAATTGAAAAGAAATGAAAAAAAGGACAAAGGACAAAGAATCATGAATAAGTCATTGTCCAGGTAGGGACTCCAAAAGGAACCAGCCGGAAGACAGAGGAAACGTTTGAAGAAGTGGGTTGTACACAGGACGAACATAGACTGACCATCATTGCACTTTATTAAAGAATAAAGCCATTATTGAAAATCAATATAGAGAGAATGAGTATGATATACTGCGACCTTATAAAGGTTGTAGATGTGAGGTCATGGGTGAGGTGATGAGTTTAGTTCCTGATAAAGAAATAGGAATACACTTTTCATTTCAAGGAAATCAACCTGGTGGTCCTCCATTCAACCATAAAGCTACAGTTACAGTACACACATACCATTCTGAAGTCTGGTTTGCCTCACCCCAAGCACTAGTATCTGCATAGTGATTGAATGTTATATGTAATATACATCATTTTTAGGAATTTCCGCTTCAACAATGATGTCCCTCTCCCTCTCACTGATCCCCCTGAACCAAGGTTGTAACAGTACGTGTGCAACAATGACACCACCTTTAAGTAAGGTCGTGTAAATTAAGTATTTAAATAAGTGAGAGATAAAGAGAGGGTTAGAGATCACTATCTCAGCCTGTGGGAAACCTTTGATGGTGTCTCTGGTGTTTAATGTAGATGGAGTTCAGTGAGGTTTTCGCATTCAATCCCCTCGAATGGATTTTTATCTCAAAGTCGACATGTTCAAAGCCTGCTTAATAATGGAGCACGTGCTAAATTCTAGGCCACGTTCATATGGAGGCCAATTTTTTTCCAATTATAGCCGGTGGACTCCTACAGAGCAACACACTCTTGGGGAATGACAATTTAATATAGAGACAGATTCGACCGTGCAGCGCATATTTCTGTGACCGTACACGTCATTTCCGCTCTCTAAGGTGTACCAGGTGAGTAAGGTGTTGGACCACTTACAGCAGTCAAAAACGCTTCAATGCATTAATTACATTAGTTCTAGAAGAGGGATGAACAGCATTCTTCCAAAAGATATTGCCTCATTGGTGTGTTTGGATGATGTGTGATGGCAAAATTCCCTATAATGGTTTTGGTTTGCAGGCTGGTGACTGTAAAAGCCATAGATATGATTTATATGCAATGTAGATGGAAAAGCTGGCATCCTGGATGACACGACTTGTCATTGGATAAAGGTAACCTGAAAGAATAGCTTTGTACTGATTTGGAATCCCCCAGAACTTCTCTGAAAACACTGGGGGTAACATGGAATACATGTTGGATAGGATGCTAGCACATATCAAGGCATTGCATATTCACACGCTGATTTACGCCTTATTCAATCAAACTACTGGCATGTTTCTTGGAGTTTGGACAAAACCAGAGACCCCAAAGGAAATCCCACACAAACATGGGAAGAACATGCACTGAAATTCCATCCCAGTAACCGGAGCTCCGGATCCACTCTGGACCCTGGGGCTGTGAAGCTGCCTAATTCTACTTGCTCTATCTGTCTTTCTATCCAAACCATTCCTTTATCTTGCTTTTTCTAACTATTATCTATATGAAATGGATGCTGACATTTTATTATAACTTTTTTTTTACAGTCTATACACATATGGATCCAGTGATGCTGACCCTTTCTGCTCTCCAAACAGCCTGATCCAGCCTGATGCCCTACTTTTAATTGGAGTTCTCATTACTTGGAAACCACTCACAGCTGCTGACGATGGCTCCACGTAGACAGTGTAAAAATACATACAATTACAGCGGATGGTACAGTACCACTTAGAAAAACCATCAAGATGGCTTTGGACTGCAGGTGATAAGAACAATTTTGCTATGATGCAAAAGGACTATAGCTTTTGGACTGCAACTGCCACAAGCAGTTCTGCATTCAGTGAAAACTGTAAAAACTAAATAGACTTAAAAACTATGTGTATTCTGGTCAAACAATAATAATAAAAAAAAATAAAATTACAACATGGCACACACAGTTAGTGAAGAAAAAAAAAAAAAAGAATGGTGTAACCCAGGTCAGGATGGGTTCCCTTTTGCATATACACCATATGGACAAAAGTATTGGGACACCTGACTTTTCCAGCCATATGCGGTTCTTTCCCAAACCCGAAGGCACACAATTGTATAGAGTGTATTTGGATGCAGTAGTCTGAAATTTTCAAACTAGGAGACCCAGACCTGTTCCAGCATGACAATACACCTGTGCAAAAAGCACAAGGATCACATAGGTTGGAGTGGAAGATCTCCTGCTATACAGCTCTGACCTCAACCCTATTGAACACCTTTGGGATGAATTGGAACACTGAGTGCACCCCAGGCCTCCTCACATCACCTACATCAGTACCTGACTTTACTAATGTCCTTGTAGCTGAATGAGCACAAATCTTCACAAACACACTCCAGTATCTAGTGGAACATCTTCCTAGAAGAGTGGATGGAATTAGAAGAGCAAATTAGAATTAAATGTGGAATGAGATGCTCAAAAAGCACATACCATACTTATGACCAGGTGTCCCCAAACTTTTGGCAATATAGTGTAGTTTCATCTCGAGGTTTCCTGCAGACATTTTTCTTGCCACCCTTGTCTCTGGCTTGCCCTGAATCATACGCCACATGATGTTCTTGCCCATCTTGTCCACCCCTGATAGGGGGGTGTAGAACATTTTTGACAGGACTGTGAACTGAGCAACCTTCACATCACCACCGTGTTTTGCCTTGGACTAGTTTTGTACTGCTGCCAAGAGTATTTTTAACACCGTCTTATTAAAATGTATTGCGTGGCACCCCTTTGGAACATCACGGTGCATTTATGCGACACTAACCCTGTTGTTAGAGTGTATAAAATGCGAAAGGGCCATATTTTGAGTATTCACATTTTGACCTGCATTCTGACAGAAACATTTACAAAACAACAACAAAGGAACGGCAGTGTCCTTAGTGAAAGTTGTGTTTTGTGCTCAATGATAACAGGCCATGAAGAAAGTTCGAGTCGTCCCCTGTGCTTGTTTCTGCCAATGTTTCCACAACCCCAAGCGAATTCTCTGGAAATCTGCAAGTGTCTACAGTGGCACAAGGAAGAATGTGATATTTAAACAAACAAATCTACAACAGCAGCATGTCTAACAAACCCCCCCCCAAAAAAAAACAATCAGCGTGGTGACAAGACACTTTCTCAAAAGATATGCCTCCATGTGAAGAAGCACGTAGTATTTGCTCTTCTTTAGATGCATTCAGTTCCATGCTTGATCTTTTATTCTGATGCCTCACAGTCAGAATAACAACCCCCCGCTTGGCACAGAAACAGAGGTCAATTTCCTGCTAAGCCACTGTCCAAAAATCTGGACTGATTGATTTGACACATTAGTCCACTGAGGCTTCTCGTGCGAAATAAGAGTGGAGAAAAGGTAGACAGAGAGCGTCATATTGTTAACGCTCGTTCTTCTGAGACTTACATAGAAGTGTGATGAATATAAAAGGTTTCGGATCGGAGAAGGAAAAGACACAGCTGAGATTGACAGTCCAAGCACATCTTTCTCCTCAGAGGGAGCTCTCCATTATTAAACACTAAGAAATGTGAGATATGTCTATACCACTCACACGTCTCCACAGAGGGATCCGTTCACTCGCGAGATGTTTACTCCATTACAGGCTGCATCAGATCAATGCAGCATCACTACTTCCCACCACTCTGGGTGAGATGTGTTCATTATTCACCAGATCACTGATGGAAAATGCAAAAGGGGTGGGGAGAAGGGAAAAAAAAAAAATTTTAAATTAAAAAAGAGAGAAAGTGAGGAGATTTGGGCCATTTGTGCATTTCATTTCTATGGTTCATAGTTATATAGGTCAGTTTTATACTCTAGAGAGAGGAATTTGTAAATTTGACATAATAATGCATTTAGCCCTGGGTGATGCCTTCACGGTGTTTCTCGTTTTGGTTTTCGTTGTGCTGATCCTCTAGAATAAAGCAATATCTCAGCACCAGGCCACAGAATGAGGCCATGCAGGTGCTGCTGGCTTGGGAAGGTCCTAACCAGGTACGGCACATATGCATGCATGTGCTGTCTAAATTGGCCTAAAAATAAAGTGACTTGCCGAGTGGCTCTCTGGGAAACATCTGCATGACCTGCTAGCAACTAGCCAAAGGGATAACAAACTTTTACTTGGTGGAAGTGGAAACATTTCTGTCCTGATATCCTGCTCAGCCACGCGACAGCTTTCGGAAAAGAGTGCTGTGCAAAAAAAAAAAATAATCCATTCGTCAATAATTCACTACTCATGCAGAACATCAAATCAGTGCTTTCTTCTGATGTAGATGCCTGGTGTGTTTTAAATTGAGACCATCGCTTCCTGTGCATCACAATTATAAAAAACAACAAAAAAGACAACCAAAAAAAAACAACAACAACTCCATAGACTACTCCATAGCATTGGTTTAAATCTCAAACTAGGTTTTGCATGTGACCTTGGAAAAGCAGAGTGCAAAGACAGAGTGTTAGACAGGGAATATGTGTTTTTATTTTGCCTCTGTGTGTTTGTGTGTGTCCCAGAGGACAGGGCCTTTAGCTCTAAAGAAAGACCAGTGGTGGAGAGAGCTCGATCTCTCCTGAGTGCCTCTAAAAGCTCTAAAACAAGAATGCTGAAAATGCACACCAAGAGAGGAGCAGAAATGGAAAGAGAGTAGGAAGGAAGAAGCAAAATAGCAGTGGAAAGTTTGGGGACATGGAAAAGAGAGATAAGTTTAGAAGAAAAAAGAAATGCTGCTATATAAAAAAAAAGGTTCAATAATGAGGCTGAAAAGAAAATCAGCATTTGTCAAAAAATGTTGCAGTTGTTTGGTAGAATAAAGACAAATAATATATATATATCCTGACACCATAATCTAGTATGTTTCATATGAAGAAAAAAATAACTTCTGGTCCAATATTTTACCGCATTGACCATCATCTGGAGGGCTGTAAGAAAAACCACCTCTCAGAAAGTACCATGAGAATGATCTTAACTGATGTTCCATTAACCTCACTGGTATTCCCAAAGAATTCGCAACTCTTAGTAGAGTGGTTGCTATCGATTATTTTAGTAATGGAGTATTCTACCGATTATTTCAACGATTAATCGAGTAATCGGATAAGACGTAGTTTTCCTTTATCAAAGAGCAAGAGAATATAAGACGGGTCTCTTAAAATGTACACGTTATTTGCTTCCTTTTTAGACAAATTTACAATTTATTGCTAAAATTACAATAAGAATATCTGTGAAAACTAAAACCCATTTACATCAAAATGCAAATACAAATATATAGATAAAAAAATCATAACTAAAAATATAAAATAAAATAAAAAATAAAGGTAACGCACTTAACAGTGATTTCTTTATGTCTTAGTTTGAAATGATCCCAAACTTTGGAAACTTTGTCATTTTCTTTGGCCCGAGTTCTATGGAAGCCCGTTTCCACCAATATTTTTTTTGCCTAATTCTGACTTTCTTCTCGCAATTCCGAGTTTATTTTTCATAGTTCTAACTTTTTTTCTCGTATTTCTGACTTTATTTCTCGTAAACATCCAACATTTCTGGTGCATCCACGTGTAACCATGTTGTCAGGCTGAAGCTGGTAGTTGTAGGTGTATAAACGAGGCCTCCTCTGCTTCATCTGTCTGCAGATTGTTAGACAGAGTTCTCTCCAGAGATCAGAGGCTTAGTTTGATACCATGCGATTCTATTTCGATTCTATTGATTGTAGCCCATTTCATTTTCAAAGCTTTCTGCCACTACAGAGGGAGTGACGCTGCCCGACTGGCAGAAAAAACTGCGGAATTGCGAGAAATAAAGTTGGAATTGCGAGAAAAAAGTCAGAAGTAGGCAACTTTTTTTAAACGGCCCAAAAACGGGCTTCCATATGAATCGTGTCTTCGGCCCTCGCTGTTTTCTCCCCGTTCCTCCATTTTTTCATTCTGCAGTATCTCCTGTGTTCCCTGTCCAGAGCACTCCAGAGTTAAGCGGTTGGTGCGGCAGTAATAATGGTCCGTGGGGAAACACAATGCTCCGTGTGAATTTAAATAGACGAAATGCATTTTTGTGTCTGAATTACTCGAGGAATCGTTTTAGCCCTAATTCTTGGAATCCATCGCTGATTCTGTTCTTAACATTGGAGATTAAAAAAAAAAAATCCTTGATCTACTGGTGATGACCAGAATTACAGAAGCACTAATGGGAGTCGCTGTTGCTCTCGAATCCTTCCATCTACACAGTCACCACGGTGATTAGCTCGAATTCTTCAAACAGTATAAGCTCCCGATCAGTGCCTGGATCTTATTATCACTGACATTCAGCTACAGAAGTGAAGAGGATTCTGAAATCCATCACGTTTCATACCAGGGCAAAGGCTACTAATCTTTAGAGTTATTTCCAATCCTAAATTAACACGCCTACCTGAGCTAATCCTAGGCCTTCATGAGCTTCTGATCATCAGATTAGGAATGACCAGTAGCTTTGGCACTTTCTGTTGTAATAATATAAACTCCAAGTTTTAATATGAACTCTGCTAATAGCTCTTTTGACTGAATCTTCACAGTGATGATATCACAAAGGTAGTATCTCAGGGGGGGTTTTAGATTCTAACTAGCTGGCCTTGGACAAATGTCTTTTTCTATGGTGGCTGGATGTGGTTAAAAAAAATAAAATAAAAATAGAGGTGTCTCTGTCACTACACTTTAGTGCTGACATTAAATCAATATTCTGTTCCGAAACCCTTATTTTGTTTATTCTCCATAAACAGAGTACAGTTTTAAAATTGCGGGCTCGTTTCTCTAAATACGGCATGCCCTGATTGGGCTGTCATGTCAAAACAGGAAGCACAGTACAGGCATCTAATAGCCATTTGGACATTTCCAAATATCTCAGGCGGATATGTGCGTTTCCGATCGGGTTCCTGACAGCTCTCTCCATGCTTTGGGCTCTAAATGAGATTTCTAACAAAGCAACAGCCTTTCTGATCCGGTCACGCTAATTTCCTCGCTGCTCCTGTCTCAGTGGGGAATTCAAATTACACCCGCCAACATGTTGCCCTCTGCTGCCACGGACTTGCTTTGACTGCACCGAAAGCACAGATAAACAAACTTCCACCCCTGGCTGGCAGCCAGATGAAGGTAAACAGTTCTCTTTTGCAAACCCAGACGGTAGTCTGTGCTAAACTTGAAAACTTGAAGCCAGACTGTCCCTTACTGCAGCCTGTCTCCACAAAGTGAGCCACAGTACTTAAAATGTTCTAAGATCCATAAAGAAGTCATCCATCCAGAAAGCACTGCTTTGTTCTTCTGTCTGTGAGGGAGCGAGAAAAAAAAAAAAAAAAAAAAGGAAGAAGGAGAAGCAACGCTGAAATAAATCCGAGGGAATCCTTCTCAATTCCCTATTTCCAAAAGCATAAATGGTGCATTATCAAGACTACATCGTGTCATACTCTACATTTCCTCTAGTGACAATACTAAAGTGAAATGGGAATTTCTCTAGTGGTAGTACCATGGCACTGAAAAATGCATTTCACCCGGATGCCCATGAGCAGGCACTTCAAACAGACACTCTAAAGATTGCAGAGGGAGTTCTCAGCGTGTACACGCCGCCTGATCTGCCGCAGCTTTACTCAGTTTGAACTTATCTACCTGCACCATCCTCTTAAGCCTCAGAGCAAGTCTCACAGGTGGAGCACAGGGAGAAAGAAAAATAGATGACTTTAGTTGACAATGCGGACTCAGACAATGTCCTTTTTACGCTGCTTTAACACGGAGCATGTCGACATGACTGGCAAATGTCTTCGCACACGTACACAAATGTACACTAGGGGTGTGAAGCGATGCCACTACATGTATCTGCATTTCTATCTTTTTAACATGATAAATATTTATATCTTTGTTGAGACGTAATCGAATAAATGGTGCATTAGATACCTACCTTAAATACAGAGCTGCATGTGATATATATAAAAATATATATATGATAAAATATAAAAAAAAATAATAGTTCGATACTATTTCCCAAAATAATAAAAATAATAAAAAGCCTTAAATCTTTATATTCGAATGTATTCAATTCATCATCATCAGTATGAGAATAATTTATTGATCCCAAAGGGGGAAATTGTTAACAATTATTATCATTATTATTATTATTATTATTAACAATTTCCCTATAGGTTTAATAAATTAATTCAAATAATGTATTTGGTTGCATGCCTGTTGCAAATGCATAGCCAAGGACGCACCGCTGCAGGTGGTAAATGTACAAAATAAGCACATTTAAGTGTAAAAAGTTCTAAACGAGGCAACCCTTGGGAATAAATGTGTGTGTATGTGTGTGCATGTCTAATAAACAATCCCAATCATCTAATCAAGGATTAGAGTGACGCTATTGTGCGCTCCCCTCTGTGAGAGCTGATTCTCCAGGAGGGAATGTAGAAGCAGCAGGTGGGGGGGGGGGGGGGGTTTGGGGGGAGGAGGAACAGAGGGAGAAAATGCCCAACTGATCTCTTGTGCTCTCTCTTCATAATCACCTACGCAGGAAAAAAGTCCTACTGAGATAAGCCTTCCACCATGGATCTCTCACACACCTTCTTTCCACCTCTCACTGTTACAGCCTACTCCAATCTCTCACACACATATGCAGAAACACACAAACCCACTAATGACATACTGCAACATGGGTCACGGCTCTGCCAATATCTGGGAAAAAGGGGATGGTTGGCATGGCAACACCAGGCTGACGGTACACCTCCTTCTTCCCCCGACCCGAACGGCTGCCTGACAAATTCTCTGCTTCCCAGAAAGCACTAGGAGACCTGGAATCTCAGCTACATGTATTTTCACACCTCCCACTCCTCATAGGGATCAATGCACGGGTGATTATGCAGCCGGAAGGAGGGGTGAATATGTGGAGAGCACTCTGATAATAATGCTGATATTAATCACTTGTTTGTCACCCACTAATTGTGCCAGCTGAGTGCTATCTGGAGACACAGCATGTGGGTAGTGTGGAGGAATGCTCAATGGAGTCATGTGTAATTATGCCAGGCTTTTGTCCAGACATAAAAAAAAATAAAAAAAAAAAAAATAATAAATAAATAAATAACTTGCACATAATGGAAAAGCTTGTTCGCTTGACACGCAGGCCTTAATGGAAAGATGAAAATAGTAACAGTTTTTGATCGAATTGAGAATGAAATCGGTATCAATTGTATATATTTTAATATAATACATTCTGGACAAGCTCCTGTTCCATCACTTATGCTTATTTTACAGCAAAAATCAATCAATCAATAAAATAGAAGCATATAAGGAAAATATCAGAAAACAAGTAGATCCGTAACGTAACCTGCTACAGTAACAGTGCAGTTCAGGAAGAGTGAGATACTGAAAGAGAGAACGACAGAGAGAGTCAGAAGGCGAAGCAGAGAGGAAGGCAGGGATAAAGAGCAAATGGAAGCCTGTTGATTGTAAATCTGTTTCTTCCCCCCTGATGACCCGCTGATTACGCGAACGAGCTGCCGTATCATTTGCAATGTTTGAAAATCACAACACCCATCAGAGACGGAGAGAGGCCTTTAGAGGGAAATTATACAGCAGCACGTGTGCTTACAGACCATTATCAAGAGGGAAGGGTGCAAAAGCCATAAATAAACTTGTCTAGTGACATGCCAATGCAGGGAGAGTAATTACAGTAGTGTGTGCATAAGTGTGTGTGTGTGTGTGTGTGTGTGTGTGTGTGTAGGCACATTCATACTCTCATGCAACTTCTCCTGACTCTTGACATTCTGATACTAAATTGTCGTTAAAATCACTTCAGTCTATTTACTGACTTTACTCCTAAATATATTTTAATTCAAATATATGCACAAATATGAAATTCGGCCACGGTTTATTAAGATGATCCAAAACAGTGCACAGTTGATTAATATGCATTATATCTGTGTGCTTGGGTACTGTCATGAGGTATATCTATTTAATCATAAATGAAACTCAACCTTTTTTACATATGCAGTAATATGCAACTTCTGATAGAGTGACAGTAAAATCAGTACCGAGCGACGTTTATATGTGCCTGTATGCGTGTATACTGTATACTCTACACGTGAATGTGTGTGTACATACTGTATACACACGTGTTATGTGGGCTACAGAGTCAGAGACCAGAAGACAAGAGTAATGGATTTAGTGGGTTGGGCCAGACTGTGCTTAATGAGACAGCAGGAGAACGATTCATCCGCGTCAGCTGTGCGGCCTGTCACGGCCAAACCCAGAGTGCTAATGCTCCTGATCTCAGTGGTGCACACATCTGCACCTCTCTCTGCCTTTCTCTATCTGTCCATCTATCTCTGTCTCTCTTGTGCTAGGATGCTGCCTCTTATTTGAGCCTGCTTCATTCTCAATCTGCTTTTCCATTCATTCTCTCTCTCTCTCTCTCTCTCTCTCTCTCGTCTTGTTTTACCACTAACACTAATGCCATTATCTTTCTTCACTCGCTCCACCTCCTCTTTTATAAACCTCCACTCAGCTCCCGTCGTTCCTTTGTCTGCGTTTTTCACTTTCGATCCGTCTTTGTGTATGTGTATGTGTGTGTGTGTTTGTGCAAATCTTTCTGTGATTTGTTTGTGCGTTTTCACAGTGCCAGAGATGATCATCATCAGAGCAGGAGCCCATATGCGCTGCTGCCATCATTCTGCACATAGCTGCAGGACACAGTGCCTGCGCAAGATGAATATGACATTCGGAGGTGAAGCCACCCCTAGCCATGCAGATTTGCATTTGTCATTTCCAGCATGCGTTCTCTTTCTTTACCCCGACCCCCTTTTTTTTTCCTCTCTTCCTTTTGCTATTTGCTTCTCTACTCCACACCATGTTCCATGCTGAAGAAGTGATGATTTGGGAAAAGCTGCCATATCTACCTGTGGGATTATCGAGCATTACACAGTTAATCCTCCTGTCCTTGTCCTCAGAAATTGGCAGTGAGGGAAGGAAGGGAATGTTTAAGAGCGAATATTTCAATAATATTGAATGTTGGGACTTCGCAAGATAATAGACCATGGGGCTGCTGAGTGTGTTGCATGGAAAGCGCTACGGAAAGAAGCACACACCGAGCGCATTCTTGTTTTGGCCTTTTGCCATTTGCATCATGATTCCATTAACTTTGGTATGCGTTTTCGAACTTGAGGTGTAGTGGAGAAAAACAGAAAACTGATCTCTGGGACAGGTACAAGTAAAATGGCGGTCTGAGGTTCCCTTTAAGTGAATTCGGGTGTAGAGTGAATTACACCGCCTGCGCGTGTGTGCAGTTGCGTTTCCGTATCCATTTGAGCGAGACCTCGGGAATAGACAGGTGTAAACACTCCTGCGGTGAGTTTCCCACCGATCAGGAACACTTCTCACCAAATCTAACTACAATCCTGGCTTATACACACACAAAATAGACCACAGCAGCAGTCGCACAGAATGTATAAAGCCTGCTGGTGTACACAGAAGCAGAGAGGAAAACCTCGGTCACCCATCATGCCGCACAGAACTGG
This sequence comes from Silurus aristotelis, assembly GCF_946808225.1. Lineage (NCBI taxonomy): Eukaryota > Metazoa > Chordata > Actinopteri > Siluriformes > Siluridae > Silurus > Silurus aristotelis. The sequence goes on from NC_139587.1 coordinate 16,779,819, forward strand.
ATGTGAGCCCCTGTGGTGGAAGCAGCACACAGCAAGCGGCACCCTGCACACCACTTCAATTCCACGCAGCAATGTGAGAGAGCGTGCAGCTTAATAGGAACAGTGGGTTAGTAACGGCTCCAGCCGTACTGCTTCAGGGTATGTATGTGTGTGTGTGTGTGTGTGTGTGTGTGTGTGTGTGTGTGTATATATGTAGAGCCACAGACTCAGACCCTGGCTTCCAACCATTGATCTGTGTGAAATGCAAAGCTCTGCCATTGACCTACTCCGGCTCGAAGAGTGGCTCGTGTATGCGCACACACGTAATCATGCACGCAGTGAAAAAGAAAAAGCTGTATTCCACTATCTCTAAAAGAAAAGGGGATTTCCTTCTTCTTTTTCTCCGCTTGGTATTTCAGAAGTTTGGGCAGCCTTTCACAGGTTAAAGGAGGCACACAATAGGAAAAAACATACATGCAACAAAGAAGCCTTTCGGGTTCTGGGCTGCCGTGTTTCAATGCATGAGCAAAAGAAAGCAGTGAAAAAAAAGAAATGAATTATTTTTGTATTGTTCAATTCCGCTGCATAATGAAACATTTCAACGTGTGTTTGAATATATTCAAATACTAGAATCCTAATGACTAACGCGAGTCATTTGGGTTGTGAGCACCTGTAATATGTAGGTTTTGGTTTTGATGTGTGTGTGGTGTGTGTGTGTGTGTGTGTGTGTGTGTGTGTGTGTGTGTGTGTGTGTGTGGGTACTGGCATGAGCGTCCCAGACAATTGGCGATGAACAGATCTGATGGCAGATCAATAGCAATCTGGAGATGGCATGAGCAATGCTAATCGTCTGCTCCCCCATCTGGCAGAGGTTCTGCACACTACACACATTCAATTTAACCATTAAGGAAAACCCTTTATGTAAATCCAGTTCCAGCTAAAAAGCAGGTACACAAAAGAAGAGGGCACAGGGGTTTATTTTTCTTCCGAGGGCGAACAAGCCTGAATGTGTTTATCTGCCCGTATGTGTGAGAGTGAAAGAAAAGGCAGACGTGAGGGTGAAGTCACTGGGTAATCAGAAATGATGGATTGAATAGAGCCTTTCCCCACCCATTTAACAGCGAGCCATTCCTCAGAGTCACACGAACACAGATGCGAGGGGACAGCACTTTATGCTGTTATTGTCCCTAAGGCAAGGTCACATTTCTAATCACCCCACTTCCCTTTATTAGCTCATGCTCAATCATGGCTCCATGGATACACACACACACACACACACTTAAACACAATCTTTTTCTTTTTCCCCTGTCAATCTCCCTCCAAAATGTACGAGGAAAAAAAAAAAAAGATTTGCTCCTTCTAGGGCTCATTCGCAAACTCGGTGTGTAAGTGTGACCTTTTTTCTCTGCTGCTGTTCTTCTGGCTCGCCAGCACTAATCTCACCGCGTGTCCAGGCGGTGTGCGGAAACTTGCAGCAGGATAACAACGCTCCCTCCAGCTAACTTTCTCCTTAAGCGCTGTCAGTGGCTGACAGGGTGGGAACGGCTCAGCCCCAGAGTCATTTTCACCTGCTCAGCTCTCTTTTAGGTGTGGCTTCCCACCTGCTTACCCTACTGAGGGAGGAACCGAGGAAGCAGCACAAACCTACTTTTGTGATTATTGGGAGCAGTTGTGCTTCTGAATAAGAAGGACATAAACAGGGCGGTGCTGCTGTCCTGAGAGCGGGGGAGAAGTAAATCTAAGAAATAAATGAATAAATACATTACGACAAAACTCTTCACGAAGGAACATAGACACGTCACTTCTGACAGGTATTTTAACTTAAAGTCAGTATGTCTATTAAAAACCCAGTTTGCTGTTATACATTCATTCACTCTACAGGGAAGATTTTCCACTACATTTTGAAGGGTAGTTCATTTTTGCAAATTCAGGTGCTGATGTAGGGTGAAGAATCATCCCAAGGGTGTTCAGAAGGGTCGAGGTCAGAGCTCTATAGCAGCCCACTCAAAATCTTCTGCTCAGACCCATGTAAACTATATTGCCTTGAAGTTTGCTTTGTGCACAGGGGTATGATCATGCTGGCACAGGTTTGGGTCTCCGAGTTCAAGTGAAGGGAAAATTGAATGCTATAGGATTGACATCCTATACGATTGTGTGCCTCCGACTTTGTGGTAAAGGTTCGGGGGAAGAACCACATCTGGCTGAAAAAGTCATTGTTGTTCAGCCAAACAGACTGACTGCCTTGTTTACCTTATAATGTCACTCTGCTAAAAGACAGATTGCTGAGGAATGGTTAGGAGCAACTTATCTTACTGTTAATGTTAAATGGAGGATTTCAAATTGTAGGTGTCCGTTTGATGTTTATTAAACCAGCGGTCTCCAGGTGTTGTACATCACAGACCAGTTTGGGTTTTTAGTATTCTTGTGCTGTGTGTGTGTGTGTGTGTGTGTGTGTGTGTGTGTGTGTGTGTGTGTGTGTGTGCGCGCACATTTTTTGGGTTTTTTATATAGATGTTTACATACAGCAGGTTCTTGGAATCTATCTGTCTGTCTGTGCTAAATATTGCTCCTTATTACTCAAAAACCAAAGCTGCATCAAAAAAAAAATAGGGCCTTCGGAATATATGAACTCAGTTACAAGTTCCTAGTTTAAAGCTGTTGGCTCTGCCCCGCCCAGTACACAACCTGAACTCAGATACCTAGCGTTATGTCATCATAACATTGCAAGATAAATAGCAGCACGGAATTATACTCACACACACTATATAAAAGGCTATAAAAAAATAAAAATAAAAATAAAAATAAATCACATTTTTTATGGACAAACCTAAGGAAAATATTATGAACATGGGCGACAGAGATACTAAAAAAAAAATCAAGATCACATAACCGCTGCAATATAGGCAGCTGAAACCAAATGCACTTGCCCTAGAACACAGCACACACATGCTCAATGACTGTAAACTAGCTGCATGAGGAAGCTCTCTCCTAACCAGCAGCCTGCAGCCACCTGTACAAGGAGCCAGTGCAATATCGACACACTCACTACATCTGGCCCACAGAGCAATAAATAACCTTTCTATATCTGACCACATGCAACACAACTGAGCACATTACATCACCGACGGGGGAAAGGAGAGAAATGCAGGAATGGATGGAGGGAATAGCAGATAAGAATGTAGAGAGTAATAGAGGAGTGACGTCAGACAGTGCTTGCCCTTTGCATAGATAAAAGCAATAGGATGGATGCAAACTAATTAGATGATAACTACCAAAAAGAGTTTTGTTTGATTTTAGTTTTGAGTTATTTTGCGGTTCGCCATAAACCATTTAACACTCCAGCAGCCAATGCTTTTAAAATGACCTGCCAGGCATATAGATACTGAGTTGTGAGCCACACCTAGCCTATCACAGAGAGCTTTCTAGCATCACAGTCAGATTATAATGGGTCAGATTAACCCAAAAAATTAATAATATTAATAAAGATAATAATAAATATTGTGAGGAATGCATACCGATAGTTTTACATTAACCCCGATTTTAATAAAACGGGGTAAAAAAAATGCCATGTGTGTTGAATATATGACCATGCCTTTAAACCAGATTTGAATTCGGTCTCTCAACCCTCTACAGGAAGTCTGAGACACACGTTAGCCAGACGCTATAAAAATGTAAATGCCTCTCTTTCCAGCAGAAAAGTATCTAATGCATACCACATGACGTAATGGATTCGTTTGCATATTCATTGAACTGCTATGCTCGTTTGCATATCAAAGCGTGTTACATGAAGAGGGAAGGCTTTCAGAAAGCTGAATAGAACAGAGTTATTTTTTTTTCAAACTGGAAAATTAATAGATTATAAATGATTTCTTATGGTAAGAAGAATATTTGATTGTGGCAACACAAACTGACTCACGCAGACTAAAAAGAAAACCTGCTAGTGAGGAGATGAGGATGGATTGTGGTATTTGAAAAAAAAGCACATAGGTGGGGAAAAAACAATGGTGATCTGTGACTGGATGTTAGAAACAATCACGATCGGTGATTAGTTAGAAACACTTTTATTCAAAATGATTAACAATTAAGCCCATACCCAAGCACCCAGCTATGGAAGTCTGGTGGTGCTGGGATTTGCATGTCCTGATCTTTAGCCCAAAGCCTTAACCACTGAGTCGTGACTTTCCTAATGATGCTGATGGGAACTATAGTGATCAGTGATTGATCAATGGGGATAATGATGATCAGTGATTGGTCAATGGGGATAATGATGATCAGTGATTGGTCAATGAGGATAAGTGATAGGATAATCGGGATCAGTGATTGTTTAATGGGGATAATAGTCATCGGGGAGTGGTCAATGGGGATAATGGTGATCAGTGATTGGTCAATGGGGATAATGGTGATCAGTGATTGGTCAATGGGGATAATGATGAACAGTGATTGGTCAATGGGGATAATGATGAACAGTGATTGGTCAATGGGGATAATGATGAACAGTGATTGGTCAATGGGGATAATGGGGATCTGTGATTGGTCATTGTGAATCATGGTGATTAATGATTAGTCATTAGGAATAATAATGGCCATTGATTAAACACTGGGAATTATGGTGACATCATTTGTCATTCGATGTAATGCTGATCAGTGCTTGGTCTGCTGTATCAAGTGCAGGACTGTAGCTAAGGTTTGTAGCCACTTTGGCACCACTATATCTCTCCATGTCATGATTGAAAACTTCTCTCTATGCACCTTGGGATAGATTACATATGTGCTCCATGATTTTTTTAGAAGTGCTACCTTTAAGGAAACTTAAGGAGACCCCGAGAAACCACATGTATAAATGCTTGTGGTCAGAATCTTATCAAAACACAATCTAGACACAAGCCACAGGGTCTTTGTCTCTGTCAGTATAGACAATCAGCAAGGAAGCTTTAGACCAAGGTCAGGCCTGGCGCAGGAATGACACAGGGAGGGAGTATAAAAAGGAGAAATGGTAATGCCAGGGCCAGAACTCTCATGGCCTGTCCACATGCAGCTGTGGTGATCGAGTGAGTATTAAGGCAAGCCAAACGGCTAAGACGGCCAATTGGCACAAACCAACACGAGAAAATTAATACCATCATCCATCCGTCTGAACAAGCCAGGCCCGGCTAAATACACATTCTTAAACACACAGCCATTCATCAGTCTAGTTGCTATCAACACAATTAATCGCCTGAACACATAGCATGTGATCAAATACACAAACATGGATGGTTTCACAAATATCTTGCAAGAATCACATCTCCATGTTATTTTGTACCTCAATGATTTCAATATTACCAACGCTTGAAATCAGGGTCCCTGTGTTAAACGCACACATGCGCACACCATCCACCCAGATGTGATTAAGCGTGTGTGCTCTGAATCGGAGAAATTGACTCTGCTGTATCTCAAGGGCATATTAAGCAATGGAGAGCTTAATGGTTTTACTGAGCTAATGACTCAAGTGAGGAGTCACCTCACTTGACCGTGTGCTCCACATGCTAATCAATAGCGCATTTACAAACTCTCCTACTCTTCTTCATTAAACGCCTCAACACCTGCATGTACAGTCACTCCGCTTCACAAGTCGCGAGACGCTCGGCACAGAGGGAAACAAATGGCTATATATTTGTATGATGTGTCAGACACACATACTAAAGCCACTAATGCCACTATCTGTAGCTGTGCTTGTTTATTATCTCAAATGCCACTGTCTGTATCTATACCTAAGCGGACTTGAAAGTGCGTGTGGCCTTCCACCACCATGACCCTGATCAGGCAGTCAGTAAGGCTGCCATGTGTTGATGTTAAAATCCCCATTGATTTCGTATGTTGAATTCTCTCCTCGAGAACAGGAAGTCATGCGTGTGAAGTCACGTTAAAGGACGAGCCACCGGTGTACGAGATGCACCACACTGCCGAAACGACACGAACCTGACGGTAGCTTCGTGAGATGGTAAAAAATCAGAGGACCGTGTACAAAAGACGAACAACAACCTTTCATTCACTCTTTCTGGCGTAGAAGCCGTGATGGTGTATGAACATGGAATCACGCTCCTAATCAGTCTGAGGAAGTGACCTTCCAGCATCGATCAGCCAACGTCGCTTCCCCAGACTACGCAAAACTGGGAATCCTAAAAGTGTGTAATATAACAAACATCAACTCAATATCTTCTAAAAAAAACAATTCAATTGAAGACGCAATTTCATTACAACATTCTGAATAATGCATTTGGTTTCCTCCCTAATGCATTTATACCTACATATATGCACGCGTACACACAAACACATGGCGTGTTTCCGGGGCTGTAACATGTGCAAGAGCCTCCATGTGCAGAGACTAGTGGCTTTTTGGGAAATATGAAAAAAATAACATGCACGCTCAATGTGTATCTGCACTCATTAGCATCTGAGCTCCAGTGTCATACACAGAAACAAGCAGACCGCTAAATGCGACACACATGCTTGTCCGTAAACAAGAAAAAAAAGAAGTAAAATAAACAGGAAAAAAAGTCGCTGTGCAGTACCAAAATCTAACAATAGTAACATGCACACGACTTTAGAACAGTTAAGGGTAGGAGCACAGCCATTATGCCATTACTCTCCAATTACAAAGTGCCAAGTTAAAAAACGACAGTTCTGGTTGAAACCAGTTACAAAAAGAAGGCTTATGTGTCCAGACATAAAATTGAAATAATGACAGGCTTCACAAAGCCTCATTGTGTGGAGAAACTAAAAGCAAGAGTGAGCGCAAAAAAATTTGAGCCGACACACTCTCGGCAGAGCGGAGGACCGAGGGGTGTGTGTGTACAAATCCATCTGGCTGATCTCGGGTTATTATCGAGAAACAAAAATGCCTCCCAGATTTGCCTTTTTAACTAATAATCTGTGTTAAAAAAACACACAAAAAAAAAGAATAACAAAATAGTTTGGAGTATGTGTGTGCCTTTGCTTTCTCTCTCCTGGTAGAGGAGTACATGCTCAGACAAGATTTACAACATGACTCCAGGTCCACACCTACTGAAAGACACAGGGAGCTGAATCCAATCTTCTACTGACCTTGGACCTCAAGGACAGAGCGAGCGTGACAGAAAGATGGAAGAGCTACAGGCTGAACGGTGAAGAGAACATAGCAAAAGTGCATCTGCCTCTTCAGGCAGCAAAAAAAAAAATTAATAAATAAATAAATACAAATATTGCCAGAGTTTATAAGTGCAAGGTACTTCACCGGGTATTTTCATTCTGTCTTCAATAAGCTGCAACAACAGCAAGCAAAACAGCAAATTGCTGCAGGAAATAAACACCGGCCAGCCTGCTAAGAGAATGGCCAAGTGAGTGATGGAAAATGTCATATGTTTATGCAAGGAGGGATCAGTGTGTGAGTCAGAAGAGATAGAGAGAGAGAGAGAGAGAGAGAGAGAGAGAGAGAGAGAGAGAGAGAGAGAGAGAGAGAGAGAGAGAGAGAGAGAGAGAGAGGAGAGACTCGTAAACACTTTCAGTGTTATCATTTGCAACCCAGTCTGGAACTCTCGGTCCACGGAAGGAAAAAAAAGAAAGAAAGAAAGAAAAAAAGAGGAGATTGTGTGAGAGCGATTGACTGTATGTGTGCACGAGTGTAAGTGTACGAGGGGCTGCGGAGGCAGCGCCGCGCTGAGATCCAAATGAAGTGGGCGCCCACATCACACAGAGTTTTATTACCATCTGCTCGTACACATGCTTATTAGCTTAGCCATGACATGCGCGTCCCTTGCAAAAAAGGAGCACAAAAGAAACACACCTACTCAAGCGTATGTCCTCTACCTCGGAAGAGAACACAAAAACCTGCACAAGCTAATCGTGCAGCCATGCAGGTCGAACTTTAGTGACTTAGAAGACAAATCAAAGCATAATAAATCTTCTACAATGCTGAATTCTGTAGAGAAAATAAAGCAGAATGAGGTTGAAAGCACTTCAGTGGGCATGAGCACAGTAGTTGAGTGCTGTGCTAAAAGGGACCAGTAGAGGGGGCTGGTGTCTGGCTGAAGATAAGCAGCAAAGGCATGGGAAGAGTATCAGTAGGGCACAGGTAAAGAAAAATGTGTCCCAAACAAATAAACAAATAAATAAATATCCGTGTGGCAGCCTGGTAACACGTTAACAGCTGCTCTTGAATGTTTTCTGAAAGGTGCATATAAACAAAAAAAAAATAATAAAAAGAAATTGCCTGATTATTCAAAACCGTTGAGATAAAATGGCGTCACGTTTGAACTCGCTGATGAAGGATCTAATATCGTTAGCGTGCTTTGTAAGTAGCTGTGTTTATAGCCCTGAGTTTACTGCTCTATTTTTAATCCCGGGTAAAATAAAAACTGAGGAGCATTTTTTTTTTTATTATTATTATTATTATTTTTAGATTTCAATGAAATTACAGTCCACAAAGGATTTCTATATAGAGCATGGATTGTAAATTCATTTAGTGGGCTGGACTGGAACCAAATCTTTTCTGTGCACTGTAGGTTTGACCCCCTCTCCTGCTTTAGAGTGGTACGCTATCGCAAATGAGGCCAAAAAAAAAAGTGCATCATGGTTTAGTGGTTGATGGCCTATCGAGAGAGTGTGTGTGCGTGACAGTGTTGTGTTACTATGATGCGATCCATAAAGGAGAGCAATTTGATCCATAATGAAGAAGCAGCATTTACATTCTGGACTCTGTAAATGGAATGTGTGCTTGTACGTCTTTTTCTTCTCCTTGTTCTTCTTTTTTACTTCTGCTTGGCACTAATGAGATGCTAATTAGCCGCCCTGGGCTGCAGGGTTAATGGAATCCATATTTCCAATTAAAATCTCGCCCCTTCCCTCTCACACAGGAGAGAACAACACTGTCCCCATTGCCACAAACAGACCCTTGATCATTGAAGTAAACAGACGCAATTAATTGTGCCTCTCCATCTCGGTCTCCATCACGCTCTCGTTCTTCCACTCGGTCCGAATGCGCAAGCATTCGTGATCAAATGAGCTGGCATCCGAGTGGCTGACTCCAGCGCCGAGGCCCACTTATCGTCGATGCGAAGAAGCCTGTTAAAGAGGCCGAGCGTGAGGAACGCAGTGAAACAATCTAATCCTTAAACGTATCAGTTCCAGCTGTGTTACACGGATCCTGTGAGCTCTAATTCTGGATCGCGGTGGCTTCAAATAGCACCAGTCCCATCAGGCCAACTTGCAGCAGATTTCTGATAGCGCAGGGGCGAATTGCGTTGCACGCTTTTTGCTGAGATCAGCTGCTCCAGTGTCCCATGATGCTCCACCAACTCCGGTACGCTTCGCCAAGTCGCGAGGTTGGCTGTTACAGTGAGCGCTGCTCTGCCCACCTGAGCCGTAAGTGCTAAGTTATGTTAAGTGCTTCCTTACATCCTTCTTACAGACACACAGAAATGAACCAAGATGGGCCTGAAATTTTAAATGTTAGACCACTATGACCGGCAAAACACCTTGAATGCACCTCCCAAATTCTGCAAGAACTTTCCTGGTGCAATGAGCACTATTCTAATCAAGTTTTAGCCGGTTTAAAGGCTTTTTTTAATTGGAGTTTTGATGATGGCACTTGTGTTTAACTGCAAACACGAATCATTTACGTCAATTCCATTCTCAAGCCTCTATACCCCTCTGAGACCACGCCAACAATCCGGAGGATGAAAATATTTCATAACAAGGTAAAAGTGATTATTTGGTGATGCTTCTCTCTAAGAAATAGAGACACATCGTACCTGCGCTCTGTAGAGGTTCTCCCACTTGGATGGACTCTAATTGCTGACAGTCTAATTATGTCCGGATCGCATTCTCACGTGAAGAACATTTCACTAATGCACAAGCAATTTCCATCTCGGGTTTACTGTCATTCCTGAACATCCAAGTGCACTTCATTCCTACTGAAACTCAAGCAAATCCAACGCTCTTTGTGCCCTCATAATGAACCCTCTTTCAGAGACACTTACAGAGTCTTGACATCTAGAGCAAAAAAAAAAAAAAGGACGTCAGGTGGGCCTGCTCGCTCAGCATTTCTGTACATGCCACAGCATGGCAGGAGGTTAATTGCTTAATGTCAATCATTTATTCGCTTAACTAATACTAATAGGAATAACTATTAATAATATTAACTTCAAAAAGGGGGGGAGGAACCTGGTGCAAATTGGTTACAAAGCCATCCAGGACTCCAGTCGGTAATTGCTACCATGGGAACATGTGGCCACTGCAGACTGGATCATGCCAATCACATGCCATCTGTGTAGTCAATGTGCTGCAGACACCCCTTGCTGTTCTCCGATTCTGCTCCACTTACACACTCGTAGATACACTCCTACTCTACCCTCAATCAGGCTCGCCGGGGCTCAGCATTACATTCCGGATTTCTCATTTGAACAATCACTTTCCCCGGTGTGTGCACATTTCTAAACACAAGCATCTCCATCACTCACGCGTTTCTTTAATTATTCATGATTCCGTAGCCTCAGACAGAACAAGCACTTTGTTTCTCCGATGGAATGCAAATCTTATAAATATTGGCAATTCGAGCAGTTTACCCAGGGAGGCAAATTGAGCTTAACTGCGGGCTCATAAATACTTAAATGCACGTAATGCGTAATAAGCACTCGTAAAAAAAAGAAAAATAAATCAAATAAAAATGAATCAGCCATGAAGAAAAAGGCATTTGGAATAGATGACGCATCTGGATGATGGCTGTGTCGCTCATTGTAATCACCATTATCTCACGTGTCTGCCTCAAATGCCAAAGCTTTTTTGCGTGACCTTCAAGTGGCATGCAAACACATTTACATGAGAAGAGTGCTGCACAGCTTGCCGCTGATGGATCTGAGATATTGCCAGGTATAATTCCGTGGATAAGCTTTAAACTAGCTCAATAAGACCAGTCAGAATAATGTAATCTGCACTTTGAACACAACTATCCCAGGGTCTGGCACATGCGTTTCCAGCCACACAGGTACTTGTGGTGCCTCTCCACACACTCTTTTTCTCGCTTTTTCTCTCTACGGGGTCTTACCTGTCTCCTGCGGCAGCATTTTAGCCCGGATGCCAATGCTGCCTGTGTGATGCATGGCTCCGTACATGCAATCTTCTCTCCTATCTTCTTTTCCTCTCCTCTCCTCTCTGTCTGTCCTCGCCACAGAAGACAGCGGCGCAGCAGTGGACAGCGGCAGCAAACACGTGATAATGAGCCTCGGCGTTCAACAGTGAGCAGCAGTCCTGCTCTCTCTGCCTTTCCCGCTCAACTTCTTTCTCTCTGTCTCTCTCTCTCTCTCTCTTTTTCTCTCCTTTACACACACGTAGGAGCGCACGGAAGGAGCGCACACACTCTTTTGTCTTCCCCCGACCACGCGATGTATGAGTGCTTCTCTGTAGTAGTCCACCGATTAAGAGGTTGCACAAGGCTAGAGATGCAGATGAAAAGTAGGGAAGAGGAGGGAGGGATGGACTTGAAAGAAAAGGGGGGAAAAAGAAGAGGGGAGTAAAAAAAGAGAGCGCCGGCTCCTTTCAGCCTCTTTCAGGCATCGGGGAGGAGAGCAGAGACGAGTTCTCAGAGCTGTGGATGCACATGGCTGTGCCTACGAGCGCTGCCTGAGCCACGCGAATTATACAGGCTCTCCGGCTGAGCGAAAGAGAGAGCGAGGGAGAAAGCGAGTGAAGGAGGGGTGAGAGAGAGAGGGAGAGAGAGAATCAGAGAGAGAAAGTGGGAGTGTGAGGAGAGGGGAGAAGAGGAGAGCAAAAAGGAGGAGGGTGATGGGGGCTGAGAGAGTAAGTGAGAGAGTGAAAGAGAATGAGGGAGAAAATAAAAGAGGGGTAAATCAACCAAAATGGGACTAAACATGTTCACCTAAGGCAAAGGAATGAGGGGAATGAGGGAGAAATTTTCCCTGCTTTAAATACAAAGGCGTGTTGCTGAGAGGAAATGTAAGCAGAGGAAAAGCAGAATTTGACCGTAAAAGCGCCATAGCGCTCGTCGCTACACGAGCTCGCATTGTGCATAAATGTAATTAAATCTATTGCTTAATTGATATTTAACTTGAATTTGCAGGAACTTCTAGATTTATAGTGTACAAGCTTTTTTTATACAGTTAATTTATATAAAGTGCATATACAGTTTAATTTGTACATCCCGGCTGCCTAAATAATAACAAAAATATACAAAATTTATGCATTATATTTAATCATTTATCTCATTCTGTTTATATATATATATATATATATATTGTCATTGTCAATGAAATGCAAAGATTATGCATAGACAGACTTGTCAGAAGATTATGTATTTTTATATATATATATATATATATATATATATATATATATATATATATATATATATATATATATAATAAAAGAGGCAAAATCAAAACCTTCAACACAACACATTTATTCACAACGTAATTTTTTTTCCCCCTCAAATATAAAAAACTCCATCAATCGAGCACCAGAATCCGCCGTGACGCACACATCCGGCAATTAAAACCGTCCGTGTGGAAAAAGTTCTGTTTGGTGTTCTGATGATTAACGTAATTTTAAACACTAGAATTACTTTCAAACCTTTCAAGAATATCTGGTCTTCATGTTCTATATTGAGTTTTGGTTTCACTGACAATAAGCATACATTTGCATAAAACCTCCGTATTTGTCCATGCTAATGTTGATTACAGTATTAAAAACTAATTAAGTATTAAATTAATTTATAGTATATTTAGAACAGATAAAAGTTATCTCATGACAATCATGTGATTAATCGCGATTCATTGTTTTAATTGATAGATAGATATAGAGATATTAGGTCTATATTATATAGATATATAAACCTCGTTCCAGCGTTATGTGACCTTACAATATGTTACATCGTCATTCTGCTTCAGAAAAGAGTCTAAGGATCACATCATATCTATAGTGTATTGCACCGCTATATCACCCCGTCCTATAAACACCACAGAAGTAGAGAAGTGCAATAAATCCATAGCTAGAACTGCTGAGGGTCTAGATTTATTTACCTTATTTGGTGTCAGCTTACCTTTAACAGCCTTAACGCAGCACAAAGCATTTCAACTCAATTCAACAAATGACTGGACATACGCCTACAGCCACACCAATCTCCAGAATGCAAATAAAAAAAGCAGATCTGGAGACCATCTTGTAGTAACAGAATAAGGTTTCAATTCAAAGCTATGCTAGGAGGTAAGAATTAGACTGCTGAAGCTTCCGAATCGAGCTCGAGCTGTCCAACAGAGGGCAGGCAATCTGATCAGTCAGAGACCGGTGGCATCCCGGTCCAGCTCCACTCGCTCAGCACTAGTCTGCTTCCTGTCTAAGCGGGAGCCAGACCACAGACAGACAAAAATCAGACACACACACTGCATTCTTCGAACCTCTATAAAGCCATCTGACCATACCCTCCTATTTCCTTCTTCACTGATGAACAGCTGACTTCATGTCATTCTCTGCGACTTGCAACTGATTCCAGTGATAACAGACATTGAAAACATGACAAGTACCTTTTCGATTGGACTCTATGTGAACCACAATTTCGAGACAGATATAAAAATAACTCCCAGTGCCAGTTCCAGTTCCCAATGGCAGCCAGAGGAGAACTGATTGTTACTCTTGGTTCCTCTCAAGGTTTTTCTCCTCCCAGCTGCATCCTAGGGAGCTTTTCCTTGCCCCCTTGGCTTGCTCACTGGGGGTTAAAGCCCTGATGCAGGCAAGACTGCTTCTTTTAAAATGCATGTTTAAATGTAGATGTAAACAACATTCTTTCATTTCATTTTTTAACTATGATGATTGCAATAATTAATGTTGTGGAACCTCTTGTGAGAACGGATCATTCTTATCACTCACAGCTGTAAACCCTGTTGTTGCTTCCTCACTAATTTTCCTTTTCCTCTCACTTAATGTTAATATGAGGAAACAAATTGAGGTGGTCATGTTACCGAGAAACCATGGTCATCCGTCCCATAGAGTCCAAATCGGACGAATTCAATGCAGCTCTGCGTTAATCAGAACATGATTTTAATTTTAATTTGAATTATTGTACTGACAAAAACAAGGCAGAGAAGCAGGGAAAAAGATAACAGGCGCAAGAAACCTCGAAAGCAACCTGATTCCTAAGGATATCCGTCCTCATCTCTATCTTGTGACACAATGGTGAGAATCTTGTGCGTCACAGAAAGCTTAAAAACATTGTTTATATTACATTTGCTTTTATTCATTGATTTCCTCCCTTAAATTCTGTAAATTGTGCCTTTCGAAAGAACGGTTACTATAGCAACAATAACGTATCATAATGACCACATTTCATTGAGCGGGCACTCGGGTCAGAACTGATCGTACAGCAAATCAATCAAAACCTTCTGACCAATCAGACTCGAGAACTCAACGTGGCCGGGTGGTAAACATTTTTCCTGACGCCGGCAGTCTGAGTAAACGGTTACTCGAGTTTGGAAAAATAACAGTCCTGTTTAAATGTGGATATTCAGTATGTACAAGCAGAAATGTACAAGCACGCTCTCCGCACTGACGCTGAGGCGTGATAAATGAACGGTTTTAGAGCTCCATGCCGACTGTAGCGCTTTCAGGCACAGCGTTGGGCAGAGTTTGTGTGCCCCTGGTCTTTCACACATGCATCACACTGGTCATTTATGTGGAAAATAATGTGGAAATGACATCAATGGCCGGCATGGTTTTTATTTTATGATGCTTATTATTAGGGATATTATCATGGCTATTATAACATGTCCACCCACTTTTGAAATAAATAAGTGAAAAGGACACACACACACATACAGTATACAGTACACAGGACAGGACTATCAACTGAGGCATAATTCTATAGCTGAGCGTAGTTTCACCTCCGTTGAACAGCAAGGGGGGGATTTCTGGAGCTCCTCGGGGTCTCTCTAATCAGCAGAGATTGAGTCTGGCTGTAGCATAAAAGACTCTCATTACGGCTGCGGCAAACACACCAGCCAACCAGACAGCAAATCTCCTGCATAGACACACCAGAGCAGACCACAGCACCACAGTCTGAAGTCAGGGCAAACCACAGCACGGCCGCGTGACTTTCCATTCACCACTGATTATTCAAAAACTTATTTAACATACAGATATACAATACATATACATGTTCATTTTCATTTCAAAAATGGCGAAATCAAAAATGGCACTAACTGTTCCTTCATAGCTCCCACATTAGATACCAGTCAGAAGAAAAGAGTTCTCTGCCTTGCTAGATGTTTACCAGGGAACGTTGAATCATCCTCCCAAACACCATATACCCACAATTAATAGCAAAATATTTGCCCACACTATTTAGTACAGTAGATGGTGAAGCTGGCTTTGTCTTTAGTTATTCATTTTTTTTGACAACTAATACACAAAATTGACACCTCAGTTGTGCATGTGCCTCTGTAGTCTTTGCTTGTCAAATGCTTCTTACAGTAGCAGAAGACAATAGGAGACCATCATCACTCAGCTCGGTCCGTGTCTTCAGCAACAGCATGGAATGTATTGACACTCAGGAATAGTTTTCAGTGTTCCATATTAATAACTTATCAAGCATCATGGATATGCTGGACACACACACACACACACACACACACACACACACACACACACACACACACACACACACACAGTAAAAGGGAGGCTGCAGAGGAATTTGCAAAAAGCATGC
This sequence comes from Silurus aristotelis, assembly GCF_946808225.1. NCBI lineage: Eukaryota > Metazoa > Chordata > Actinopteri > Siluriformes > Siluridae > Silurus > Silurus aristotelis. The sequence goes on from NC_139587.1 coordinate 16,795,525, forward strand.
AGACTATAAAACTGAACTAAAACCGTATAATGATCTCAGTACACTTTTAGAGTCTTTTTTAAACTTCTCCTTTTGGCCTCTTTCTTTCAGTCACCTTTTTAGTGTCCCCCCGCTCTCTCTCTCTCGTTCTTTCTTTTCTTTTATTTTTCTCCACCTCCCTCTCTCTTACAAGGAGAACAGTGGAATGAGGCAGTGGGGGAATAAGATGTGTGATGGAGGGGGACCCATGAGGTGAGCATGGCGATTTGTCTTCCAGTGAAGGCTTAAGAAAAGACTAGTTAACCTTTACTGCAAAGACCTCAGGGAGAATTCAGGCTGGTAGAAAAAAATAAAACAACCAAGAAAAACATCTGTAGATTAATGGAAGGCCAGCAGTGCTCTGAGACCCATGTGCAAAGTGCTGCAATAGACACTTTTGACATCTGGGTCGCCTGCACTTACCAACAAGGACGAGGTGACTCAATATATATATATAGTATTGTATCATGATAAATAAATGGAATAAAGCAAAAGACTGGCCTATACATCGAGAGTTTGATCTGTCATTTATCAAGTTGTCAGTTTTATGCACAGAGCCTGACAGCTCCCAGGTAAAGTGTTGTTTGAGATGCATTGTAAGGACGATAGTTCTGAGGATGAGTTTCCATTCCAGTATGCGGATTGTCCCTGGACTGCTCTGTGATTGGCTAATCGCTGTGCAGTGGCTTGCCTCTGCTATCATTCACCTCAACCACCCCTGAACATATCAATCAAGAGCCTTTCCCTGTGGCAACAAAAGGGAGCAGCCAATCAAGCGCCTGCAGTGCTGTGGAGTTTGCGGCTGCTATGACTGACAGGGCCGTTCAGTTAAAGTAGATATTCAAAGCAGTCTGGGAAAAAAGCTCTATACATAAGCACACACATAACTGTACCTGAATTCACAGTACTGTTATAGCAACACTGAGAGTGTGCGCTACTGAATAAAGCATATAGCTATGACAGGACAAAGTTTGCGAGAAGTATCTAGTTTTAACAAGGAATGGGAGAGAACACTTGGGAAGGAACTCTCGTCGTTACCTTTTGATTCCTGCACACTATTATCCCTCGCTTCCGTTCTCTCTTGTCTTTGTCTTGTAGACACAATCTGTACGGCTCTCCTTCACGCTCCTTATTCTCACAGGAAAAAGTCATATTAAGGGAGGAAAAGCAAAGAATGAAAGAGAGAGAGATACTGAGATACAGAGAGAGGGGGCCTGGTTGAAGGCGGTATTAGGGGGTTTTCCGCCTGGCCCTATCTCTGTGGTGCTGATTACTGGGAGTCGCTCAGACCTTTATGGACTTGCTGGAGCTTAACGAAAGACAAAAAAACATCCTAAAAGACTAAAAAGGCAGACGATGTAACTGGGAAAATATATTCGAATAAGGCTGGAAGTGAATCACATGGCTCCCCTGCATCATCCCGGCTTGTCTGAATAGCAACGGTGTAAGTTCACGTTTAATAACAAATGACTAATGAACAAATGAACATTATATATGCACATATAAGAACACACACTCATTATTCCACTCCCATCCAGCTCTCTCTGTCTCATACACATTCACACGCACGCATACACACATCGCCTATCATCCACAACCTCTATCCAGTGAATGATTAATCACCTCATGCTAATGAGTTATTTACTAATTAGGGTCTGACGTACAAGGGGAAGAGAAGAGCAGCCCTGGCGTGTTGACATGGGTGCCTGTGATGCTTAGCATACACTCAGCCCAACTGTTCAGTGATTAGGAGTGTGTGTACATCTGTGTTAATGTGTTGTGTGTTCATGTGTGGGAAGGTCTCCTATAAAAAGCCTCCATTCTCCTGATCTGATCATAAAAATATATATATATAAAAAAAAAAAAACACCAGCACTAGTATTCTGCATCTGCTCATGATGGACATATGCTGAGATAAAGCCAGAGCACTAGCTCTTTTATTGCACCGGCTCTCTTGTATGCTAATATTTGGCATTTAATGTGGATAGATGAGAGACAGCTGAATATAGGAATATAGCTGTCAATCAAGTGCGGCTCCAGCCGTGGCAGAGAAAACAGATTCGTCAGTTGAGCCGGTTGAGAACTCTCACGCACTGAAAGCATTAAAGTGGAACTGGCCTCTCAACCCACAACCATAATGGCTCTCATACAGGTGCCATGCAACAGGTCAGAATCAATCTCCCACCTTCTATTTCTTGACACAAAGGCTGCCAGGATATTTGTGTGTGTGTGTGTGTGTGTGTGTGTGTGTGTGTGTGTGTGTGTGTGTGTGTGTGTGTGTGTGTGTGTGTGTGTGTGTGTGTGTGTGTTCCATTCAAACTCACACTGGTAGCTTCTCAGCACCATGGGCAGCGCCAGTGACTGTCTCATCAGGACTTTGATCTCAGCTCTAATAGGAACAATGGCAAAAACACTGTCTAGACTTAAGCCCCCTTCTTACTATTTCACTATGAGAATAAAAAAGTATGTGTTTATGCATGTGTGTATAGGAGGGAGGGAAAGAGAGAGAGAGAGAGAGAGTGTGAGAGAGAGAGAGAGAGAGAGAGAGAGAGAGAGAGAGAGAGAGAGAGAGAGAGAGAGAGAGAGAGAGAGAGAAAATCTGATTGGTGCATATAATTCTCTATGGCGTTAACTAGGGAGGCACAGCATGTTGCCACCAGTAGTGAAATAACCCAGCTTGCTAGTGTCTCATATAAGCTCACATAAGATTGCCCCCACTTTCTCTCTCTCTCTCTCTCCTCTCTTATCAACAGGTGCTTCTAATTGTGAAATGTCGAATCCAGAGAAAGTGCAAGCTGCCTCTCACTTTGCAGAATGTTTTATTGTTCATATTGTCTTATGTTCTGTGTGAACACGATTAATAAACGCCAAAATAAACTGCTGTGACTCTGCGCAAAAAAAAAAAAAAACACTAGAAAGAATGACAGAATGACAGTAGGTCCTGTCAGAACGCAAGAAAAAACAACATGGAACGAAATAGTGAGGACATAAATCCCTCCATGAAACCAAAGCCTGGCAGTGTCATGGCTCCACGTCAGGTGAATTTTTTCCTGGCCTGCAGTATCACTCAGACATGAGCTGTGCGATCCAGAGTGCCTTGGGGAAGCATGGCCCACAGGTGTGTGTCTGTGCCTGTCACTGAGGCATCTCCCGATGCCTCAGGCCTAAACTCTGGCCCTTATGCATCTGGAGCTCTGAGGAAGGCACCAGAATCCACGTTCCTCAGAGCCAGCACAGCCACCCACGGCCACCTGGGATCTGTCAAGCTCCGCTTTGCTTCACTCCAGACATGCACGCACCTGCAGGCAGAGACGTTTCAGAATGATCGGTGCGCGCGTGCAAGGGTGAGTCGCGGAGCATTTTCCTCAACGTCGGTGCCGCACAGATGTGTGAAGAGCGTGAGTGGGAATGGGGCGTGATGTGATTAGATTAGCTCGAGCAAAATGAAGACTTGGGTGATTAGGTTACTACTCATAAATGACCTAGCAAATCCGATCCGCGCTGATCTTTCACATTCAGTCACGGAACAGATGTAAAGCCTGCGCCACGAGAACACACGAGCAGCGAGAGGAGTAAAGAGCAGACGTGGAGGCCAGAGACGTACAGGCAGCACAAGTGAACTGACTGAAGCAGCTAGAGAGTGAACAGCGGATCTGCAGCATTTGTAATAATAATCAAGTTATCTGATCTAATTATGGTATTAGGCAAACACCTACACACTGTCAGAAAAAAAAAATACATCACCTGATCCAGATCTGAGCACAGATACAATAAATACACACACACACACACACACACACACACACACACACACACACACACACACACACAACGCATTCCACAAATACTGCATGAAAAGCCCTCTCTTATCTGTACATCCTCCCATTATAAAGCAAGCTGGGGAAACAGCACAGCTTTTAGCACATCAAAGGTCTTGCATTGTCCTACTGTCTCGCAAAGTGCTTTCCTCGTAGGTAGGACACTGGTCGTAGAGGTTAAATATTTAACACTCTCTGGAGTCACAGGATGCAGATTTAATGTGCTTATGGAAAAGAGGTTGCTGTATAACTCTAGAGAATAATAACATCCTGCCATTTTGCAAGACATTTACAGTTAAATGGGAAACACACACACACACACACACACACACACACTTTTATATTATATATAGTATAGTAGAAAGTAGAAATTTCCCCACTGTGGGACGAATAAAGGTTTATCTTATCTTTTATATATATACACACATACACACACACACACACACACATACACACGCACGGTTACGCTAACATATTTTGGCACATTATGATAAGTAGTGTTAGTCACATCCACCCTGCAGTTCATGCATGTCACAGCTGTTAAAGTCTGTCATTCTACCATATGCACGTGCCCACTGATATCACCTGAGTCTCACACATGAGCTTTAACACTACTGACTCGTGCTGTCGTACGTGTTTATTACAAAAGAATTGCTAATGCAGATCGAGTAGTGATACTCAAACACAGTATACACATGTGCTCTAAATGCAGAAGAGAGAAAAGTAGAGGGTGAAAGGAACTCAAAGTGAGTTTTGGGACAGAACTCTACAATGTGCCTGCCATAAACAGCAGCTATATATATATATATCTTTTATATATACACACACACACACACACACACACACACACACACACACACACACACACACACACACACACACACACACACACAAAGAGAGAGCTTTATCAAGGGCAGTGCTAATTACAGACTTTTTAACAACCAGTGGAGGTGGTTCTTGGTGATCTACTATAAACTTGTATGCAAAAATGCACTTCATTTTCAATTCACACACGACCGGTACAATAGGAAACTTTCTTTTGAGCATGTCGTTCTGCCAGCAAACATCTACGGAGTCACACAAATATCTGGGGAGTCACACAAATTCATTAGTTGTTTATCAATTTAATGTGAATTGATAGTGTAAAAAGTGTGTCACAAACAAGAAAATGCAAATGCAAACGAAAGAATGTTTATTACAAGTCCAAAATGCACACACACACACACACACACACACACACACACACACACACACACACACACACATATATATATTATTATGTATATAGTGTTTTTAAGTTGTCTTCTGTGATAAATGAGTTTTATAATACTTAAATCATAATATTATATTATAATATGTGAAAAACAACTAAGAGAATAACAAAAATCACCATGTTCAGACTTATTCATACCCTTTATATTACAATGTTTCAATAAACAATAGAAAGCTTTTGTTCTTAATGACGACCTGCAAATGCTTCTTGAACGTCTGCACAAGATTTCTACAGGTCTGCTGTAAAACGTTTTCCCACTCTTCCTTCGCAAAAGCCTCCAGTTGATAGAGACAGAAAGGGCTTTCTAGCATTGACCCGGCTTCTCAACTCTCTCCACAAATTCTCAATTGGGTTCAGGTCAGGGCTCTGACTTGGCCACTCCAGAACGTTTATGTTGTTGTCCCTGAAACAGTTCATTCACTCGTGCCGTATGCTTCGGGTCATTATCCTGCTGGGATTTCCAATTCTCCGGCAGGTTGAGCTTGTGTTCTGACACCACCAGGTTTTCATCAAGAATCTTGAGATAGTCCTCCGTTTTCATGATACTATCAATCTTAACAAGGTTACCTATACCACTGGCAGAGAAGCATCCCCATAGCATGATGTGACCACTGCTGGGCTTGGCCTTTTTAATGGCATTCTTAGGATTGAAGGCTTCTTCTTTCTTACACCAAACATTTGCAACATCCATATGTCCAAAGAGCTTCAGTTTACTCTCATCTGACCGGAAGCTCAGATCTCTATCTAGGTGGCCCCTCGCAAAGGCCAGGCGCACATCCCGGTGTAGCCTTTGCCCCCACTATGGGCACTGACAACATGCGAACGAAGATCATGACTGAGTTCTTTCTTCTTGGATATGGTGACAGTGACTAAAAATAATTAAAGCTTTGCCCCTTAATTATACTTTACAAAGCAGGTGTTATCATTTAACATAATTAGCACTTAATTGATTAGACCTAAATTGATGAAATTGGTTATAGTCACTGGAGTGTGAAAGCATGTGCACTTTTACAAAAGAAGGAATCTTTTCTGAGATTGGGAATGGGGTATGATTAATTTCGAACAGGCTCAAAAGTGAATCTCTGGCTATCTCTATTGGTATACAAATGAAGTTTATCTAACACATGTGGGTTTGTGCATAGCAACTAATATATAATGAATACAATGGAAGTTTCGCCAAAGTAGTTTTTATAAATGAAAAAAATCTAAAAGTATTGATTTGTCCAAGGGGTAGGAATAATTTTGAGCACAACTATATATGTGTATATATATATATATACACACACACACACACACACACACACACACACGCAGACACAAAGGCATGTCCTGAAAGTCACATAGAATATAGATTTAATGTGACTTCCAGGACATGCCTTTGTCTCTGTAGTGTTGTAATACATCATAATTCATGTAGCAGCAGTGGTGATAAGAGATTGCCCATGAGGAAAACTTTGCGAGAAGAAATCGACCTACATATAAAATATTGGTATCCATAGTTTCAAGCTCAAGTGAATTCCCACAGAATGATGTGACGAAACAAAAAACCTCCAGTGAGCAGCGGTTCTGCAAGCGTTATGCTGATGTGAGCGATCAGAGGAGAATGGAGAGAATGGAGAGACTGGTTGAAGCTGACATGAGGTCTATAGTACGTTTACAATCATTCGAATTACCACTCTTTACAATGGTGCTGGGCAGAAGAGCATCTCAGACTTAGAATTTTCTGCCAAAACAGCAGAACACCTGCTACAACTACAAAGATTTGTAATGTTCAGCACGGGTTTCTCTGTCTTCTTGGCAAAGACAAGTTAACTGCAGCGCACAGTTCTGCATATAGCTGCTATACTGTGTGAGAATACTGAAGGAAATTTGGCGGTCATGATCCCAGAGCACAAATGAAGATTCGCAATTTCTTCTAACCTCAAACGCCATAACGAGCCCCAAATAAAACCGTGTTTCGTGTTTTTCAGATTTTGCGATGCTGCATATGCAGTTTGTCAGAAAACTGTTCTAGCTTTATATATTACATAACTTACTACATAAAATGGTGTCTTTAATATCAGATTCATGATTTAAGAAATATATCAAATGAAACATTGTTGCATGCAGACCACACCCACTATGGGGTAAAAATCTGAAACAGATGTGAATATGTTGTGCGTGGCACAGATGCCAATATAAATATAATGCCGTTGTGTGATACTCGTTATGTGCTAATATGCTTGTTCGAACAAACAAGGTGCACATGCTTTAACATCATTCAACACAGTGCTAAGCTCTGATGATTGCTTCTCGCTTGTCAGCATCTCACGATGAATAATACAGTGGGTGGGTTCAGAGTTTAGTGTGTAGTTTTCAGTGCGCAGATTACAAAAAGGCCATTTTCCCCGACATGTGATTTTTTGATTATTTGCAGCTTGCTGTTTCGGCCTGCGGTGTTTATGCACAAGGTGAGCATTCCTATTTGTCTGGACAGATGCTTTATTTAATTTAATAAAATCATTATAATAGGGCATCGTGCAACATATATTCTTAAATTCATGGCACTGGAAGATGCCTTTATTCAGAGCGACTTACATTTAAACTATTTATACCACTGAGCTGTCTAAGTGCTGGGATTTGAACTCACAACCTTCTAATCAAAAGTCTAATACTGTAACCACTTCCCTACAAGAAATCAAGCCTGAAATATTGCCAGTACAGGCATTAACTAATGTGTAGAATTACCGAGTCAGCAATCACTATCACTGCTAATATATCTTACAAACGTCCACACCCACGACTGCATATGGAGCGAGGTAAACCACTCATGCACCTGTTTTGCAAGTGGCGCAAAGATGCTGATAAATATGTTGAGCAGTATGCTGTACTGATAGGCAGTACGACTTCATCACGCTTTCCACCCGCTAACAAAGCTGTAGAGAAGAAATGGCTGGCCTGTACATTCCTCTCTCTCTTCTTGCTAATGGTGATAAATTTGACTGAGAAAAAACTCAATTCCAATCTGATGGCTCTGAATCCTCAGCGGAGTCCGAACACATGCTCGCTGCCTTTCTGTGCTCCATTTCCATCGCGGCATCAGATATAGGCTCTCGTCTGGACATATTAACATGGACATCGATTTTGCCTGCACCCACCCCCCCGCCCCCTCCCCTCCAACATGCCTCCAAACATAAGTCAAAGTCGTTCATGAAATCTGCCGTTCTATAAAGCGGAATGCATTATGTTGCTTATCTGGCCTGGATCGATAAATGTAAGCAATGGACAAATTAATTGTTTGTGACATTAAAAGGTAGACTGCGCATGCCACGTTATTTGGAGAAGAAAAGGAAGAGAAAAACAGAGAGAGACCATGAAGGAGAAGACGCAAAAACTGGCGTTTTAGCGAAGCAAATAGTTATAGCAAAAACCCGTGGGGCTGGTGGGGGAGATAAAGGCTTTAGACTGAGGTGAAGTTTACAGTCAAAAGACTTTGGCATCTGCATTGACAGGCTTGGCTTTGGCAGGAGACCTGACATTAAAAGGATAAGTGATGGTGGCTGTATATAGAAACGTACACGATATAGCCAAACATTTTCGGAGACCTGAACATCAAAACCACAAAAAAAAAAACCCACACAATTCTATTTGTAGGTCTCTTCAATGGAAATTAAAGAGCCGAAGCTTTTCAAGCATGACAGTGCTTCTGTGCACAAAGTGAGGTCCGTAAAGACACAGTTTAAGTGCTTTATCAAGCCAATTAAGCTGCGAAGTTTAAGGGGCTTCATACAGGCTTGACCTCCGCCCAAGTGAACATCTACAGAATGAACTGGAATGCGGCCTGTACCTTCAATTTGAAATCGGATGATTAGCAAGCATTTATGGGTGTTATATTCGTTTGTTAGAAACGTTTGGCTAAATGTGCACTGGAGGCAGCATTGCAGCTCGAAGTATCTCGAAGATCAGAAGAAAAAATTATGTGCATGTAAATGTGCATTCTTAGAATATGTACGACGGGTAAAAAAAAAAATAAAAGAAAAAATAACAGATGCAAGGTCACAGATCACAGAGCAAACTCAAAAACCGAATCGTGTCTGGCAACGTAAGAGTTTATTCATTCTTGGCCCAATTATTCCACCACATACTCAGCACTGCTTCTGGGGTCTAAATGTGGAATAATTTCTATCAGAAATCCTTTATGAACCATTGGTCAAATGCATAACATTTTTGCATCACAGATTCACAATATGCTAAAAATTAGGCTCATACAATTGCGGTTCATAGTCATTAAAGGCTTTTTTAAAGCACTTCATGCTTACATATTAGACGTTTTTTTTTTTTTATGCTCATGCGGGAAGTGAGGTTAAGCCTTTCGCATTACGGGAATGTGGACGTAAACACGGCGAGCAAATAAGCTAAGAGTACATGAATAAAAGTAAACAGAAAAGTTAATATTTCGAGAAGAATAGCGATGATTTAGCTTAATATTAGCTCACCTTTGCCCAAATTCTGATAAGTATCATAATATTTCTGAATAAACACAGCTGAAAATGTTTACTTGGTGCACAAACACCGAATGACTCAGCTGCTTTTAAATCGAAATGTACAATATGTTTATTTGACATGCAGAAATACAAGCTGTGATTTATTTCTTTTATTATTTTAATTAGGCATTATTAGCATTTTGCTCGGCAAATGTTTGCAGTACCTGTTCGGAACGAACCGTCGCGTGCGACATGCGGCTGCATGGTGTAGTGAAAGAGAGCAGTGGTCGAGACAAAAATCGAGAATAGAAGGAAGGTAAAAGAAAAGTCAGGATAGAGTACAAAGGGACAGCGAGGAAGGAAATACAAATAAAGATGGCACATCTGCTTCATGTAGCTCGTGCGCTCTCCCTCTCTCCATAGAGCATTAAGATGGATAACAGCATGCCAGAGGGGCTCCCAGCAGAGAGCTGCAAAAATAGCAACTCACTCCTCCTTCAACACGTCTCTTCCTCCCATTTCTCTCTCTCTTTTTTTTTTCATTTCATCCCTCATTTTGCTTTTGTGTCTAACCTTTGGCCCTTTTTCTTTGTTATCCTGTTATCTCTCCCGCCTCGTGCTTCGGGAAGCTCTGTGCTAACAGCTGTAAAACGCGTAGGTTGGAGGCAACCTCTTGACCCTATCAACGGCCTTTTAAGTATGCACTGCTCTGTGCTGTCTTCATCTCATCACCACACTCCTCATTGTGCAAACAAGAAGCTACAAGAAGGTTAGACACTAAACAGAGGGGGTATGTGCTCAGATATGTGCGTGTGTGTGTGTGAGGGAAAGCTTGACTCAGCACAGGTGTCTCGAATAGGAGTGAGAATCAAATGGAGAGAAGCAGAGGAAGAGAGAGACAATCACTTCATGATCGTGCATGTCAGTATATAACACCACCTTTACTTTTCTCTATGACTCGACTTGTTTTTGAATAACAGTAGAGACACTTTGGATTTCTTTCTTTCTTTCTGCTTGGTTTGGGCTGCATGATCTTTCTTCCTTCTTTTTCCCCTCTTTCTTTCATTCTTTCTGCTTGGTTTGGGCTGCATGATCTTTCTTCCTTCTTTTTCCCTCTTTCCCTCTTTCCCTCTTTCCCTTCTTTCTTTCTTTCTTTCTTTCTTTCTTTCTTTCTTTCTTTCTTTCTTTCTTTCTTTCTTTCTTTCCCAGTCCCTTTTTCCCCCTTGTTCTGAGATAGACATTAAACTGAAGATGAAAAGTGCACAGGAACACAACAGGAGGAAACCTGTATCCAATAATGTCTGCACCGTGTGTCCAGGATTTCAGATACGTGTGTTCACCGACTAATTTGTAAGATAATAATGGAGAGGGTGATGCGACGATGAATCTGGAAAATTGACACAAAACAAAACAAAACTTAAAAACAGAATCGTGTCCAGGCCTCTACATGAGCTAATGTTGTTCCAAGGTTTTGCCTCAATAGTTTACGTTGCAGTAAATACACAAGATAATAATTAGTGTAGAGAAGAAAACTGTCCGTTTACCACAAAATACCACCATTTCCTATACAGATCCAAAAAATCTAAATAAATAGAAAAACCTCACTTGTCTTTTTCCAATCTTCAACTGTCCAACTGTTTTTGACTCATTGTCGTCTTCTACTGTTGTTATTCTGAGATTGAGTTCTGCATGGTGCTATAAAATAGTTTATGTGGATTACTGTAGCTCTTAGTTTACACAGACATGTCTGTCCATTCTCTCGATGCTGCATGGTCATGAACGTGGTCTATGTGGTATAAAAATTGTCAGAAAGTCTTGTGTGGCCTGTCTGGAGAAAAAACTGCCTTATGCAACATGTCTAAAATGAATTGAGCTTGGAGTTATCCTGCACTGGGACACTACTCAGAGTGGAGACTGAACACTACGTGGAAGACAACACTACACCTAGGTACTCTTAGTGCAAGAACTGTACATTAATGCCACACTGAATGTGCCAATCAGTTAGAAAAGAGAGTTTCTCAGGGGATATTGGGATAGATAATGGCTTTTTAGGGGTCTACTTTCAGAGATTACTGTACATTAATGCGCCATTAACTTCTACTTAAGGACACTTAAAAAGAATAAAAAAGACATTAGAGGCAGCCTTTAAGCTTATGTGGATAGGTAAAGATACTTAGTTTTTTAAAAGGACTCTATTTGACATGCTTTCTAATGCTGGAACACTTGGTTTTAGGGTTCAACAAAGAAATTCCTACAGAGAGAAAACCAAATAACTGCAGAAACCTGCCACGGTTCCAGATATAGAAATGAGTGTACAGTAAAATCTGAAAACTATATAGTGGTATTTAGAAGATTATTATATTTCTATGTTAAACTAATCACTACACTGTGACTACACATCAGATGAGTGTGTGTGTGCGTGTGTGTGTGTGTGTGTGTGTGAGAGAGCGAGAGAGAGAGAGAGAGAGAGAGAGAGAGGACACCTGCACAAGATCAATAATGCATATGCAAAGATCATATCTCCGCCCAGCCCTCTGTCAAGGTGAAAAGGGAACGGAAGGAGAAAACAAGAGGACAAGAGAAAAGAAAAACAGAGAAAGAGACAGAGACAGAGAAAAAAAGAAAGAAAACGAGGGTCGAGACTTGGCCAGAGACGTAGACAGTGGAGAAGTGGAGATGAGTGTGATGAGAAGAACAATACAAGCATCAGAAGTGCGGGTGACCTGGGCTGATGGCCGATGAGAATGGACCCTCACGTCTCCCGCCACACACTCAATCGCGCACAGTAACACAACCAATCAAACAAAGCCGGCCGCAAACTTGGAGCAGTTGCCATGGAGATGCGGGGACAAAGATTTTTATTACTCTTTAAAGCACTAAACATGCAACAACAACGAGAGAGAGAGAGAGAGAGAGAGAGAGAGAGAGAGAGAGAGAGAGAGAGAGAGAGAGAGAATAAAACAGATATACAGAGACAGACAGGCTGTCAGCAGTATTAAATCCAGAGCACTCAAAAACTATTTATTATGAAAAGTCACAGAAATGAGGCCAAAACATAGCACATACTAATACTGTTTTAAAACTCTCTCTCTCTCTCTCTCTCTCTCTCTCTCTCTCTCTCTGTGTGTTTAAAAAAAAAAGAAAAAAATCAATAATTATTATTATAATTTTTTTTTTACTTATTTATTTCTTTTTTGGTGTGGGGGGGTTGTTGTAGCTCTAATTGGTTGTGTATATGTGTGTGTGTTTGTTATATGAGAGAGAGAAGGAGAGAGAGAGAGAAGGAGAGAGAGAGAGTGAGAGAGAGAGAAGGAGAGAGAGAGAGAGAGAGAGAGCGAGAGAGAGAGTGAAAGAGAGAGAGAGAGAGAGAGAGAGAGAGTGAGAGTGAATGAGAGAGAGAGAGAGAGAGAGAGAGAGAGTGAAAGAGAGTGAGAGAAGGAGAGAGAGAGAGAGAGAGAGTGAGAGTGAATGAGTGTGAGAGAGAGAGAGAGTGAGAGTGAATGAATGAGAGAGAGAGAGAGAGAGAGAGAGAGAGAAGGAGAGAGAGAGAGAGAGAAAGAGAGAGTGAAAGAGAGTGAGAGTGAATGAGAGAGAGAGAGAGAGAGAGAGAGAGAGAGAGAGAGAGAGAGAGAGAGAGAGAGTGAGAGTGAAAGAGAGTGAGAGTGAATGAGAGAGAGAGAGAGAGAGAGAGAGAGAGAGAGTGAATGAGAGAGAGAGAGAGAGAGAGAGAGAGAGAGAGAGAGTGAGAGAAGGAGAGAGAGAGAGAGAGAGTGAGAGTGAATGAATGAGAGAGAGAGAGAGAGAGAGAGAGAGAGAGAGTGAGACTGAATGAATGAGAGAGAGAGAGAGAGAGAGAGAGAGAGAGAGAGAGAGAGAGAGAGAGAGAGAGAGAGAGTGAGAGTGAATGAGAGAGAGAGAGAGAGAGAGAGAGAGAGAGAGAGAGAGAGAGAGAGAGAGAGAGAGAGTGAGACTGAATGAATGAGAGAGAGAGAGAGAGAGAGAGAGAGAGAGAGAGAGAGAGAGAGAGAGAGAGAGAGAGAGAGAGAGAGAGAGTTTTTACTTGGATAAAATGGCACTTCTGGCTTTGAGAAAATATGCAGTATGACCATTTAATACCGAATCATTCAGTGTCTACAGACAGCAATCTTTCACACAGTTTTGTTGAATTCACCAGAAAAAAAAGGTCATTTCTTTTTAAACCACTGACAGCCTTGAAATATTATATTGAGGGCCCCCTTTTTTACTGAGGGAGTGGGCGGGCGGTGGATTCGAAGCTAAACAGCTGTCAAAGTTCGCAGGGTTTCTGTAATGTCAAATGTATTATATGATTACTTGTTCTTTGCTTTAATGAAATCTACACCTGGGGTGAGCATAGGTGTAAGAATAACACAGTCAGGGGGAAAGGCTGCGTCTTGTTTTATCTCTCTTGCCCGTTCCAGTTCCATATATATGGAAACTTGTTCCTGAGATCCTTTCAGTGCATTTGCTTCATGTGTACCATTTTAGCAGCAATGATTACCATCATCACAGGTGAAGAAACCATGTACGTTTTCATAAGCAATATCCAAAGAAAACGTCTGTTTAAGTGGACCTTTTATTTCTTTTCACTTATTTCTATTTCTTTGAATAATTTCCATACTAAAATGGCATCCAACACGCGGCTGAACGTGTGATCGAGGAGCAGAGGCACCTGCATCCAGGAGCAGAGAAAGAAAAACATGATGATAGACCAGAACTGCACATCGGTTTTTGATAGCCGTCATTTAAATACACTCTCAGTCCATGTCCTCCATTCGGTGGTGTCCCGGAAAAGCACTCCAACATCCAAACAAACAAGGTGAAAAGGCATCATGGTTATCCCTATTACCTGTACTGTTTGGCTTAAGATGAAATACTGAAGAGGTTCATTTAAATCCAAACAGTTGGATCAACTTCCAAAGTCATGAGTCATCTCCTCCAAAGTCATGAGCTCGTGGTGCAGTTGACATGACACTGAAGTAACGTGCTATTGTAAACTGAGCCCCCAACAACAAGTGCTCGAGACGAACCTGAATTTGCCAGCCGCCTTTTTGGGGTTGAAACCACATCCAGCACTTGTCATGTAAAGTGATGAGTAAGTGTTCTGGATGAAGCAGGTCTTCTGCCTCTATTCTGTGATTCTGCTTTTAAGTCATGCTCACAACAACAGCGACTTGATGTCAGGTTTCGGTTGCTGTTATGCTTCTGCGGGTAGGTGAGTGTAAATTTGGGGTTTGTGTGTGTGTGTGTGTGTTTGTAAATCTCGCTACATGTCCGCGTGTGTGTGTGGGAGTGTGTGTTTTGGCAGGCAGATCAAATAGAGGTTTTTTTTGGGGGGGGGGAAACATGAAAGGGAAATGGCTGTGAGTGTGTTTGATGTGCAGGGAGAGCAGTCTGCTGAACGGCTGCCAGCTCTCTATCAACAGCGCAACACATTGCCAATCGTCTGGGAGGAGGAAGGAGCGCGCTGTTGTGTGCTAATGTGTCTGTTTGTGTGTGACCTGATTAACAGGAGAACTCCAAAAGGGGCAGCACAATCGGCCTCTCTGTCTCTGCAGGATTGGCTTCTCTCCGTCTCTCCAAGCGTGGATGCATATGTGTGTGTGTGTGTGTGTGTGTGTGTGTGTGTGTGTGTGTGTGTGTGTGTGTGTGTGTGTGTGTGTGTGTGTGTGTGTGTGTGTGTGTGTGTGTGTGTGTTTGAGTTGCTTTTCTTTTGGGATGGTTTCAATTCACTTTGAAGTGCACGCTTCCAGCAGAGGCAAATACGTAGACAGACTAAATAAAAAGCGGTGACACAACCTGACGTCACAGAACTAATAACTTCCTTTCGCTTTGCATCTTGGGAGTACATATAATATATAAATATAGTTCCGGTTACTCGTGCAGAGGGTGTTTGTGCAGCGTATATTTGCGATAGGTTCAATTAGGTGTCCTGGGAAAGCCCCAGTGCAACTGATCACATGCTCTCTGTTGAGAGTTGAGAGGCTTGCACTCGGGTCAGTGTAGCTAAAAGATGCTAAAGGATGCAAACAGGGCGTGTGGGGGAAGCAGAGCCGAGTTAAGAGCATTTGTGCAGAAGCGATTTGGAGCATTCGGGGAAAAATGGTTTAGTGGACTAATGGACACAATTAGCACGAGGTTCACAAGTGAACCTCGCTTTCAAGACACTGCTGCGCATGCGTGCTCAAATGCAGTTGTGAAGAGACAGAAATGATGTGCGTGCATGCGTGCGTGTGTGTGTGCGTGCGTGTGTTTGTGTAAGCAAAGACTGATGGTGGAATCCTGAGGGAAATGCATCTTTCAGATCGCTCAGACACTGGTTGGCTGGCTCATGGAGGCTAGCACAGACGGGGATCATTAAGCCTCAATTTTCTAATCTGTCTCTTTACACCATTATTACACATTACCCATATCTGTCTGTCTCTGTCTCTCGCTCTCTCTCTCTCTCACACACACACACACACACATATAGCACAGTCTGCTCTATAAATCATCATTGGAGGCAAACCACTGGCCCTCTATCAGCTGAGCAGCATCAGCACAATGACCAATTAGCAATGCTTTCGGACCATACCATTTCAGCTCTATGCCACAGACTAATACAGCATGATTGATGGGGCTAATCTTTTGAGAGGCACACCGACTTGCTAGACGTGTACA
This sequence comes from Silurus aristotelis, assembly GCF_946808225.1. Taxonomy (NCBI): domain Eukaryota; kingdom Metazoa; phylum Chordata; class Actinopteri; order Siluriformes; family Siluridae; genus Silurus; species Silurus aristotelis. The sequence goes on from NC_139587.1 coordinate 16,811,775, forward strand.
CACACATGAGCCGACCAGCCTTACTCGGTCATAGGCCAACATTCCACAAGGTGGCTACCCCGTGTGTCCTTCAGTCTCAGGACTTGCTTATATACACCTTTACACTTTAATGCTTTATGCCTGCAAAGTTCATTATTACTATAAACTGTTATAGCAGGATCGAACAAAGGCTATGTGGTAAACTATATAGCTATACGAAATATGATCTATTTTTTGGTTTACATCACATACTGCATGAATTAAAATCATTTGCTCATTTCAAGTTTCCCAAAAGCTTTGCCAAGCATATTGCCAAAAGATCACCTGGTCATAAGTATGTTATGTGCTTTTTAAACATCTCATTCCACATTTAGGTCCAAAATCTGTGCTCATTCAGACACAAGGACATTAGTAAAGTCAGGTACTGATGTAGGTGATGTGAGGAGGCCTGTGCAGTCAGCGTCCCGATACATCCCACAGGTGTTCAATAGGGTTGAGGTCAGAGCTCTATAACTGGAGATCTTCCACTCCAACCCATGCAAAGCATATCTTTATGTAGTTCGCTGGAACTCCATGAAGTACTTCATTGTCATGCTGAAACAGGTCCGAGTCTCCTCGTTTAAGTGAAGGGAAAATTTCAGAATCCAAAGACACACTATACAATTGTTTGTTTTGCTTTGGCTTTGCGATAACAGTTTGGGAAAGAACCGCATATGGCTGGGAAAGTCAGGTGTCCCAATACTTTTGTGCATATAGTGTATATAAAAGGCATGAGTACAACAGCTCTAACACACACACTCACACATGACAGGAAAAAAGAAGTAGCTTGTAGCTATATCCTGGACACATCCAGTTTGTGCCTCCGTCATTCAAACACATTCTCTCTCTCTCTCTCTCTCTCTCTCTCTCTCTCTCTCTCTCTCTCTCGAGCACGCTCTGTTGTCTTTCTCCTACATTCCCCAGGAGCTCCTCTAAAGAGCATTGTGTATATCTGCATGTGTGAGTAAGTGAGTGTGTGTCTGTTAGGACTGCCTGGCGCAGACAGAGGTGGGATGTTGCGCTGAAAGTCGGCTTCCTCTTCCTCTCTAGTGCATTCGCGCTGCGCTGTAACCTGAGCCTCCACACCTCAGCGCCTCTCCACAAACGCTTAACACACAGAGTCAAGCACACTTATTAGCAATTACCTTTTTCCCCATGTGTATGCATGTTTTTTTTTTCCCTGTGCTTCAGCATTTCTATTCCGCTGCTACTCCAGACAATGTACAATCTGCAGAAAGCAATGTTACTAATTAAATGCTTAAGTCAGGCATTAATGAAAAGGTAAACAGCTACGGAGCAGCCTAATAACTCACTGAGCTATTTAAAAGCAAGAATACGGCTAATTCATATGATCTTCGTGCCTAATTATGCCACAATGCTGAAAAAAAGGGTGGCTTTTAATTAGATTTTTTTTGTCAATTATTATTCGTACTGAGAAACTGATTTATGTGCACTTTGTGTGTGTGTGTGTGTGTGTGTGTGTGTGTGTGTGTGTGTGTGTGTGTGTGTGTGTATATGTGCAGATCAAAGGCTTCTCCGTTTGCTCACAATCAAACTCCTTTTCCTTTTTCTCTTTCAAGCGCAAAAGTTTTGCACAGAACAGGGCACAAAAAAGGAGAATAAAATATAAGGTCTTATTTGGCTTGAAAAGCCTTTCTATAAGTAGAGGACGTTTGCTTTTTTCAGGTTTATGTCTGTTTCGCTATGTGTGTATCAACATGTTACCAAAGTGTGTGTGAAGCAAAGAACTGTTCCAAGAAAAAAGAGCTATAAACCAGACTGAATTCTAGAGATTTCTATATAAAATAAAAATAAAAAAAAGCAAAGATATAAACTGTTTGCAACTGTCATTCTATGAATGTCTTTGAACTGCAGGAGATATTTTCATGTGTGTGTGTGTGTGTGTGTGTGTGTGTGTGTGTGTGTGTGTGTGTGTGTGTGCATTTTCTTGTCATGCATACATTTTACAAGTTAAGTGACTGGACTAAATGGCATTGTGTTTCATATAAATACTGTTGTCAAAGGCCCAATGTTCCCTCTAGCCAAGTTCTAATGCCCAAATGCCCAGCATTTCTATGTTCTTTCTAGCTGAGATGGTTCTGTTTCTGAACGACGTGGAACACTGGGGGTTACTTTACCCCTCGCAACTACAGGCCTAGTGAATACCATCTGGATAGCATATGCCACAATGTCATTAAAAACCAACTAACTATAGAACTGACTGAAAAGGTGTTTGGAAAAAAGCCTGCTGCATTTACACCTCTGCAGAATCTGAAAAGAGGGCAAGTTGACACCTGGGTAGCAGCAGCAGACTGCTAAATGCAATAGGTCCTGTATGCAGTTAACAAGGAATTCTCAGCAAGATCCTTCTCATGGAATGGTGAATTGATTGGTTAACAAAAGAGCGTGATATGATTTTTCAGTCTGGATTCTTTCGAGAGGCCCGTTTCAGTTTAGTAATACAAATGGGCTAATTGGAGGAAGATCCGAGGTACAAGGGGTGAGAACCTGCACCCGGATCTTAGTAACTCCTGGGGCAATTTATTTATGTTTTGCAGGTTTAAGAACCCCCCAGTGACCCTCAAAGGTGCCAAATCTTTTTATACATTTGTGAAAAACAGAGGAGGATGTAAACGTATTCACTAGTAGTACCAGCAGCTGTGGAAACCAGACCGAAAGCAGGACTATGTTGTCTGACGGATACTGACAGCTGAGCAAATCAGCACATAAAGATGTAAAGTTTCTCTAGGATGGCCGATGCTGAGTCAGCAAACATATAACTGGTAATTGTCTATGATTTCCAAGGATTGCACACGAGAAGGACTCCTACAGCATGGCTCATTAGTCAGCCAAAATTTTGTATAGTGCATTCCTAGTTCGTGAAGGAGGTGTCTGGGGTGATTGCCTCAGATGGAGCATGGCTGCCAGACAGGCCCTTCTTATAAGAAAGTCTTATATATCGAGTGAGCAAATGCTTGGCCTTTTCTAGCTGAAGTAAATATGTGCCTTTGTCTTTGGTGGTTTAGATTATCCAACAGCTAATATTTCCTAAATTCCAAATGGAAACAATGGCTTCAGATGTGGTTAGCAATTCTGGAATTTTCTGCAAAGAGCTGGTCACCAAGTATCATAATATTTCACTGAGGTGACTAGTATTCTCTATGATTTAGATGAATTGTAAGGCTGGTATTGAGGAGACAGGGTTCACAGTGAGGCTGAGAACAATAATGTGTGAGAATGGTGGATGTCCCAGATGACCTGCAACTTGTTGTGTGTACATAGGAGTCAGTCAATATCCTGACACTTTCGACCATAAAAGGCAACAGGGCCGGCTGCCTAAATCTCACAAATACCCAGACAGAGATGCTAAAAGAGACAACTTTTAAGGCAAACTTCAAAAATATGTCTCCGACAAACGGGAATATAAAAATATGCATTGTGTGGATCTACTGACATAAACCATCCATGTCGCAAAGCATGACTACATAAGATGGCCGTAATGTTAGAAACAGAAGGGCTTTTGGAAACCAGTTTAAGAGCAGCGTTGAAAAGTATATATTGGTATTGTATACATGTATAAGGAAGACATGTATAAGGAAGTGAAGTGTGCAGTTGGAACAACACACTGGTTCAAGATATAGGTTGGACTGCATCAAGGATCAGCTCTAAGCCCTTTCCTGTTTGCAGTGGTGATGGGCAGGTCGACAGGAGTCTCTGTGGACTATGATATTTGCGGATGATATTGTTATTTGTGGTGAGAGTAGGGAGCAGGTTTAGAAGAGCATGGAGAAGTGTATGTACGTGCTGGAGAGAAGGGGAATAAAAGTCAGTAGGAGTAAGACAGAGTACATGTTTGTGAATGAGAGGGAGTGCAGTGGAGTGTTGCGGTTGCAGGGAGTAGAGGTGGAGAAGGTGGAGGTACCTGGATGTCGACAGTGCAAAGTAATGGAGAGTGTGTTAGAGAAGTGAAGAAAAGAGTGCAGGCAGGGTGAAGTGGGTGGAGAAGAGTGACAGGAGTAATTTGTAATAGTAGGGTATCTGCGAGAGAAAAAGGGAAAGTTTATAGGACTGTGGTGAGACCTGCGATGTTGTATGGTTTGGAGACAGTGGCATTGAGTAAAAGACAGGAGGCGGAGCTGGAGGTAGCAGAGCTGAAGATGTTAAGGTTTTCGTTGGGAGTAATGAGGATGCACAGGATTAGAAATGAGTTTATTAGAGTAAAAGCGCATGTAGGAAGTTTTGGAGACAAGGTGAGGGAGGCGAGATTGAGAGGGTTTGAACATGTTCAGAGGGACATGGGGTACAAGAGTTTAGCGGATGGTGCATCAGTAATAATGGTCCATAGGGAAACACAATGCTCCGTGTGTAGTTAAATAGACCAAACAAAGTTTTTGTATTCAAATTACTCGAGGAATCGTTTCAGCCCTAATATAAATTATATAGAAAAGTAAAGGTTCCAAAGATAACTGCATTGTGATTTATTTCTTGAAACTGCTTACATATAGAATGGTTATGTACTGAGGAATATAGAACCGTTTGACATGGCACGTAAACCACCACACAAGGTCAAGCAAGAAGAAGGCAAACAAAATGCAAGGTTTGCAAAAACAATGCAGGAAAGTCACATTTATATGCAGAAAACAATGTGCACCAAGAGCAAAAAGCCTTGAGGTTTGAATCATACGTTCTTGCTGGATGTGAGTTCGATGTTGAGTTTTTTAATGCAATAGGCTGTAAGAAAAGATACCATGAAGGAGAGAGACAGAGAGAGATGGAGAAAGAAAGAAGGATGACCCATGAAATGAAAAGCTTTTTGGTATTGTAACTGGAAGCAAGCAAGTGCGAGAGAAAGGTCTTTGCTGGATGTTGTTATTGCTCATGTATTTCACACTCTGCTTGTTCTCCTGCATTGCTGGCAAAGGTCATTCCATTTTACAGGGAGAGTTGATGCAAGGACCAAAAGAGCCATGCTACATTTTTAGACTTCTGTTTTTGAAAGGGCTTGATTCAATTAAGTCGCAAGTACAGAAAGCCAAATCGGTGAGGCTCAAAATATCTGCTCTCACTTTGGCATGCCTGGCCAGTCCAGGTTGAACAGATTGAGGGAATATGATTAGATGCATTTATCAAAGACTCTCATGTTTTTAATGAGCAACCAGAAAGGGAGATGAGCAACCAGAAAGGGGGCCAGGGAAAAAAATAAATAAAAATCAGGATGCCTTTAGCATGCTCTTTGGCATAGAAGTAGAGCTGCAAACCCATAAAAGTAACCTCCCTAAATTTATCTGGAATGAATGTGCGCACACACACACACACACGTAGGAGAGGTACTTTATCTTCTGCATTTCCATAGCTTTGTAAAGGGTTTAGGCCACATGGCAGCTTAGCTAGGTGTGAAACTGGAAGCTTAATGCCTTTGAAAGGTCTGCCTTCAGTCACATAGACTACTGCTACACTCGGAGTTTCACAGACTCATGTGCATTACATCACAAAGCACCGGCTAACGGCTCTGCCATAACAAAACCAACCTGTTTGCATTTTTTCACTTTCAATCAGCTTCTTTTCTGCCCCATTTCCATCATCTTAACACAGTCTCTCTCTCTCTCTCTCTCTCTCTCTCTCTCTCTCTCTCTCTCTCTCTCAGACACACACTCACATATGAACAGGCTGTGGCTGATAATGTCAGACGAAACAGCATTGACTCAGATTGCAGGGGAAAAAAAAAATTCACCCGACGCCTCACAGTACACTTAATTAGCTCTGGGAAATATGGTCAGTAAATCTGCCACACCAGATAATGTGTCTATGGCCTGACTACACATGACTCCTCTTATCTTATTTAAAGCCTTATGCTTTTCTTTAGCCTCGCTAATGATTTAAGTCATCGTGACTGCTCAAATTTGGCATTAGCACCTGCAGCTGTCTATGGTTACGCAGGAAATGTTTATCAAGCCTCACCAATTCATTCAGCAATCCACAATTCTATACGCGGCACAACAAGTGGTAATATGGTGTAACCCTATCCGCAATCAGCTGCGGTTATGGGAATTACTTTGATCAAGTGAATGTGTGGCGAATTAAACCTGTCCTTGCCAAATGACGCACTGCGCCTGGGCTAAAATTAGAGAGAATGGGGTCGTTTCAATGAGGAAAGATGGATAGAAATATTTTCCATTGACAATTCTTTTGCAAATGGTATTTTGAAATGATCGCTTTCTTGACTTGAATTTCTCGGTGTGCTTTTTTCAGAAACGTTCAAAATAATGTTTAGGTAAAGAATATAAATCTTGGTCTTGATGTACACTATATGAACAAATAATTGTGGACTGTTTAATAGATTCGTATGTGTTTTCTAAACATCGCATCCCACATTCAGTGCCCGAATTTAATTCTTATAATAACCTCCACTCTTCTGGGAAAACGTGGACTGTGGTTGTGGAGATTTGTGCTCATTCAGCTACAAGGGCGTTATTAAAGTCAGGTACTGACCATGCATGTAAACCATATCTCCATGAAGCTCGCTTTGTGCACAAAGGTATTGTCGTGCTGGGAGCAGGTTCGGGTCTCGTAGTTTAAGTGAAGAGTTTGTGGTAACGGTTTGGGAAAGAACCACCTATGGCTGGGAAGGTCGTGTCCCAATACTTTTGTCCATACGGTGTATATTTCTGTAGTTAGACGCACGATATACCAGTTTCCTTTTTGTGCTTGTTCAGGTAAAAAAAAGACAAATTTGATAATCTTCTTAAATAACATCCTGAGTCACTTAACCTGCACTATTTCAGAGGCTTGATTTCTCATTGCCTAAGGGTACAATATGCATATTATGGATGTGCTTTAATTGTAAATTAATAGAAGTTACAGTATTGGCCCTTGCTCTTAGTTAATTATAAAAGTTCTCAATTAATTAAATGTAATTTTATAATAAAGCACTTAATCACAGTCAAGAATTCCTAGTTATGTTCAGCATTAGAATATAATCAGTCGGTAATTTTAGTGTCATGTCAAAACACTGGCCATTTGCTATTATTCTATTCTTCGAGGGCTTTTTGCGCCTGGATTCAAGTGCAATTACGATGCAATTTGTCAGTAAACTATGAATGTTTTGTACAAAAGCAGCGTACGAGTCTCTTCCGTGTGCCATTTACAAGCAACGTGCAAAATCTTTTCTCTCCCTCATACATATTAATTTTACAAAAAGTGAAAAGCCAGTGCAAAATAAGCATGGAGAAATGGCAAAGGATACGCTGATTATTTATTTCTTTATATTTACTACGGTCTTCGACGGCAACCGTTTCGGCATGTGATTTTCTTTAAATTGCAGCAGCTAGACGGAGATCTTGAGGACACGCTGAAGAAATACAGTGAGGAAAATAAGTATTTGAACACACTGCTATTTTGCAAGTTCTCCCACTTAGAAATCATGGAAGGGTCTGAAATTGTCATCGTAGGTGCATGTCCACTGTGAGAGACATAATCTAAAAAAAAAAAAAAATCCAGAAATCACAATTTATGATTTTTTACTATTTATTTGTATGATACAGCTGCAAATAAGTATTTGAACACCTGTCTATCAGCTAGAATTCTGACCCTCAAAGACCTGTTAGTCTGCCTTTAAAATGTCCACCTCCACTACATTTATTATCCTAAATTAGATGCACCTGTTTGAGGTCGTTAGCTGCATAAAGACACCTGTCCACCCCATACATGGTTTGAAATCATGCATGGCACGGAAGGTTCCCCTGCTTAAACCAGCACATGTCCAGGCAGGTCTTAAGTTTGCCAATGACCATTTGGATGATCCAGAGGAGTCATGGAAGAAAGTCATTTGGTCAGATGAGACCAAAATAGAACTTTTGGGTCATAATTCCACTAAACGTGTTTGGAGGAAGAAGAATGATGAGTACCATCCCAAGAACACCATCCCTACTGTGAAGCATGGGGGTGGTAGCATCATGCTTTGGGGTGTTTTTCTGCACATGGGACAGGGCGACTGCACTGTATTAAGGAGAGGATGACCGGGGCCATGTATTGCGAGATTTTGGGGAACAACCTCCTTCCCTCAGTTAGAGCATTAAAGATGGGTCGAGGCTGGGTCTTCCAACATGACAATGACCCGAAGCACACAGCCAGGATAACCAAGGAGTGGCTCTGTAAGAAGCATATCACGGTTCTGGCGTGGCCTAGCCAGTCTCCAGACCTAAACCCAATAGAGAATCTTTGGAGGGAGCTCAAACTCTGTGTTTCTCAGCGACAGGCCAGAAACCTGACTGATCTAGAGAAGATCTGTGTGGAGGAGTGGGCCAAAATCCCTCCTGCAGTGTGTGCAAACCTGGTGAAAAACTACAGGAAACGTTTGACCTCTGTAATTGCAAACAAAGGCTACTGTACCAAATATTAACATTGACTTTCTCAGGTGTTCAAATACTTATTTGCAGCTGTATCATACAAATAAATAGTAAAAAATCATAAATTGTGATTTCTGGATTTTTTTTTTTTTTAGATTATGTCTCTCACAGTGGACATGCACCTACGATGACAATTTCAGACCCCTCCATGATTTCTAAGTGGGAGAACTTGCAAAATAGCAGGGTGTTCAAATACTTATTTTTTTCTCACTGTATCTGATAGAAGAATGCTAGTTTAGTTCAAGGAACAACAAAAAAAAAAATTGCTTTTATTCCGTACCTGCAATTGTAAAGCTGTACAAACTGGTATGGGGGTTATAAAGCAGCTGAAGCAGGAATACAAACATTATTTGTGTTAGAAATATACATATTAGGTTAACATTCATCTTTAACACATTCACCTATCAATGCCTGCTCTCAAATAACATCCAAATAGGTTTTACTCAAGATCTGGCATTTGCCTTATGTTGTCCCATTTCTTCTCCCCTACAGGGATCACAAGTTATTTCTCAGAAAAACGTAATTCAAGACAAAGACTTTCATTGTAATGAGAGATTATCAATTAAAAAGAAATAAATAACCAACCAGTGCGACCCAAACCTATTTAGCTTCTTGTGGTCGGTGACTGTGAGCTTGCGAGTGAGAGATTATGCTGAAGTTCACAACACACACAGCTCAGTAAATATTTAAGATACCATGTCTGGGTCCCATCAGGTTGAGGCAGCCATTACACACTCTACCACAGATGCACGACTACATTTTTATGACGGAGTCTCTCCATGTTTTATTGACTGCCCAAAACAGATAACAGATGGCTTTTTTTCGTGTGTTTATTGAGAATGTAAAGTGTCTGTGATTGTGTGTATTGAGCGAGGCACCTTGAACAGCTGGATTTAAAAACAGTAGGGTAAATTAAATGTTAGCTTCTGATCCTGCGGTAGGAGTAGTAGGGAACGCTGTGTGATGTATTCATGCGTCGTTCGTCCTTGACATTTACACAGGCCAGAGCAAGGGTCACTGCTGAACACTGTTATTTCACTTCATGTGTGTGTGTGTGTGTGTATGAAAGATGGTCTGACTATTCACCTTTCACCGTTGCATAAATGACTCATTGACTGATGAAAAGGTGAAAAGGTGGAAAGAAGTTAATCCACTGATTAAGTATAGGGTGAGTAAAGGCAACCATTGATTGGGGACTTGAAAGTCTAACCCATTAATTTGAGACTGGGGTCAGTGGAGCAACCCATTGATTTAATGGAGAACTGTATAGATTAAGTGGAGGAAGAGAGGGAGTTGATTGGTGAGCTTCATCATCAGTTTGCAGTATGCAAAATAAAGCTTTCTTTGCTGGCTATGAAGAAATTCATTTTATATACAGTATATTCCCAAAGGTTTGTGGATATTAGTCCATCACACCTATGTGCCTGCTGAACATCCTATTCTCTTTGACTCCCCTTTTACTGTTGTAATAGCCCCCACTTTACTTCTAAGGCTTTCCACTTGAATTTCAAGTGCGGTTGTGGGAATTTGCCCATTCAGTGATAAGAGCATTAGTGAGTCCAGGCACTGATGTCAGGTGAGAAGCCATGCAGTGCAGTCAGAGTTCTAGTTCATCCCAAAGGTGTACAGTGGGGTTGAGGTCAGTGCAGGCCACTTGAATCTTTCCACACTGACCTTGCTTAACTGTGTCCCCATAGACCTTGCTTTGTGCACTTTGTGCAAGTTTGGGCCAATTAGTTCTGGTGAAAGAAAACTTTATTGCTACTGACTACAAAGACATCCTTACACTTGTGTGCTTCTGACATTGTGTCAACAGTTTGGGGAACACGACCATTCAAGGATCATGGACACGTGTCTAAAATCATTTGGCCGGATACACTATATGGACAAAAGTACGTGGACACCTCACCATAAAATTCGTTTTTTTTTTGTTTTGTTTTTTTAACATCCCTTTTCCACATTTAGCCCCCATTTGCTTTCATCATAACCTCCACTCTTCAGGGAAGATGATCCACTAGTTTATGGAGAGAGCTCGTGGAGGTTTGTGATCATTCACCTACAAGGGTGTTCATGTACTGATGTAAAATGAGGACGCCTAGGGTGCAGTCAGCAATTCAATTCATCCCAAAGGTGTTCAATAGGGTTGAGGCCAGAGCTCTATATTAGATCTTCCACTCTAAACCACATCTTCATGAACCTCGCTTTGTCCACTAAGGCACCGTCATGCTGGAACAAGTTTGATCTCCTAGTTCTAGTAATGAGAAGATTTAACGCTACTGTATCCAAAAACATCCTGTCCAATTGTGTTTTCATCTGCGAACAGTTTGGGGAAGAATCAAAAGTCAGGTGTCCCAATACTTTTGTCCATTTAGGGTATTTTTCATATTATAACAGTTCATTCAGATAAACCAAAGACTATTCTATGGATACACGTATTGTGTATTGAAGTCGTATTCAAGTCTGGTGAGACCCTGGTGAGAAATTTAGTGACCTACTGTTTCCTAAAACACAGGCACTAACTCATGGCAAAAGGGTGTGTCCCAGATTTCCAAGATGGAGTAGTTGGAAAGGGTAGTAGTCATGGAGTGAGATTGATTGTGGTTGCTATAATGGAGACTGAAGTATCTATCAGTGGCAGAGAAAAATTCCCTGGCCTACAATGCAGCCATGATAGTAATGGAGAGTGAGTACCTTGAGAACAGGGATGCAAAGGCTTCGCTTTCAGACAGAATGAAGCAGAAACTTTCATCACATAACGCTGCATGCTATGATTCCTTTCCATGGAGACAGAACGCAGTGTAATCTGTGAAGCCCAAAGGCTTTAGAATTGAAATCATGGTGTTTAAAACTTTATATATGTGATTCCCGATGGCAGTGAAGCTGTAGACTTTCATATGAATATATAACGGCGTCTTGCAACAACATTAATGATTAGTGAGTTATCAGAATTTGAATACTAATTTTGTCACGTGTATTCGAGTTTCAGCATCCTGGCCAACATGAAGGCTCTAGTTATGCCATGTCAGATTTTTTTTTTCTTTTCTTCTTAAAAGACTCTAGACAGGATATCGATCGAGACCTATGCCATTTAAACAGCGGCTTTTCTGCTATACGATGTCTTCCTTGACAATGTTGAGTTCCATCTGTTATCCATATATTGATGGTGATTTGTCTGCCAAGTTTGAATGTGCAAATGAATGTGCATTGAATTCTGCTGTTTGTTTCAATTACAAGTCCCTCCTGCACCAGAGGTAACGCATTAGATCCAGTTCTGGGTGAGAATTAGAATGGATTCGTGGATTTTCAGTGCAGTCAAGCTTTTCTCGAGTAAACAGAAGTCAAGAGACAAAAGCGGTGCAGTTGGAAATGCAAGACAGGAAACTTTGAAAAGGGTGTTACTGATCAAAGAGAGAGGTAATACACCTCTGTGGGTCCGCACTGGCCTTGAGCGAGTTCTACTTTATCCTAAATGTGTGAGGTTAGCGTTTTTGTGGAATTCAATTTATACTGTATCTGCCATACTGATTATGAATACATAGTGCCTTCAAAAAGGTGCAATGAAGCAGAGCTGAGCAAATACTTTTCGAAACAGAAACAAAATAAAAGATGCCTTTTCCCAAAGGTTATACGTCCCAAAGATCACTAAACTCAATTAGGTAACGATTTACTTATTGACTAGCAATGATGGGTTTAGATTAGCTTCAGCAAAAGTCCCAGTGGGCTTGTCCTTCACATTAAGATTTGGTGCTAGGGGTGAGTGCAGGAGTCATTCTTACCACCCGCAGAAAAATTAGCCACAGAAGCACAAAGGCTTACACACGCACATATATATTTCGAAAAACTGCGCATCTAAGCAAGTGGAAACATCTCAAATAGAGTCAAAATGATCGAGTATTTTCTATTATAAAATTACGATACATCAAATACAAGATTACTAAAGACTGACTACAAGATATTCGCACTTGATAAGACATCTTTTTTTCTTTTTTTTACCAGTGGATCTACTGCAAGACCACTGGCTGAATGCCTCAGTGGAGGACTGATCGATGAGACAGCGTGCCATTCCGATCAATCTGGATTAGGGTGCTGCTGGGAGGCAAACCAACTACCACTACCTCAGTGCAATGACAGAAGCTGACCAGCAGGACTCCTCAGGCCCAGCCTCGGGAAGAGTGCAGTGATAAAATGTCAAAATGTTGTGACGTTCCTGAAAAAGGACCGCACGCGGCATGGAAGGCAGTTGTGTAAGTTGTTACAGAAGTGACACAGGGTGAAACTGTGGAGTTTTAGCGTGCTGATATGAGATGTACATCTCCATGCAGACACATGCATTAGAAGACAGCGTGTGGAAAAGAGATGTAAATAGATAAAGAGAAAAGGCCTTAGAAAATGTTTCACTGCAAGCATTATACAAGCATAATATGGTGGTATAATGCTGTCCTAGTCATAATTTGGAAGTCGTTTCTTTTGTTTTTCATCCATTCTCAGCCAGTTGCTATTTTGTGACCGTAAATGAACATGCCTGTGCCGACGAGCAGCGCAACACGGATGTGACATCCAAAATCTCCTGGCAGGCTGCTGCCAAAATCATCCAAATTGGCATATCATTACAAAAATATCATTGGTGAGCTGCTGAGCTGCTGGTGCGCACTCAGTTTTTAAAGATATGGAGGTTGATTTGAATTGGTACCGAAGTATCTTGCTTAATTCTGACTTTGGATGAAGTAATATAAGGCATGACCTCATGCCTTGTTGCGTGTCCTTTCAAGGTCATAGTGGCTTTTCTCTCTTGCATTATGATCTTCAAACTAGGATGTGAGTACGTTATGCGGTTGAAAAAAAAGTACAGGTAGTACCCGAGTTAGAGCGATGGTTCGACGTACGGTTTTTTCAGTCTTACGGTGACGATGAAAATATATGATTTCTATAAAATAATAAACATTTTCAACCATTTATTTTTTTCAGTGATACACTGGGACGCCGGCACGATGTCCGCATCTTCCACCTTTTGAGATCCCTTAATCTCACCAGCAGTCGACAGAGTTCAGTTGTCTCTGTGTAAAAACGCATAATTTTTCTGCGTTTTGAGTGTTTTAAGGTCTTATTTTTCGCTGGTCTCTGTCTCTTTTTTCGCCATCACAGGACACTGAAACTGAGCGCGTCCGGCTCCGCCTTTACCTCATGAACCCGGGCTCGTGCAAGTGCCCGATGATGGCGAAAAAAAAAAAACATATATATTGTATGTTTTAGTGTACAAGAAGTGTATACATTAGTGTAAAATGCCACTACCCCATACCGGTCACCATTCTTTAAGACTCCTGCATAGGCCATGTCTCCACTTACCATATTTTCTAGGTAACTCTGGAATTACCTGTATATTTAATGCCCCAGTAGGTAAGGATTTTAGCAGGTAAGTCTGGTCCAGTAAAGCACACCTGCCAGTCCCATTGGGTGACCATAGAGAGCATGGGAAGTTGGTGGTGAGGTAAATATGTCACATTGCTCTATAAATGGCAGGTGAGCTGATGAGGTTTGAATAGTAATCTAGGCCCTAGAGCGGAACATTTATAATTCTACAGTCAGTGTATCACAGGCCCAGGCCTTTGCACTGTTTGCTGATTTACTCCTGTATGGCATGGCAAGCTAAGCAGATCAGACGGTAGATTCTTGCTGCTGGAGCTAAACTGATTGAGAGACCCTGGGGCTTTGGGTAGACTTGCTCAAGGCAGTGTTGGAATTCCAATTGTCTTGTTAGGTTGGAAAATAAAACCCACCAAGCACAGATACGCCTATGCGTAAAAATAACCAAATGTTATAAAGAACTGCAGCATTTAGGTCAGTTCTTCCAGCAACCTGGCAATGTGTTTACATTTTGCACTCCACTATGGGCCAATTTTGTACAAAACCCATTTGTGTAACCTGTAATTGAGGAATTGTTTTGTGTGATTAGCTCGTGTAGGCTTCTAAGACTAGCCAGACCAAACACCTGTGACCATTATCCTTTCATTGCTCCATTAATTAACAGAGTCTGAGCCTCTGGCTGTGGCAAACAAAGCCAAGTCATTAGATGCACAGGAGAAAATCGTTGAAAAAAATTCCCACTGACAACAAATTAAGGTGCAATACTTACAAATCAAGCTCTGACAATATTCACCGGGATGTTGAAATAATATTCGCTAGTGGGAACATTTCAGAAAAAACTATAAAGCTGAAATAATGTAATGGCTGGCTCAAAGTGGTACTGGTACCCTGGTACAGCCAGATGGTATAGGCACTGTAATTAGTAAGTAGCGTTGTTACTGAGATATCCTTAAGCAGTTAGAACACAATGGGACACCTGAACGCGAGAGCATAGTCTCGGTTAACCAAAATCAGCCAGTCTGAATTTCTACATCCACCCTGTTCCCTGCTGACGTTCAGGCAACTGATAGAATGCCTGAGAAGCATTATAAAGTCGAAAGACAAAACAAGTGCACAATATTATTGATTGTTCCTCTGCAATCAAAATGCAATGCACAAATTAAGCTGTCTGGTTCCATTCATAATTGTACTGTGTGTATATATATATATATATATATATATATATATATATATATATATATATATATATATATATATATATATATATATATATATATATATAAACCATACCCCTAATGGAAGGCAGGAATACAATACGCTCTGCTGAGGAAGTAATTGTACTAATAATTGTACAACGCCCGTGATAAATCAACGGAAACATAGTCTTTACCAAAAAATAAATAAATAAAAAAAATCAAAGACTAATTGACTATGAATGTGTTTAAAGAATTGTGATTAATGAAGTTCATAACATGAAGCTTTCCTTGAAACCACATCTGTCATAAAAAGATCGAGGAGCACATAATGCCATATGTTTTCGTGAAATTTACTGCAAGTCTTCGTGTGTGATTTATGTTCAGGTTTCTCTTATTGCATAACAGATGCAAGAGTTGAGTGTCGTTGCATGTCGCCAAGGAAGACCATGTGACTGTCTGAATCAGTCCGCACTCACCATGTGACTCAGAACAAATGCGAATGCAATAAGAAATACTTCCATGTGAATCTTTAGGAGAACAGACATAAAATTGGGATTTGAAGGAAAGAGCAAATATGGGACGGGAGATCTCTCTTGTGTCTGGAGAAATAAAATGCAGCAGAATTAGTGTGGATAAGTTGGAGAACTACATGACCGCTGCTAGAACACAACGCAGCAGGGAAAATAAAGTTTAATCCCACGTATCCAACAAACACTGATTTTAGCAGAGAATGCACCTTTTCACAAGGCACAAAAGAGAGCGTGGATTGCTTCCCTAGAAGGTCCACAGAAATGGATTACGAACATAAAAGAGAAAGAAATTGTAAGGCTGCTGACTGGCAAAGACTACAAAAAACACGGAATTGTACACTGTAGGTTCACTTCTGTCTTGTGGGCAGTTAGGAAGGCTAGTGTGCATAGAAGCAGATGGTTTGAGTTAATAGAGGTGACTGGCCTATTGAACCTTACTTATTTATTTTGCAGAAAAATGGACCACATTCTACAGGGTTGTTTTTTTTTTTTTTTTTCATCTGGGCCATTCTTGTTCTTCTGAAGCCAGTCTACTGCTGAATTGGATTTGTGCTTTGGGTTGTCACTGTGCTGGAGGGTAAACATTTTCTTCTCCTTTACCCATGCCAAATATGTATTGTCATTTGAAGCTCTCTGTGATTCCTTCCATCTAGACTAAAGCTCCAATCCCAGCAGAAGAGAAACATCCTCATGGTTTGATGCACCCACCACCATGTTTCACCATGGGTTGGGTTTCTTTGGCTGATAATCTCTTTTCTCTTTGTGTCAAACATTAACTTCAAAACTGTGCACAAAACAATTATTTTTTTTCCATGGGGTGATGGTGGCCATTACAGTGTTTCATGGTACACATCCTTTCTTTTATCAATGCACATTTAATTGGGATTGGTTAATTCCCGCCCTTTAAAAAAAAGTTGAGTAAAAGAGAGTTAGTGTAGAGTTTAAAGTAATAACCCATAAAGGTCATTAACATCATCATTAAATTACGCTTTAGAGGTGACATAAGGTAAAGACATTATTAGCTTCCGCAGTATAGCACATGATATCCATTCGCCCTTGTCCTTACTAAGGAGGGTGACCACTTGTCTGTCTAGTTTATCAATGCACAAGTGCACTCGGTGTCCTGTTGCTTGCTTGACTGCATCTGCTCTTCTCACTTAAATGATTAGAGATTCCTGACTATATTACTTAGAAGTTTCACAATGATTCTAATTTAAGGCTGATGAAGAGCTGCTTGCTCTCACCTCCTAACACGCGGATATATTAAGAGGCCCAGGGCCATGGTGCCTATCTCGATTAACTGGCTCCATTTGCTGCATTGAGAACACTACTCAATGTGCATCTTGTTATCCAGGCAGAGAGAGTTAGGTCACTGCTAAAGCAGCATTCTAAATGGAGTTTAGCTCTTATAGTGTCGTATTTTTTTTTTTTACCACGCCCTCTTAAGTGGAGTGAATGCATTACTTTATACTGTGGGGGAAGCAAGTGCATTTTTACAGTAGGGTAAGAGCCAGTTGACGCAACAAATATGCAATCAACTGCTATAAGTGTGATCTGATTTGAAATGTAGAATCCTGATTCTAGACATATTCTCAACATATACACACTGTGGAAAAAGTGCATTTGGTAGCTTCATCAATAAGGCTTTTTCGTTCAAAGGTCTCCCAAGGAGACTAGTTAAAGGAGATGAGAATACCCCCCCACCCCAACATAACAAATAATTAGAGTTTCACCACAGCTATCCATCTATGTCGGCCCGGCTCACTGCACACTGACATGAGTCAAGAGCCGCCATCGTACAGCTTATACTACAGAGACATAAAACATACCACGCAGGACAATTACACAAGCCCCATAACCCTTGGAAGATCAGAAACACAGAGTGCACATAGGGGAGTAAGTCAGGGGACATTAATAACATTTACAGCATTATCAGCTGCCTATCATTTTACACATACCACTGCTTTTCCAAGCCTATTTGGCAATACTTAAATGGTCTGGAAAGGCTTTAAAAATATGCTGATTTAAGCTTTCTATAAATAACAATAAAACTTTTTTTATTTTTATGTGTAGCTGCTATGCTAACGCTCGCTATAAATGGCTTTTCAAGGACTCCAAAAAGTTCACATACTTTCTTCTAAAGGACAAACTTAGCTTTTTTTTTGTTAGGTCATTCTAAATAAGATTTAATACAACCTGAAATAAAATGCTCCCAAAAGCCCCAAAACACCAGTATCCCTACTGGTGACCCACTAGTAGGGAATTTCTTGGTAGGAAATGTTTCTCTAGGCAGAAATCTAGCAGCATAGCAAAATGAACGAATTCTGAAGCAATGCGTAACCTCATATCATAGAGCGGTTACACCAGTTTCGTTGCCCCATGCATAACAAAATGAGCCATACAAATGAAAGTCAGCTCCCTTCACCTGTTCTCCACCTATCAGGAGGACATGAATCTAATAAGTCCAAGATAGCCTAACATGACTATCTCCTGAAGCACACTCTGTCTGCCATTCTCTGACATTTACAGACTTCATTAAGGCCAAACTACTGCTTGCTAAATGAGACTGGCTGCATCAGTGCTGCGGTAAGCAGAGTATGATAAGTCATTATTGCCCAGTAAATTCTCAATTAGCCGGGTGCTGTTGCAGTCAGCAAGTTTTGGATAAATGTTGGGTAATATTTTACTACTGTTACTGCTCCCAAGGAGGCAGCCATAAAAGGAGCCACAATGCAAAGCACCCTCCCTAACACTGCTGAAGCTTCCGGAAGACTGTACTGCTTGTGTAGCCATAATTGCTCTCTATAACGGGTGGGGAGATGCAATGAGACCGAGAGAATGTTCAGCTGTGGTCCTGTTAGCCTGGTATTGCTGTCACCCTGGGCTTTTCTACGATGGAGGAGCTCATATTGTCGTGGTGCTGATGGCTTGTTATCTTGCTCGTCTAATAGAAAGTTGATGAAACTTGCATTGATAAACAAATGCGGCCCAGGCCCCTCAAGGTCACTTACGGAAGCTATGAATAACTATAATAGGGAGCTTCCCGAAAAAAAAAATTAACACAAGAAACAGTATGCATGCCAGAGTCACAAGTTCTTACTAGCGCTTAAGTAAGAAGGCGTTTTAATGTCTTGAGGCATTCGTGTTTGCTCAAGCAGCCGAGGGAATGGAAACCCATGCTGATTTTTTTCCCATGAGAAATAATCTCTCTTCCTCTCTCCCTCTCTCAGCATGATTCTGATGCTGTGACCTTGCATAGACTCACTCTTTCTACAATCACAACTCAGCTTTTATTTATCTATTTATTCGTTCATTTGGGAAGGAAATCCGGTGAACACAATAGAGAACAGGTTACCGTGCGAATATTCGAACAACAAATTATGGGAACCGTTTACAAAAGTGCACTGAAGGCACATTTTCATCCGAAACGTGTTTCTGCAGTTTGGACAAGGTGTTGTAAGGCACCATCTCAAGATGAAAATGGTTCTCAACTTTACGGAAATATAGCATGGCAAGGAACGAAAAAAAACCCCCAAAAAAACAACAATGTGCTATTAAACACAATTACATTACAGTGCTGTGACAGATAGAACTGTGAGTTTGAGCTACTGTTAATGTGGAGTTTTGCATTCTTACCTGTGTCCATGTGGGATTTGTCTGGAATTTCCACTGTCCTCTTACCTCCCGGTTACATGCATGTGCATAGCTATATTAAAGCCATGCCAGATTCAACCATGGCAGCTGATTCCCAGAATCCACCAGTGTAACACAACATGCTGACCCATACTTCATTTTCCCAAAGCCAATATCACATTTGCATTTAACTGACTGCACACACCAGGACACGTGGACTCACACATACACAATGCAAATTGCTTTCCGTTTTCACAATGATCGCTGCCTCACATCCAGTGTGTCCCAGAACTGGCTGCAGATCCACTGTGACCCTGACCAGTATAATGCAGATAAATGACTAAATAATTAAACCTGACTCGGTCCCTGATTACTTCAATGTTCTTTATCATAACATTTCTTCACATTTTTTTTTTAGTATCAACTGCTTCACCACTGATTCATGAGCGCTGATTTTTTGGATTTGTGCTATTTTATCTATTCTGATCTTTCTTTTAACTGTGCGTTCTTCATCCAATGGATCATTGTTGTATAGTTTCTTTTTACTTTTTCCATTTGGTCTATGGTGTATATAGCGAAGTTTTTATCAAAGGGCAATGAAACAAAATAGCAAAAACAAGGTTAGAACTACAAAAGGCCTTCTGTCCTTCATTACCTCTCAAACCTCAACAAATAACTTCAAGCACTTTAACTGCTTTAGAAGGAAAATGGCATTAACAGGCCAGACCACCAGAACTGATCAGTGGTAATGTTTGTGAACACACAAGGGGTGTTCACCCCTATCAAGGGGTCCTTGACCTGAAACACGCTGAAAACCGCTGGTCTAACAGATTAGATAGATAATAACTAAGTAACCAGTTGAACTAGTGAGTTTTCACTTGTCAAGATCTAAAATATCTTTATAACCTAATGTAGAACATTTCAGCAGAGGCCACTTAAAAGCCACTATGGTACATTATAGTGCAGAAAACACAATGTGCTGTATGAAATACCAGGGTCAGCTATAGTGTGGTTACATTATATAACACTGCTACGCTTAGAGAAACAATCCACTAACTGTGCTGAGTCTGGGCTGGTTGGCTCTAATTTGTAGATGTCTGGGGCAGTCAGAGCAGTTGGCACAAACATTCTAAAACGTTTGAAGAACATAGACTCTAATCTTATTTTTACTCTCCAATCTAGTTTTACTGCAGTCTGGGACGATTTTTATTCAACGCAGGACAAAGCCTTCTATTACATCACCTTTATCCTTTCCACACTGGTCAAAGGGAAAAAAAGTTTTATCCTATTGAATTATATAATCCACAGCTTGCATATAACCTCACTTTATATTGACCTTAGCGTTCATTTTATTTTATATTCACAGATTAATGATTTGTACCGCAGATTCAGTACTAAGCAAGAAAAAAAACTACATGGACAGCCACAGACGGCCTAGAATCTGATATAGGCTGCTAGACTGCGTGTAGCAGTTGCACCGAGAGGCATAATGGGTCCCAGTTCTGATGCCAGGACCATACAAGCCTGGCCTAATAATGTCCACTGGCTCTTTTTGGCAAGACTCAAAACAGGAAATGGCAACTACGATCAATAATTTCCTCTACTAAATTATAGCATCCCAAGCAAACCCATTAAAGAGTGCATTGTGAATGTAATACCTACAGCCCCAGCAGGTTTGTTCCAACATTATCTCTTCTACATCCTTATTGAATTTAAAAAGGCAGGATTATTCATGCTCGGATTTGTCCTGTCAGCTGTTATTGTTTTGTTGTCTGTGGTAGATTGTTCGGGTCTCCTATCATTGATTTGGCCGGAGGAGTCTTAGGTTTCCTCCAGTCTTGTACCTCTGTACCTTTTATTTTTTTTTATCATTGTTTTAATGAGGAATGATACTGTACTTAGGGAAGCCACAACTGAAGCTACAGGCAATAGTCACTACCTCAGATCATACTCTCAGGACGACCAGGCAAATAAACAGCAAGTAGATATTTCTAAAATTCTTCACCTGAAATAAGTCTGAACTAACAGACTGAAAAAAGTGTTTAAAAAAATGCCCATGATACCCTGAATATAATAAAAGAAAAGTTCTGAATGAATTCTGGCTGCATAGCGCAAAAAAATCCTGGCCTGTCAGTATAATATTTTGGCATAATTCATCATGGTGCATTAATTTCTATAAAAACATTACATAACCGTTCACACAACACACTGCACCACCAGCAAACTAAATCAGTCTGTTTAGGGTCTGACTCCAAACAACACAGTTGTTCTCAAGAGGCAAGTAAAAAAAATCCAACATTCTTTGCTTCGGATCTATTCACAGTTAACAACCAGATGCGACATCATTCTTTCTTCAGGATCTATGTATCTATTCTATCAAGAGTGGCTACACAGTGTGGATGCTATGGAAGATGCATGGTACTGTGGTCAGAAAACCGGTAATAATTCACTGTAAATATTTAACATGGTTATGAACTGTGGTACTCATACAGGTAAAGACAACTAGCATTTGTATTCGGTGTTTTGTGTTTAGCATGAAAAATTAAATAAATTTTATTTATAAAGGCTTTTTAACAATGTAAGGTGCAAAGAGTTTAATTTGAATAAATATTTATTTTGGTAAGTCAATTACAGCCTCTACATGCAATAACCTATTTATAACTGATTTCTTTTTGCTTTATAATTCAATTTGTTTAAAAGTTTAAATGCACCACACTGACTGTCTGGAATTATTGCAGAAATGAATGTAATGACCATCTAAAGCATTATAAATGAAAGCTAAGTGGAAGACGCATAACCATATAATAGCCTGCTTTTAGAAATTATGCGTGTTTACTTTTAAATATAATATATAACTAAAAAATCCAAGCAACTGTGCTCAGAAAAAAAAATGTACCACCAGATACCCAGTTTCTCTGTAGAAAAAATTGTAATACAACTGAAATGACCACAAGCATCTGAACATAACCTTATGCTAATGCTGTGCATCTTCGGAAAAGGTGGACCAATTTCGTCCTAGGTCCTACAGGTTCAACTAAACCCAGGACAACAACAGGTTAATGAAGTTTGGGAGGTAACAAAAGATTGGTCAACAACTGAAGGAAATCTACATCACCATGGTCTAAAAATATATCATGCAAGGAAGAAACCCCAAATCCAAACTGGTTTAAAAATCCCAGAGATTTGCAGCTGATCACCAGCAATATACAAAAGTGGCCATTGTTTAGAAGAAAAGTTTGTGTCTTCCAGTAGGACAATGATCCTCAGTAAACCTACAAAGTTATAACAAAATATCTTGTGAAAATACTACAGTGGTCACCACTAGGCCCTGATCTGAAAACCACAAAAGCTTTGTGAACTTCATGTCCGAACAGGAAGGCCCACAAAACTAACAAGGATTATTTGGGCAAGATTGTTGGGAGAAGCTTGTAAAAGGCGACCCCAAGCTTTTGTTTAAAAAGGAACAAGACCAAATATTAACATAGTGTGAACTATAAAACTATCTGATAATCGTGAATAGAAGTTTCTTTGAGCTCTTATGAAAATAGAATATTCACCCTTATTTACTTAACATGAAATATAAGCTAACATTTAGAGCTGCGTATAACAAATGTGTCTGCAACTTTAACAAATGAGTCTGGTTCCTCTCAAGGTTTCTTCCTCTTACTATCCCAGACAGTTTAACTTTGCCATTGTCACTGCTGGCTAATGTATTACAGATGTACTGAAAGAGACTAATTCATGTCTTTAAAATGTTTATTTGTCTATTTATTTCTCTATTTCTGTAAAGCTGCTTTGTGACAATGTTTATTGTTTATATGTTCAACGTTTATACAAATCTATCTATCTATGCATCCATCTATCCATCCATCCAGACACTGAACATTTCATATATGTTTTTATGATGACACTGCACATACTTTATATATATATATATATATATATATACATATATATGCACATCCTTTTTTTCCTCTTCTTCATGCATTACTGTAAATGTGTTCGTTTGTAATTCATGTCTGATTCCATTTATTAGAAATCCTTTTTTCATTCATAATTGATCTCAGACTGCTGGAAGATTCAGAGAATGAAAAGATGTAACGAGACATAACATAAATGCCAACAAAGACGTAAGTGGCACGAACCACAACAAATGCGCTTGAAAACAAACAGTGAAACGAAGATGCGGACTGCCGGCAGGTGCTTTGTGGCGAATGTGCTGCCACAAACAAAGCGAAGGAGCGAATCGCCGACAGAAATCTGCATCTCGATTGCGAGATTGATTCTAGGTATTGGATAATAAGCCAAATAAGCAGACAAACTTGCATTAATCAAAGTTCATATTAAGCCCAAAATGACCAATAGGAATCATCAGCTTAATTAAAAATACAGTCCTGAGGTGAGTTTCAGTATTTACTTCTGTCTTCTGTGGGTCTTATATTTTCACAAAAGTGTGAATTCATCTTTATTTTCTATATTCCCGTTCTAGTTCTATGAAATTTTATTTATCCTATAATGTTTATCACAAATTAAGATTAACATTGAAAGCCTGCTGTGATTTATAAATGGTTGAAATGTCGACATCGCTTATGATTGCAGTAACACTGAGCTCAAACACTCCAGACAGGATTGTGAAAGCATAAAAGAAAGAGATTTACTATTCACACTGAACTGTGGGCATCGGGTGTCTGGGCTGGCTAAAGCAAAATCAAAGTCTTCTGCCACTAATCGAAGGTGAGAATTAGTACTGATGAATCTATTACTAAACAGCACATTGTACGCATCAAACGTTCCACTAAGTAATCAGATTCGGCGGCCTCGGGCACTGCTCGCACACAATGAAAACTTCTGTTTCACTACTGCTTCTATCAAGCGTGATAAATGAACTATGACTGCTGCGGCCGTGTGTGTTTTGTAATTAGTGCAAAGCAGTGCCGCTCTCGAGTCAGTGTACTCATAAAGCTAAGCGATGTTACGTGTGACCAGTGCCTTCATGCAGAGAACTGTTCCAGAAAGAACTAAAAACCATCATTTAAAAAAGAGTAAAAAAGAAAAACAGAAAGCGCAGGATGTGCATGAGTGGGTACGTGTGTATTTTTTCCAGCAGAGATGTAAATGAGGCACAGTAGGAACAGTGAGGCATGTTTATATTCTAGTCGTCTTAGGTGATTAAAATTAAGGATGAATAGAACTGGACGTGTGCATTTGTGAACACATTATTTTATTAAAAAAAAAAAAAAAGAAACAAAAATATATTAAATATTCAATATAAAATGTACATTTTGGAAAGGTCCTTAGAAGGAGAGTAAAACTAATGTGTGTGTATGAGCATTATTATTATTATTCCACTGGATGTACGTAAATAAGTGTCCAGGTAATTGATGCACTCGGCATAAGACTTGACAGTGGACTATCGTTTAAAAGACGAGAGCTTTCAGTGCATGGTAATCAGAGTAAAATTACTAGCAAACGGACAAGAGGGAACAGACCCCAGTGCAACAGAAAAACCAAACATATACCACCTTTCCCTCCCTGTAATAAGTCAAGTCAAGTCAAGTTTATTTGTATAGCGCTTTTCACAACAGACATTGTCTCAAAGCAGCTTTACAGAAAACAACAGTGAAGGTGAATGGTGTGCGTTTGTCCCTGATGAGCAGCCGTGGCGACAGTGGCAAGGAAAAACTCCCTTAGATGATATGAGGAAGAAACCTTGAGAGGAACCAGACTCAAAGGGGAACCCATCCTCATATGGGTGACATCAAGAGTTTGGTCATAAATCTTTCAACAATACAGAACAATTTGTGATCATCATAGATCCAGCATCAGCTTCTCCATGCCAGGGCCTTTAAACACTCGGCATCTACTTCTCCATGATCATCCATAGGTCCATAATCTTCACGAGGTGGGACGTGACTGGAGCTGGCCAAACCTCAGGATGCCTCGGGATGGGGAGAGAAAGAGAAGCAGTGGAGAGGAATTAGCGTAGCTGCTGTTCATGATATTAACAGCACAAGTTGATAATGTGCATGTGATCAGATGTTCTGAAGCACAAGGTTATGATGTGATGTGTGTTATGTGTAGGCTTTGCTAAAAAGATATGTTTTTAATCTGCACTTAAACTGGGAGAGTGTATCTGAACCCCGAACACTGTCAGGAAGACTATTCCAGAGTTTAGGAGCTAAATGTGAAAATGCTCTACCACCTTTAGTGGACTTTGCTATTCTAGGAACTACTAGAAGCCCAGAGTTTTGAGATCTCAGGGAGCGTGACGGATTGTAGCGTGTTAAAAGACTGGATAGATACATGGGAGCCAAACCATTTAGTGCTTTATAAGTGAGTAGCAGTAGTTTGTAGTCTATTCGAAACTTAATAGGAAGCCAATGTAGGGACGATAAGATTGGGGTTATATGATCGTATTTTCTTGACCTAGTAAGAACTCTTGCTGCGGCATTCTGAACTAACTGAAGCTTGTTTATTAATGATGCAGGACATCCACCTAGTAATGCATTACAGTAGTCTATTCTAGAGGTCATAAACGCATGGACGAGCTTCTCTGCATCAGATATAGATAACATATTTCTTAGCTTAGAAAGCGACGGGCGGTGTGTACAAAGGGCAGGGACTTAATCAACGCGAGCTTATGACCCGCGCTTACTGGGAATTCCTCGTTCATGGGGAATAATTGCAATCCCCAGTCCCAATCACGAATGGGGTTCAGCGGATTACCCGCGCCTCTCGGCGTAGGGTAGGCACACGCTGATCCGACCATTGTGGCGCGCGTGCAGCCCCGGACATCTAAGGGCATCACAGACCTGTTATTGCTCCATCTCGCGTGGCTGAACGCCACTTGTCCCTCTAAGAAGTTGGACGCCGACCGCGAGGGGCCGCGTAACTATTTAGCATGCCGGAGTCTCGTTCGTTATCGGAATTAACCAGACAAATCGCTCCACCAACTAAGAACGGCCATGCACCACCACCCACATCAACAACATTAATCCACTGTGACGTCCAAGTCAGAACACTGTCTATGACGTATTATTCGTCCCTGGCAGTGGGTTAGCATACGGTCGGCCCCACAGCCCTTTCAGATGAGATGGGATAAAGGCTTGTTTGAGATTTACTGAGGCGACCAATTGATCTGTGCACATTAAAAGCCCCCTGACATGGCCTGGGCTTGATTCATTAACTAAAGCTGGCCTTTAATAAACAGCTATAGCAGTGCTGATGTTTAGCAGAAGGGAAAGCTCAGTGGGACAGGCAGATGGAAAGACACAGAAGAGAGAGAGAGAGAGAGAGAGAGAGAGAGAGAGAGAGAGAGAGAGAGAGAGAGAGAGAGAGAGAGAGAGAGAGAGAGAGAGAGCGCGCATGGCAGGCCCAAGCGTGTAAACCTGGGACATTTTATGCCTAAATCAATGCCCAAGCCGGCTCGTATTCCATCTAATGCATGTAAATTTTTTCAACCGAGATCGATGTTATTTGCCGCCGCAGCCACAAAAATTTACAAGTGTTCTTTTGGTTGAGAAAGGTGACAAGATTGGCAGTTTTACAAGTACATCTGCTAAGCGAGCATCAATTTACTGAATGCTTAGGAATAACGAAAAACAGCTTCCTTTTTTATTTATCACTTTACCTCTGTTAAAATGAAGAAAAAAGAAAATAAATCTGTAAAAGGAAAAAGCACACAAACTCTGGAATGGTATTACATATGATTGGGATGGTCAGGTGTTCATGTTCTTTTGACCATGACATGCTATTGTGTGCTTTTAAATTCAATGTGATACAAAAAAAAATAAATAAATAAAAAAAATAATAATAATAATTAAAAAAAAAAAATATATATATATATATATATATATATATATATATATATATATAATTCTCTTATATATAAATGAACTATCAATAAAATGAGACTAATTTCTAAAAATGCTAACATTGATAACAGAAATACGTTTTGCACTCCAGCTTATAATGCAGTAATGCTACAGTGATTTTTCTTTTGTGTGTGTGTGTGTGTGTGTGTGTGTGTGTGTGTTCAATGCACTGCGTGTGCTTTAATATTGACACACAGGTAGACAGCAGACCGAAAAGGTTTAACTATGTGAAAGACCCTATCAGCCACTGGATGTTTTTTGCTAAATGTGCCAAAGAAATGAGCTTCCTGCCTCCCTCGCACAAACCGTTCCCTTTTCTTCTCTTTCATGGTTTTAGTAGAGGAAGTCAATATGACCTTTGTGAAACTCAAAAAACAGCTTTCGGTTGTTTCCCTCTTCAACCTCTCACTCGGAGAGAAAGTCTCAGGCGGGAGAGAGGAGGTCAGGAGTAAACGGCTGAATGCTGGGGGGAAAAGTGAGACCTCGACTCTCCGTTATTGATGTCTAAATAGGTGCATGGCATTGACTCGCGCTGTCAAGACACATCATATGAATATGTCAAAGTGTGAAGGTTGGAAATGGGTTTCACACACTGTTTATGCCATAAATGAAAATACATAATTACTTATTTTTAAAAATATAATGCATTTTAGCTTAATTTTCTTTTGCAGTCATAATTGTGAAACTTCAACATATTCTGGTATATAGCGAAATAAATATTAAATAATGAAAGGGGTTTTGTCACTCAATTTGTCAGAGGTACGAGGTTTGTGGGTGAAAATATACCACACACAGTACCTTTAATGAACAGTCCTAGGAGGGGAAGGGTGACACTGTCAATCAGATTCGGAATCAGAAAAGAATAGACACACTTGTCAAGTCCTTATTAAAGAAATTATGCAACACACACACACACACACAATGATTCATTCCAAATAATTCCAACCAAGTGAAACAAAAAAACCAGGCAATTTACGCCCTACAAAAACATCAATACGTCCTTGTTCTCCTCCATGTGCCACTTTACACAGATGTGACTTCGCTTACTTGAGGAGACTTATTCATTCATCTTCTTTAAGGAACATAATAGACTGCATTAACTCATGTTGATTTAATGTATCTACCTCATCAATGTGAGCAGAAATTACACAAAGCATGATTTATGATTATCCAAATGTTTTCCACTGACTCCTGGTACATGGCTGTAACTGATTTATTATGTTTGCTTAGTGGTGGTATAGCAGTGCTAAATTTCACCAACGTCACATGACTGTACAATTCTCCCCTAACGTACGTTACAAATCATACACGAGAACTATAAACAATCATGACAACATATGACAAGTTTTTAATGTTCTATAATATGACAGAACTGTAAAAAAATAAATAAATTGGACCTTTTATTTATGAGTCTCCAGCAAAGCTTCTTCAATGCTCAGTGACGGAGAATACAAATAATCCAGCAGGCAAAAACTCCCCACTCTCCTCCCAGCACGAGGCGCTCGGTCCCCTTTGTTGGCTGAACGTGATGTGCAATGCTGATCGGCCGACGTGGTCCGTTGGCGAGTCATGTGGGACTTTAATTGAATGATGGGATAATTTTTTTATCCCTTGTCTGTGTACACCTATGCAAACAAACAGGGGGCGACGGAGCGTGACAGTGATGCTAACGTTTATACGTGGTCTGCTCTGGGCCTGAGGGAGCGGCTACACCCCGGCGTAGCCGCGAATATAACGGCAAACTAAAACGCAGCAGACGTGCTGCCAGAATGCTTGTTTTAAAAGTCCTGTCAGACACCAACTGTTTTGATGCATGTACTTGTGTCCAATATAATCTTCGCAAAAGTGATGGCTCGGACTCATTAAAGTGCAACATGGTGTGCTGGAACAATGTTGGCGCTGTAAACAGAAAGCACGCAGTTGGAAGGCGGAAAGGGAGCACAAAGAGAGTAGCGGTGTCGGAGACATGGACGTCCGTGCCCTTGTGAGGTGAGGACATCTGAGTCATTTCTCAGACCGGAATAGTTCGCCCTAATCAATCACTCAGGAGCAGGCGGCTGAGAAGCAAAGGCCAAGAGAACCAGGATCCAGGCTGCTTAATTAGACAATCAGCTAGACATGCGGCCTCATTACCAACCTCCTCACTGCCCTGTGTACCCCCTCGCCTATGCGCGTGATACAAGAGGCATGAATACACTTCGGTCATGTACTATCCAAATATTAATTATATACAGTAAATTCACATATAAAGATTAATCCGAGACTCTGTTTCATTCTTGCCAGACATAGAAACCCCTATTTTTGTCCCCCAATAAATTATTAGATCTACTCAAAAAACAAAAGATAAATTTCTAGGTGACTGTCTCTGTGCTGTGGTTGGTCTACATCACTATCGACCTGGGAGCTCTACAGAGTGCAATCAGAGGAGACAGTAGAGATGTTCTAGGTGTCCTTACAACCAAATAAACAGCTTTGCCATGATCACAGTCAGTAGATCTTAAGAACGTTGGGCGTGAGCCAGGAATACGTAAGATGGAATGCCAGTACATGGCAGGACACCATGTACCCATATTCTCATACTCAGTCATATCTAAGCGTATTACCAAGTTGGAGTCACATGACTGTATACGCTTTTTTTTTTTACATTTAAAATGTTCACTTCACTTACACTAGGAGACATAATTATATTCCAGATGACAATGCATATAAGGGTTTCCATGGGATGGAGTGGAAGATTTTGCTCTGAACACCCTTGGGGTGAATTAGAACACCCTACACCAGTACCTGAAATCTAGTGGAACATCTTCCCAGAAGAGAGAAGGCTATTATAACAGCAAATGGGGACTTAATGTGGAAAGGTATGTTCAAAATCCACATACGAATCTTACAGTCTGGTGTCTATAAAAATCTTTTGTTCTTTCTTTCTTTCATTATTTTTTTTTTATTTTAACTGTTTCAAAACTTAGTGTTTGTGAAAGCAGGCAAGCAAGAGATAACAAATTGAAATATTTACTCGGCTATTTATGCTACCATATGCTAAAGCTATTGAGTGACACTCGTCAGTCAAAATGACTGGCACTGCTGACACATCCATACTGAGGCGATAGTGGAAGATGACGGGGTGAGAGAAAGACAGCTTTTGGATCTCTTTACACAAAGAGACAATGAGAGGACGATATAAATCTTAAAGCAAGAGGCAGGTTCACTTATCCTTATTCCGTATTTTTTCCTCTATGCCTTTATTTCTAAATACAGCATTATTTTCAGAGAATTAGCGCTGCTCTTATACCAGCTTTCAAGTGTTTTTTATTTTCTCTTTAATACACGTTTTAACATCATGGATCAAAATCATTTAAGTAAAACAAACATTGCAAATATAACAAGTATGGCTCAGTGTTTTTAATGAATAATCTACATTAGGACCAGCTTCAGGACGGTAAATGCAGTACGATTTGGAGGCCTGTACCTTCTGTGTCCTTGCGCAGTCCTGAGCTACAAAACAATAATCGTGCTAATAAACCGTGGCTCAGAGATTAGCATGGCAATTAGCTGAGATGCAATTATCAGCTCGTGAGATGAAAGTCACTTCTCTTCCAAGGTGTTTTTTATGCATTCAATAGCTGTTGAGAAGTTTGATAAATTGGGTGAGGTTTTTTTTTTCTGATGTTGGAGTTCACAGCTGACGGAACTGCTACAGTTGTGTGTGAATCTTGTTAATTAGGCGGGGGGGGTTTGTCTTTTCATTAACCTCGTTTGACACCTACTGCAAGCCAAGCAAGGGATTAGGATGGCACCGAATTAACACGGAAACATGGAATCGGAGGATGTGATGCACAAGAACTGCCAGGGGAAACACTAGAGAGAAAATATAAACTGGAGCCTTGGAATAAAATGAAACAGATGCGTGAATGACAACTTTTAAATGGAAAACAGTCGCTCAAAAGAATCCTCCTGTCAAGCAGGCCATTGTGTTTATTGTGTAATAAACATTCATCTAAAGCTGAAACGATTCCTCGAGTAACTTGAGTAATTCGAATACAAAAAACGCATCGAGGCAAATTCTTTTCGTATACTTCGTCTAGTCCATTCAACTATACACGGAGCGCTGTGTTTCCCCACAGACCATTATTACTGACGCACCACCCACTAAACTCTGGAGCGCTCTGGACAAGTAACACAGAAAATGCTGCAGGATGAATAATCGAGGGACAGGGAGAAAACAGCGAGGGGCGAGGAGAAGATTTAGGCCTGAAGAAAACGAAAGAACGTTTCCAAAGTTTGGGATCATTTCAAACTAAAACATCAAGAAATCACCGGACAGTGTGTTTGTCGTTTTTTGAAGTCATTTTGAAATTGATTTTTATGAATGATTTTAATTTTATTATTATATATTTGTATTTGCATTTTGATGTAACATGGCAATTAAATGGGTTTAGTTTTCACAGATATTCTCGTATGCAATTTCAGCAAAAAATAATTTTTTTAAAAAGGGAATTCATTACTTGCACATTTTAAAAGACCCGAGTTATTTTCTTTTGTATATTTAGTATTGCTCTTTAATAAAGGAGAAGCACACTATTCGATAGGATGTCTTTATGCTATAAAGGTACAATTTTCTAGGTCCACACCTGTTCCAGTGGCCTGCACAGAGCCCTGACCTCAATCCCTACTGGATGCCTATGGAATGGACCAGGATGCGACTACGACAACATCATCTCACTAAGGCAATTCTGGATGAACTTGCACACATCTCCACAGACAAGTGGAAAGCCTCCTGAGAAGAATGAAAGCTATTCTAAGAGTACAGTGGGGTGAAAAGGATTGGATGCTGAAAAGCACACACAGGTGTGATGCTCCAGTTTTCTCATATGTTTGGACATAAGATATTTCCAAAACCTTCAGATCTACTGCTCTGTGGAATGAAGAGGCAGGCACAGGCGGTGATAATTGCCATCAGTGTATTCAATTTAAATTTTATCTGCATAGCACTATGGACACAACAATAGACACTTTCACTAAGCAGCTTGACGGAAATCACTATTCAAATTTAGATCCCTAATTAAGAAGCGACAGGGAAAAGTGGGATAAATAAAAATAAAAAGAATCCTGAGAGGACAAGCGAAGGATTATAAGTGAAAGCCTGACTGAAGATAGTGGATTAAAAATCATTACTTTATAGCTGTATTGCATAATACAAGTGAAACAACACCAAGTATCGAGTGGATTGTGAATAAATGAATGATAGTAGAAGGAGTGCTTAGGTACAAATATCCAGGTAAGGCTTAAGCATACTTGAACTGTTTTTTTGGGAAGTACAAATCTGTTGGGTATCTACAGTATGTGGGGCAGAAGCTGAAGGTGAGTCATGAGTGTAGAATCTCCAGCAGAATTAGAACATTAGGATGAATCATCCAGATCCAGATCCAGACTCAGAGGGCAGTTCTGTCTAAACATGCGGTGTAAAAACAGCTTTACCTACTCTTCTCAGCCTCTACATTTAGTTAATGTAAAACAAATACCTGATATATTTGTGTGGGTTGCTGTTACAATGAACTGTTCCCCCAAGACACCTTACTTCATTTTGTATGTGAGGAAACAGTGAGCCACAAAACACAATAAATGCAAATGAACTAAACCCATACATTTAAATCCTTGCCTTTTTTATTTCTGCAGAGTTCAACACTAAAATCGCATTGGGAGCCTCGAGAGCTTTTCTTCACCCTATCTAAGTCGCTTACTTGCGCCTATCTTCATTCACTCCCACCTACCTGACTCGTCATCAGACTTGTTCTCGTTTTCAGAATCAGTGAGGGTCAGGGCCGAGTTCTCGTGACTGGACTGACCGGAGCTGTGGCGGGACTTGACGTTGCGGGTGCTCCACAGCTGCATGGCTCTTTCTGGAGAGATGGGGCCTTCAGGATCTGAGTCAGCGTCAGAGCCTGCGCTCAGAGCATAGCCGTGCAGTAGCCCGAGATTGGGGCAGTAGGTGTTCTGGTGGGATGTGGGCTCGCAGATCCCCAACTCTGCCAGAGTGAAGTTTCCTGCAAACACATGAGCGACTCAATTACTTTTATGTTGAATTGTCTTTCAGAGCATTGAGAGGGACAGGGTGAACCAAATATACAACTTGTATGCACTTATTTAAAACACTGAAACAGCCTCTCAACTCTTCTGAAAAGGCTTTTTTTTTTTTTACTTAACGTTATAAACATGGCTATTAAATTTGTGCACTCAATCACAAGATTTAGTGATTTAGTCAAATCAGGCACTGATGTCTGGTAAAAGGGCCTGCTGTTCCAGTTCATCCCCAAAGTGTTCATGGACCTCACATTGTGCACAGGGGCATTTTCATAGTAGAATGTGTTTAAGCTCAACTCCTTAGTTCCAGTAATGAGAAATCTAAAAGCTACAGTGCAACATTTAACTTTGAGGCAGCATTTTAAATAAGACCCATGTATGGATGTGGACCTATGCATGTTTCAAGTCAACAGACCAAGAAATTATGAAGATGTAAAAGGTTTAAATGAGCACTGCAGAAACTCGGCCATAAGTATAGTAATGCACCTGTTTGAACTGACCAGGCTAGAAAAAATATAGAACATTTTCCAGATTAAAGAGCATCAAATTAAATCAATAAACACAATGAGGGGCCCAATTACAGCCAAGCCAAGGGAAAAGCAATTAAGAGAAAAAGGCATGCACAGCAACTTTCTTCCTCTCTAGTAATTAAAAGAGCGTTGTCAGTGCAATCATTCACAATCAGCTGCGAAAGAAGGCAAAATTTGAATTGTTAGCAGTGTTTGGTCGTACCTCCACATGTAATATTAGCATTTTACTTTAAGATTGATCTGAATTCATAATAATATTTTACTTAGAAACTGCTCTCAATTGTGTAGGCTTTATACTAATAAAACAATATGGCTAATCATCCATGAATATAATAACTATGGTATTACCTTTAGATACAGACTATATCAAGTTGATAGCTCAGGCTGAAATGTAATTTGCAGCTGTCTACAATAGTAGTGTTTTTTTTATTTTAGGTACTGTATGAACACAGGAAAGAGCTTCACATGAGCAAAAGAAAGAAAAATATTTGTCACGGTTTTATCCAAACCACACAAAAAAGGGATCAGCACTGGAAATGGAACGTCACTGGAAATGATCGGTCTCATTAAAATAGGTCTCATTGATAAATCTGTCTCGCCGAATATCTAATTTTATGTCCGGAATTTAAAATGACCAGTAATAAAATGTATTTAATTTCAATTAAATCGTTATAATAACAATTCAAAATTTTAGTAATTACCGATTTCAAATTACAAATAATAAATTACTTGGTTTTTGAAGCCTTAGTTTTGAATACTTTTGCTTTATGCGATATTAAAATAATTGCAACAATATAAATAAATGAATAGATAATAATAAAAAAAAAAAAAAAAATTAACTGACAAAATAAAAATAGAGCCAAAGAAGAGTTTCATGTATGAGCAAAAAAAGTGTGTGTGTGTGCACGTGCGCACGCTACTATATTTCATCTGTCCTTATGTGCTCACATGAAGCTTATAAAATTGTACAACCATAATTAATGGGAGGTATGTGACCATGTTTTCTGGTATGTGAAACAAGGAGAGCAATAGAGAATGGAAGAACTTTCATAAGGCAATTTTTTTAATGATAAAAAACGGCCTAAAATGCAGCAATATTAACCAGGGTAATGGTTTGGTGTCTGAATCTTATTAAATCTCGACATAACTGGATCACTGAGTAGTTGTGTTAATAAAAAGTCTGTCTCATGCAAAGATAAGACTGAGATCAAGAAGAGAAGAGAAGAGATTCCCGTTGGTGCGTGTAATTTCCTTTTGTTTAAAAATAACGCTCATTTTAACAAACGGCTTGCATCTTCAAATTTTTCAACGCTGTGAAACGTAGAATCAAGAGTAAACTCTATCTTTTCCTGCCCAGATGAACAGTCTCGGAGTTTGTGGTGAGTATGAGAGGAATGCAGCTCTGGCTTTTGAAAAGTGATTGTGCGCACTGAATGAACGCCGACGCCTGTAGAAGCGTTTGTCCTTGCGCAGTGCAGTTTGTTCTGAGCTCGTTCCGCTATAGGTGATGCAGATGCAGGGTGGACGAGTCTGTCTTCGTGCACAACGAGCGATTCGCAGGCTGATCCATCCAAGGATTTGCCTTCTGATGAAATTCATTCAACTTGCAGGGGTCCGTTGAAAGCAGCTGTAGCGCATAAAAGTAAACTAACGTAAACAAAATAAAAACCATTGCACTGATTGATTTTTACAGAAAATGATCAGAATGCAATTCCCATATGATGAACGTAACTCAAGTATCTTCTCTTCAGCTAGGTAAAAAAAAAAAAAAGATTAAAGCTTTTCCAGAGAGAAGAAACAAGGTGAACCACCCCACCCACCCCAACAGAGCTAGTCACTGATATGAAATATATCACCAACAAGAAAACAGCAAAGAAAGCCATGACCAGGATGATTACAGACAATTCCATTCGAACAAAGCAATTAACCTTTTTTTCTTAAAAAGAACTATAGAGTCTATAGAGATACTTTGCAAAAGAAGTGTGTCCGTATCTGGCACCCCACAGGGCCAATGCACGGTCCTGCTGTGCTTTTAATCTTTTTTTTTCTGCAGTTCTGGGAAAAGTCGCACCAGAGAACCTCACCCTCTCCTACAGATCGTCTAAAGGCTGCTTTGAGATCCTACATAAGAAATAACCATTACAGCAATCTGACACCGGGTTTTATTTTAGCTGTGACTTTGCCACAGGCGGTCTCTCTGCAACACTGCTTTGAGACTGCATTCCTAAAATCTCAACGAGTTAAATTCTGGTCCTCCTTTTTAAAATGGGGATGGGGGTGGGGCACCTTATCCTTGTGAATGCGACTATTAGAAATCAATCTCCATTCTCTGGAAATTCAGCTGCGCAATAATAAAACGGTGAAACTGGACCCAGAATCTAGCAATGTGTAACTCTTTTGGGGAGTTGAATACTCTTTTCTTTCTAACTTTGAACATCTGGCGCCATTCCAATGCATTTCTATGAAAGAACAGTTTTAGTTTTCAGTGCATATAATCCTATACACAATGATAAAACATTTTACACATAATACAATACTGCATGTGAATAAATGTAAAATAGTCAACCCAAAACTAATTTATTGGAATATAAATACTAAGTCTGATAAAGAAAATAAATAAAATAAAATAAATAAATGCTCAATATAAATCTAATTAAATCTAAATATTACTGGGCCAGCGGTGAGTGAGTGGAGGGCGGAGCCGGATGGAACACCTGCAGTTGATGAGACTAATCAGTGCGCTCTCTTTCAGTACGGCGACGCCAAGAAAGAGGAGAGAGACCAAGCAGAGATAAGCGTAAGAGTCCCTGTGAAAGACGTGCTGGTTAAAGCAGAGCTTTCTTTTTTCCTTTCCAGTCACCCGGGGCTCACCCACACACTCACGGTTCCATCTTGACGTCCGACCGGCGACCGGTCGGCGCGTTTTCTCTCTCTGGCGCCTGCCCAGGTTTCCACGCGGACCGGCACGCCTTTCACGGGCGTACGCCCGAGTGCACTCGCCAGCTGGCACATCTTTCACAGTCACCGTTCGGCGAACCTTTCGCTTGTCTCTGCTTGGTCTCTCTCTCTCTCTCTCTCTTTCTCCCCGAGGCTGGTGTCTCGCTCCTCTTTCTTGGCGCCGCCGTACTGAAACAGCGCACCGATTAGTCTCATCAGCTGCAGGTCTTTCTTACCGCTCGTTCCGTCCGTCTCCACCCTCCACTCTCGCACCGCTGGCACAATTACATACTGTACGCGTGCTCAATGAACAAGTAAATGTAAACATGCAGCAGCATTAATGACAAAATTGCAAACTGTTCCTTTCAAATGTTTGTATTTCTTTAAATTGTCAACCTGTAAAAGCTCATTACAGAAAATTGCATTCTGAGAATTTATAAAACTACTTCGATTTTATTTAACCTTCTGCCTTGTATTTTTTTTTTTATCATCACAGCCTCGGTGTTGATACTCTATGATTTGGAAAGACACTGCTCTTTGATATAAAAGCTCCCTGCTGAATGACAGTCATATGTCATATGTGGAGCACGGTGACTGTTAACTCTGCTGCAAGAGTCAGAAGAGGTGAGGTATTCGGCGATGCTGGTGGAGACAGAGGTGAGCTGCTCACAACACCGGGGAGTCTGGAAGAGCCATAAAGATAAGTGCAAGGAGTGTCTGATGATGGCAAATGAAAAGAGTGGCACTGAACCCTTGCTGCAATTGAGTGAACAGCAACAAGGACTTCCAGGAAAGCCTTTCTCCACCTGTGACTTGTCACTGCAGTTTTGAGTGGAGTAGGCAGGTGGGAAAGAGGAAAGCGTTGGAAGCTCGTAGGTAAATTTTTATTGTAAAGCCAAACAATTTAAGAGACATTTTTAAGAGATTTTTCAGACGTGGCTTTGTTATTACACTGCTTATAGCTGGTTTTTGTTTTTAATCAGAGCGTGTTGGCTGTCTGCTGGACGGCTTATCAGGATTATCTGACCCATATATTCCCTCTCAGACAAACACAAATACAGTTATGTGCTCTTACAAAAAAAAAAAAAAAAATTCCCTTAGAAAGATTGAAGTTACTAAAAAAAAAAAAGCGTCTTCTTTATTTGCTTAAGCTATTCCTTTTTTTTTTTTTTTATTGTCTTGGTTTAAAATTGTCTTAAAAAAAAATCCCTCATATGCCATATCTTTGCGATAGAAACTTAATAGTTTATATTGCGCCTCGACTCCCCAAACAGCATCAAAACAAATGTATTTTAAAATACATTTGACTCCTGATTTTACAGCCATGGAGCCAGTTTAGTCATGCTCGCCTGCAACGGCATCTTTCTCTGGAGCCGGAACACACACTGAGGTAATGTGCCACCGCAGCTTAGCCTTGAAGCCTGTGTAAAGCTCATTGTAGGCCCCAGGGGTGGAAATTGCCCATCATTATGCTTCATCAGACTCATTAAAGAGCCATTTGGAGACACTGTGAGAGGTAGGCAGACTGGCCAATCGGATTGAATAAAATAGCACCTGCTCCAGCGGGAGGAGGAGCTAGCATCTGGTCACAGATCAGTGGAACCCTCAAGCCACCTGGAACCCCTGAGGCCCTGCTGCTGATTGATAATGCCTGATAATGTCCATGTTCAATTTGCTTCATTTGTTAGGAGCTTTGTACACTTCACAAAGGCCTAAAAGCCCAACTGGCCCCCTGCAATGCTAAGGAACTGTGGAAGCGTGTCGTTAAAAAACACTGCAATTTCAAAATCAGAACTTGCATTTGTAGCAGAGCAAGCTGTTAGGAACATAAGGTAACAGCGAATGTCAGTATAAAATCTATATTCATCACGGAATCAAGTGTGATAAAACAGTACATTTGGAGTGTACAGTAGTTTCACCCCTCAAAGCTGCGAACTGCCTTTGGTACCAATAAACTAGAATGGGATGGATGCTGGAAAGACAAATTGTAGAGCAAAACATTGCAATGTTCGTTCCGAGAAAAGAGGAAATGCATGAGCGTGTGTGGATGCATGAGCGTGTGTTCCAACGTGTATGGAATGGAAGAAAAGTCTCGGCACAGAGCAGCATTACAATCGCGTGATAAGAAAACAGCAGATAAACCCATGGATGTTCTCGTGGGCTACATCCTCTGGAGTTTTTGGGCAGCACATCATAAACACTTCAAAAGCAACCGACTTTTACATAAGAAATGAATTCCATCAGTCTGGCTCATAGAGAGTTATTGCTGTCTTTTTATTCTCTGAGAAGAAACATAGCTGCTCTTGAAGAGAGCACTTTTCTTTCTTATGGGGCACCAGTAAGGATCTAAGGCCTACCTGTAATGCAGCTTTGAAGTAGTTACTACGCCTTGATCATACACAGTTGTTACCTCCACTATAACACCATCCTTTTCTTTGTGCATTGGTCTGCTTTCTAACTGGTTTCATCTAAGACTAATATATGTGTTGGAACGAACCTAAATTCAACACACAAACTAAAAAAAATTGTATATGGAAGTCATGGCTTGGTTTTTGGCTCAGCGGGGCATCTCATGATTTCCAATTAAGAGTGATTGACTAGTAAGAGAAGTGATGGAACATGTAGCAAATGAATAATTCCCTACAATCGACATGAGGTTCAAAAAATGTATAGGTATATTCAGAAATTTTGATGGAAACTAACTGAAACTTCAACACAGATCTTTTTTTTTTTCCAGTTTTCCCTCCCAGTGCCAGTGTCCCATAAACAATGCCTGGGCTAAAATGCCTGAATGCTTGTGTAGGACAGAGGTCTTTCTGAATATACAGCCAGGTTGAATTTCTTCTGCTACATTTGATTATTGGTGGCCGAACTCATTTGTTATTCCTCAAGGACTACAGCAGGCAGTAGATTTAGAGACAACATTGCTTCCACTTCCTGTGATCTTTAGTCACACAGATTTCTCATTAATTCACACACATATTGGCATTATTAATTTGAGAAAATATTCAACTTTACTGTATATTAATTTGCACACAATTTGCCTCTTGATTTGTTGTCAAAAATGGAATGTTCGATACGCCACCCGTTGATAAGTTACTATGGCAACCAGGAATCCATAGTACAGTGACTGGAGCGCCGAGCACAAAGAACCTATCCGCGTTCACACTTGATTCCTGATTGGAATAACCTGCTCACAATCACCTTCACTCCGTTGTGTTGCCTTGTTACAGCATTATAAGTCCAAGTGCTTTGTTCTGCAGATTAACTGATCATTAGCCTCACTTTCATTTTGAACTTTGTTCAACCACTTTGTTCGTCTACTGTCTATCATCATGCCTAGAAACTATTTTTCAATGCCATTTTTACACTATTTGTACCCAATTTTATTCATTTGCCAATTCCCACCACTCGTTAGCCATCTCTATCTTTTTTAGCTGCTGCTCATGCTATGAATCAGGCCAGCTAAACATTAATTACTCTATTTAACATACAGTATATGAGCTCAGAGGCATCCTGATTGGATAATGTAAAGGTCTACCATGTAACCGTTTTAAACATCAAAATCACACATTTAATAAACTCCACTGGACATGCAAGTTGAGAGAATAAATCTTGCTCACAGACATTGGCTGTACAAAGTGTTTTTTTCATCTAAAAAATTTCCCAGCTTTCATTAGGTTCCTTTTATATGGCATTCAAATTTAAATTGGAATTAAAAGTTTTCTGAACACATTAGAAAAAAGGGATGCCCAGACTGCCCAAAAAAAGAAAAAATATAGTGTGTTGTGACTAGTAAAAGATATTATATGGAATGTAAGGGTCAAAATGAGATAGGAATACAAAGGAAGGAATAAATTATGGTCAGACTGCTGAGATTCCCAGCATGATGTAAGGCTGTGAAAAGAATTGTTTTGTTGTGGGATTGTGGTTCCATTAATAAAATTATACAGCTGTTTACGTGTCAGTTTGGATCTCCTAACAGTCTGATCCTTTTCCAGAGCCACAAGTCAAACAGTTGCTGCATGCACACACACACACACACACACACACACACACACACACACACACACACACACACACACACACACACAGAGCACACAGCACACAATGAGCACCGTCAGCATTAGTCTGCCATCCAACAATTACTAACAAGTACTCTGCAATTACATCTCAGCAGAGACCCCACTTGGGTTCTTCATCACCTACTCCTGACAGCTACAGCTGCATGTAATGGAGATGCACATTCCCTGATTTACTGTCATTGACAGATGCACAGACGCTGATATTTATAAGATAATAACTTGCGGACTGCACAGTCTCCGCTGAATCCCCAAGGACTCTACATCTGAACCTCACATCTCGCATACTGCAGAGAACTTTCTTCCTGAGCAGGACATGTCAGGACTATGGGTGGCGTGTTGTCACTACTGGACTCAGGAGGGCAAGGTGTTAATTGCAAGCAATAACACTCCGGGGTGGGTGTCCAACTTTCATACAACACGCTGGTCCCGAGACACATGGAACATCATTAGGGTCCACATTAGAGCGGGGCCTTAGAGTTAAAAGCATGTCTAGAACACGGCCCTGTCACTGTCAAATGCACCAGCCCTGATGAGCCACCTGCACTACACGGTCGCTCAACACCTTTTAATTGGGCCTCCAAAATAGATCTGACTCTACGGGTACCGGTGTCACCTCTGAATACCCACCTTACTTCAGGTAATGTTTACGTAAACTCATGGCATAGACGTGTCTGGAAGGCGTCTGCAAAGATGAAAAGCTTGATGCTTAATAACTGCAGAATACTTGACATTTGGCGAGGTGAAGATAACCCAGACGTTCTAACCCAAATGTTCTAACAGCCTACGCATTAGTACGCTTAATCACCATGCATAATTCATTCAACGTCACACAACAATAAAACACAAACTTTTTGATAAGCACTTTCTATCGTTTTTTTATTCACTAATGGATCTTCGAGATTTCGAATCGAGTGCACTGTCTCTATCGGATCCTGTGCAATAGCCCTCCAGGCAATCCTGCTAAAGAGGCCGCCATTTTAGGAGACAGAATAGATTTGACAAAGTATTAAATACCCTGCACTCAGCAGCCCCTTATAGTAATTGAACCCAAGGGCAAGTTCCTTCAAATGGGCCTGCACTCACTACTGCTCAGTCTCCCTGCCTTATAACAAATGGCTTTAATCAAACTAATTATTTCCACTGGAGGGAAAAAAAAGCAATGACACGGGTAGTATATTAAACGGCATCTATGATTAGGCATTGCATTGAGTCAGATTGTTAGAAAAAGGTTATGCGGATGCCTCAGTAGGAGTGTATCAGCTCATCAGTA
Organism: Silurus aristotelis; assembly: GCF_946808225.1. Classification (NCBI taxonomy): domain Eukaryota; kingdom Metazoa; phylum Chordata; class Actinopteri; order Siluriformes; family Siluridae; genus Silurus; species Silurus aristotelis. Next base: position 16,853,692 of record NC_139587.1, read on the forward strand.
GCCTATATATGTTTGTCTTCCCACTTCTGCATCATCCTCTTATTATCTGGCCCCATAGTGTTTCAAGAAGGTTAACAAATTAACCCCTGGCTGGTCTGTAATCTTCATATTCAACAGGAACCTATGTAAGCACTAGGGCTTTCATTTACTATTACATTTATTGCAGATCCGTTTATCCAGAGCAACTTACAAACATCTCATTCATTCTGAGGAAACTGAAGGACCCAGCAGTGGCAGCTTGGTGGTGCTGCGATTTGAAAACATTCCGATCAGAAGTCCAACGTTTTGACGACTGAGATAACACCTTCCACACATCCTGTAAGCACTAGGGCAACTGAATAACCCAGCAAGTGCTCTTTGTGGGCAAAACATAGCAATCGTGCTCCACCGGATCAGACACTTCATCCTCTGCTGAGACCCAGCGAGTAGAACGCTTCCTCAGTGCCTTCTGCTGTTGTTCAAAAAAAATAAAAAATACAGAAATTGCAGCAAGTTAATCTGAAGAGAGATATTTTATCTGCAGAACCGGATGTCTGCGTTGCTGAAGTAATATGAAGGTTAAGTGCTAAATTATGCCTTTTAATTCTATATACATAAGATCAGACATATGATCCTTCTCCACTTAGTCTGCTCGAGACGTGATGACCATCTGCCACCTTCACGATTGAAAAATTGGTATTGACTCAACTTGGGTACAAAAGCAATTGGAAAAACTCAGGAAGGAGAAGAAAAAGACAGAAAGGGAGAGAGAATGTGTGTCAGGGAGAGTGCATTTAATCTTAGAGTCATTTATTTTTTATACCCGTCCAGCTTCCTTGTTCTCTCTTTGATCTCCGGCTGCCTGGATTTATTGCAACGCACAGACAAAGCACAGAATCAAAATAAAATAATGAATGGAATGTGTGACAGCCAATTTCACATCAAAACTCCAACTCTGAGAAGGAAAATGGGGGGAGAAATTAAGAAAACGGGAAAGACTAAGTGAAGTCAAGCACCTGGTCCTTGATTAAGTGCTTTCAAGAGAAGCTTGAGACAGAAATACCATAAGAGCAGCTCCTGGCATTTTTAATTAAAGGAAATCTCGTTGCTTTCCCAGCAAACTTAACACTGATTATGGTTTAGGGCCTTTTCTGACCTGTGTCACAAGCAGAGATGCACGTGAACACAGGATCACATCAAATGAGATTAAGCATCCGCGTTCCGGGAATGAAACAATGGTTTGATAAAACATAAAAAAACAACACTTTGGGTATTATGGGTAAAGCTGGTTCAAATTGATAACCCAATCATAAATCTTCCATCTGAATTAAGTTATGTATAAAAGCCACTTTGATAAGGGTTGGCATCCAAGGAAGCGTAGATGAAATTCTGCATTGTTCTGAGGAAAGCGCTTAAGAGGAACAGCTCGGTGCAGCAGACTTTAAACATAGCGTGATGCGTTCCATGCCGGGTCTACCCTTGCTCTGAAGGCGGCTCCAGTGAGGGCCTACGCTTCGGCAGGACCAGACATGCCTCTGATCTGTGGGGCAGCAGATATCTTCGATCCACCACCTTCCACTTAGTACCCTCGGTTTTTTCTTGCGGGTTTGGAGTGTGAGCGAACTGGGAACTATGTAACTGAGAATGCAACGTTCAATTTTCATTTGCACCTGTGGAAGAGTGAGTATGGGGAAGTCTGTCACGTCTATATCAGCAGAGAAGCGGCCAGGTCAATATATATTCCGCTGGACAATAACAGGAAGTCGTTTTTGTCCTGTGGCTCAAATCCCAGCAGTGCCATGGTTATCCATAGCCAGAAGTACAAGACAGCATTCTGCTATCAGGATGAGTCGGATGGCATTAATGTCTGTGCAAGACTAGTCACTTGGTCTCATGTATGCTTTTCCCAGACTGTGTTCAGTTGCCCTGTGAGGCCTCAATTGCAGATGTTAAAATAAAGATGCTGTTAATGATTATTTGTACACAACATGGCCTAAAGTTTAAGGACACTAATTGAGTGTGCACTATATGAACATCCCATTCTAGATTTAGTTCCTCATTTAATCTTATTAAAAACTTCACACTTTAATAAAAGCTTTTTATTAGATTTTGGAGGCTGCCTGTGGGCATTCAGGCTGTGGCTTATTCAGCCACATGAGCATTAGTGACATCAGCGAGGAGGCCTGGGATGCTGGGGTTACAATTCATCCAAAAATTGTTCAGAAGATTGAGGTTAAGGCTCTGTTCGTATTTTAAACTTAAGCATATCCTCATGGACCCCACTGTGTGCTTTTCTAAAATAAAACAATGTTTGGGCCCCTAGTGGACAAATGTTTGAAAGCTCAAGGTAATAATGTGCTTCAAATTTTGCAGCAAGAGGAAGGTGCACTTATGGGTGTGACGGACACGATTCTCCAAGCCTGCAGCCTTCACATACAGTGTGAAATTTCATCTTCTTTTTTGTGTGATAGGAACCAGTAGCCAGCATATTTATTCAAAATCAAAAGTAAAAAAAAAAAAAAAAAAGATCTAAAGAAACATGAAAACGTACTATTCAGCTTCTCAGAGTCTACCGGATATGACAAAGAGACACTTCCCCATGACCTTTGAGTGCCATTACATATGGTCTCTGCACTCCGTTAGTCTCCCATGGCAACACTTCCTACAGATGTGTCCGTGGAGGCTGAGCTACGGAACCATCAAGTGACTGATAAAAAAAGATATATCAAGCTGACAACCTGTAGTTCTGTGCCTGATTACTCTCCCCTGCTCTCTCTCCATGAACACCTCCCTCTCTCATCCCTGCATCTAGTCCATTTCATCCACCTGGAACATGCCTTTGCTAGAGCTTTGTCCCATTCACCCTGTGCTGGAAAAATTGCAGTCGGCATCACTTTCAGTTGGCTGAGCCCTGGGTCATCTGTCATGAACACTTTGATCAGATGCAGTGAGGAAAAAAGGAAGGGGAAAAAGACTGTGCTCCATCTGCAGCGAAAACGGTTTAGCGCTGATCGTGGTTATTGACGAGAAATCTACTTCTGTCAAGTGGATCAATGCATGATGAGGCAAATGATGTCTAACAACCGGATAGCACCTCGTTTTTTTTTTCTACGTGACCTATTTACGCTATGACTCTGGATCAATTATAGGCGATTCATTAGGACACTGTGTTCGTTTGTACTGCGTTTTGAACGCACAACTCACTCGCTTTTTTCTTCTGATTCATCTCTAAAGCTTCAGGCTCCTTTTATTTCTTCTGTCACAAGGCAAAGTGGTTGACTGTCCTCATTAGTGTGATCAAATGCACTACGAAGAAAAAACATAAGGTACTCAGAGTAAAAAACCTAAGATGGAATAAGGAGGCAGTGCCCCCTCTGGTTGTTCACTTCACTGGAGCGATTCCTGGTTCTGAACGCAGTAAAAAGAAAACCTAGCAAGTCAATAAAAAAGGATTCGCCTGTAAAAAAAAATTAAAGAAGAAAGAAAATCATCTTCCACAAGCATTAATGCACATAGGAATGTCAGAAACTTAAAACACTAAAGACAGAAAAATATATATTTGTAATCTTTTTTCACATTTTTGTATAAATTGCATAGAAAAAAAGTTTTCTTCTAAATGATTTTGTCAACTTGTGACCAAAAAATATATTAATATAAAAAAAAAGCTATATTCAAAAGAAATATCCAGCAAAATAGAAGAAAAAAACGATGCTTTAAATGAGCGTGCATGGCAAGTAAAAAGTAAAAAATAAATACATTATTAAATGAATTTCCATCACGTTGTTATATGAAAAGTAACTTGAAAACAAAATTTAATCACTGCAGCTTTGCAATATTTACCAAGTTCTAGACTTGTTTCAAAAGTGAAGACATTCACGGCTTTATCGGTCCCGGCAGCTCAGACAGGGGAAGCTAAGATGTGTCAGAGAAACAACTTTATTTTTGTCTATTTTAAAGCAGCAGACACCTGACAACCAGCAGATCCTAAGGCGTGTTAAAATCGCCCAACCTTTTTAGCTGTTCTGACGCATAAAATCTGCCCGATTCCTGATAGTTTCATCACTCGTGCACTTGCTTGGATGCTAAACTAAAATGAATGGATTTTATTTAACTGGTATATAGCAGACAGTTATTGGCTCGACATAGAAGAAAGAACTCTTACACATGTCTGAAGGCCTGAATAAAACTATAAGGAGAAATGTTTTTTTCTTGGATATAATTAAATGCATATATACAGTTGCTCAGTATTAACAATACTCAAAAGAAATACTCAATAACAAGTATTTACACAATTGCACTACAAGCTCACAAAAGAAATTTTGCTTCATGAGATACCTGACAATTTGCTTTTTACACATCCCATTCCACATTTAGACACCATGATGTTAGAATAACCTCGACTCTTCTGGGAAGAGGTTTCATTAAAATTCAGACATTTGTGCTTATTCAGCTTTAAGGGTGTTCGTAAAGTCAGTTAATGATGTAGGTGAGGAGGCCTGGGGTGCAGTCAGATTTTCAATTCATCCCAAAGGTGTTCAGTAAGGTTTAGGTCTAAGTTCTAGAACAGTCCACTCAAGATCTTCCACTCCAAGCCCTGTAAATCATATCTTCTTGAAGCTCACTTTATGCACAGGGGGTATTGTCATGCTGGAACAGATTTGGGTCTCCTAGTTCACTCTTGGTTAGGGCTGAAATGATTCCTCGAGTAACTTGGGTAATTTGAATAAAAAAAGTTATACAAATACAAAGTATTTGCCTCGACGCCTCGTTTATTTCATCTAACTTCACACGGAGCATTGTGTTTCCCCACGGACCTTTATTACTGACGCACCAAAGATAAACACACAAGACGCTGCAGGATGAAAAATCTAGGGACGGGGAGAAAACAGCGAAGGGCGAGCAGAAGAATCAGGCCAAAGAAAACAACGAAATGTTTCCAAAGTTTGGGATCATTTCAAACTAAAACAAAGAATGCAGTGTTTAGATTTTACTTTTATTTTATGTGTATGGACTCTTGTCCCAAGTTACCTTCATGTCTACTCAGTTTTGCCTCTTACAAAAGAGTCAAGATTCGAGATTTTTATGCCACAATCATAGTTACAGTATCTGCAGAATACAACCTGCAGTGTAATGAAAACTCAGAAATTGTGCATTAAGTAAAAGTGTCTACAGTATAAGTATAAAATATAAGAAAGTATAATAAAACAAAGAAGTAAGAGAAGATATGAGAAAATATATTATATAAGGATGAGGTGGTATTTAAAAAGTTGCCACAAAGGCTTCCAAGAAGTTAGGCTGAAACTTAACAAAATTAAGTTAACAACATAAATGCAACATGGGATTGAGGTCAGAGTTCTATATAAATTTTCTAAAAAAGGAAACACATTGCTTGTTCATTTTAAGAGACCTGTCTTATATTCTCTTGTATGTTTCGTATTGCTCTTTGATAAAGAAAAAGTACTTCTTATTTGATCTCTCGATCAATCGATGAAATAATCAGTAGAATACTCGATTACTAAAATAACCAATAGCTGCAGCACTACTACAAATGACTGGAAATGTCAGGTGTCGCAATACTTTTGTCTTAATAGTATATGTTACCGGTAGTTTATAAGCTATTATGATATGATGTACATTTATTATATATGTTTACAAATAATGACTGAAGTGAATGAAATCTACTTGATTTATATCCCTTATTAAAAGTACACACGGATGTAAGATTTTACACTGACCATAGATTTAATACTAAAAAGAACTATATTCAATATATTCAGTTTGAATTGTAACAAATGTATAAAACCAGATTGTCTCTGTTTAAAATAAATGTAACAATTAATTCTGTATAAACATCGATATACAATATATGGACAAAGGTATTGAGACACAGACTTTTCCAGCCACCTGTGGTTCTTCCTAAAAATGTTACCACAAATTTGGATGGACACAATAGTACAGGATGTCTTTCAATGTGGTGGCATTACATTTTTCCCTTTGAATAAAAAAAAAGACCCAAACCTGCTCCAGCTTGACAATGGCCCTGTGCATAATGCAAGCTCGTGGATATATGGTTCACATGTTTTGGAGTGAAAGATCTTGAGTGCTATAAAGCTCTGCTATAAAGCTCTGAGATCAACCCTATTGGACACCTTTGGGATAAACTGCAGCCCAGGCCTCCTCACATCACCTACATCAGTACCTGACTTTACGAACACCCTTCAGGTTGAATAAGCACAATTCTCCACAAGTACACCCCAAAATCTAGTGGAACATTTTCCCAGAAAAGTGGAATGGGATGTAAGAAAGCAGAATATAAGCACATACCATCAGGTATGGTCAGGTGCCCACAATTTTATTTTTTTTTCTAGACAGTGTAATATATAAGATTATCTGCTATCTACTGAAAAGCCTGTTTTCACGGATGTCTGTTTTTTTGTTGTTGTTTTTTTTAAATCTCCAGTTTATATTATATCCTAATATAGGTACACAGGTACAGGTGTGTAACTAGAGAGTGAACTAAATTAAACTAAACCAAAGTCATGATTGTCCTGTGATTGAAACACAGCTCTAAATGAGAGGTGAGGCAAAGTAACAGGTGACAGCTAATCAGTGGCATCGAGTAGGAGAGCAGTCTGATAAACAGGTGACATATTCAGAGCAGCACAAGGTTCAATGAAAGGTGTCTACTGTAACTCAAGAGTGTGTACAGAGATTGGCTTACATGCCTTTCCTGTAGCATGCAGGAGCACAGATCTCAGAGATTAGCAACAGTGAGCTAACATTACAAGAATGGTGGAACAAGCCTGCTGTCAGTGCATGCTTTTACACCTTCACTATTGAACACGCTAGGATGTGGGTTCGGCTGCTGTTCAGGGCACCAGATATATTCAAATTCATGAATACTTGGATTACAAAGAGTACCTTGGTAAGCTGTTAAAATCATTGTTTGTTTTGTGAAATGTTTTATCCAAATAATCCAAATTATCCAAATGTATTAATCTAAAGAAGCCTGGCATCAGTCCTGGGATTTGTGATCTCCCAATTCCATCTATTCTAAGCAATTTCTTGAAGACAATCATCTTCATACAATTTTTTATTCATCAATTTATTATCATTTATTATCATTTATATATTATATTATAATTAATTGTATTTATTATTAAATTGTTTCTTTAACTTTAAGTTGCTGCCATGAAGTAAACATGTTTTGCCAATACTAAAAAAGGTGTGAGCTGTGCCTGGGAAGAGACTAGACTTTTTCACAGCTATTTATAAAGCTGTAAATGTATTTATTCTCAATTGATAATCAAATTAAAGACTTAAGTTAATTAATAAGGACTGAGATCACACACACACAACACAAACACACACAATGTGCTGCATATGAAAAGTCCACAGAACCCTGTTAAAATGGCAGGTTTTTATAATGTTAAAAAAATGGATGATCAATACCATCAGTGTGAAATTGCAACATTTAAATATTCAAGTTAAAGAAAGAGAGAAAGTGGTCCAGTCTTATCCACAAAGGGCCTCGTGTGTTTGCAGGTTTTCATCTTATCCGAGCACGAGCCACACCTGATAGTCCTATGAAATTAAAAGTTCATTATTTTTAATCAGGTGTGACTCCTGCTTGTCTGGAATGATCACGTGCACCCGCACCGGCCTATTGTGGGTAACATTGGTCAGCCTTGTTCTCGATCAATCGAGGTGTAAAGGAATCTCCAAAAGAATTTCAGTTGGATTCAGGTTAAAATCTTTTGATGAAGCGATTTCTTTGCTGATTTGTATGTATGCATTGGGTTATTGCCATGCTGTAAGGTTGTAATCAAAGATTGCCATGTGCAGAGTGTAATCAGTACTTGCTGTACACATATTCCTGTGTCCTTTAATGTTACCATATCTCCCCTGGCAGCCTCCCTGGTAGGTTTTGTCTTGTCCTTTCAGATTGCTGTCCTGTTCTTGGTGATGTCTCTGTGGTGCTTTATTTGATGATGAGGGCCTTTACATTGTTTCATGGTACATCTAATGTTTTGGAAATTTTTTTATATCGATGCTTTAGCTAGTGAGATACCATGCCTGCTTTGTGTGCTGTTTACAGACTATGGCTTTATCAGTCAAATGACTCCAAGAATGTAGAGAAAAACCTATAGGAATATTTGGCCTTTATTTGTGGTTATTCTGAATACGTTCATTGATAAAGTAACATGATACCTACCTGATTATCAAAATAAATGTGATTGGTTAATTCCAAAATAAATACACATTCACAGTTATTATAAGGAGTCACACTTAATGCAACTGGCATATTGTAATTATTAATATTTTTTACTTTTATGTCACTGATTAATTTTTAACTTAATTTTAATAAGTTTTTTAAAACATTTTTTTTATCCACACTCAGATAACCTGCCATTGTAATACATTCTTTATATACAGTATAACAAATAAGTGATTCCACATAACTAAATTGTAATGTAATTGAAAATTCTTGCATATTAAAATGTCTATAAATTATTTTTGACAAATAATTTAAAAGGATTTATGCTGAATCATACTAAAATTACAGACTCATATATATACATTGAGTAAATGTGTATAAGTATATATGGTTGGTTGGCTGCCTGTTTACCAGATTGTATCCAACATATGAATGCAAATCAAGCTGTAATCATCAGAGGTTTGTCCCAAATGGAGAGGAACACTTTAAGGAACCAGATTGGTACACTTCGCATAGACAGAAAATGGTTTCTGTGGTCATCAGGAAGTATCAGAACAACCACACAACCAGTGAGTTGTAGATCTTCAAAAAAAAATAACGATGCACCCAGTGTGACATCTACAGGATTTTGCCATAAAATTGCCATCTGAGTGTCCAAACAGTGAGCAAAACATTACAAGACATCTCTCTGGACAGCCCTTATTAAGAAGAAAATGTGTAACAAATCAAAAGGAAACTGCTAAACTGAGGTTGGCCAAAGTACATGAAAAGAAGCCTGATGAATATTGGCGGCACATTCTCTCGTCAGATGAAACAAAGATAAATGAGTCTGGATCAGATGGAGTTCGGCTTGTTTGGCGTGGACCTGGTCAGGACCATCACAGTCGCTGTGAAATGCCAAATGTGAAACATAGAGGAGGAAATCTGCTAATGTGCGGTCGCATGAATTCAACGGGCGTAGGAGAGATGACCTTTACTGATGGCATCGTGAATGCTAGTGTGTTCAAAATACTAAATGAAAAGAGGAGTTCCGTGATGATTCTCTCAGACGCTTGGCAGGGAAATATTCGAATGAGACAATGATCTTGATCACACTGCAAAATAGATTCGAGAGTTTTCAAACACAAAGCCAGAGAAGCATCACCTGGCCATGTATGTCACGTGAACAAATCACATGGAATACCTTTGAGTAATCATAAAGCAGAAGGTAAAGATGGTCAACCACATGAGCAAAGTGGATCTGAAGAAACCATCTGTAAATGCAAATGGCAGTACATCTCTCCACAGATTTGGGCAGGATTGCCGTCAGCCTTCACTACGTTATCAGCAAATGTGGATGCGCAAAATAGTAAAAAAAAAAAAAAAAAGAGCAAACTTTGCTGCAGTTTCTTTTCATGCATTCGTTACAGTTTACTAATTTTTTTCACTCAAAACAGTCATGTTTTTGATCATAATAGTTATTATTATCAATTAGGGGTGTAACGAGACCAAAATTCACGCTTCGTTACGTACCTCGATTTTTAAGTCACGCTTCGGTTCAATTGCAGTAGTTAGGGGGAGAAATACAAAGCATAACATTGCTTGTAATTTTTTATTTATTTTGGTTATTATTATTGGTACTTGTGAACAATAACAGTTTACACTTGTTATACACTTTTAAACGCAATTAAATAAATGGAAAAAATTTAATGAAATAGTTTACATTAGTTAGACCGCATTTGGGTAATACAGATGTGTATACTGTGTGTGTGTGCGCGCGCGCACGTTCTTTACATTTAATATTTAATTTTCTAAATATATGTTCTACTCTTCTACTTATTTCAGCATACTTGAACAAATGTCTGAATTTAAAAAACACACGAGAGAGTAATTTATTCATTCAATTTATTTATTCATAAATTAATTCGTTCCTTCACTCTCTCGATATGCAGATGTGACAGTTGGTGCACGGGGAAGCGCCAGTTTGCGATGTGGAGGGCGGAGCCAGACGAAATGAGCAGCAAGAGGGTCCTGTGGCGGGTGAGTCTAATAGGTGCGCTCTCACACACACACACGCACACACACACGCCTACACGCGCATGCGCACGCACTGAAACAGAGCGCACTGGTTACACTAACCGACTTGCGGCCCACCACTTAACATCAATTAACCAAAGCGAAAGCCCTGTAATGAAATGGTTCGATACAAATACCAGTGCCGTTACACCCCTATTATCAATCAAATAAAGACCTCAAAATTAACATAATATAAAGTTTTAATATACAATTATGTTTCAACAATTAGTAATAATGCAGTGTGCTACGTGTAACCACCTTTCAGGTACCAAATATGTCCTGATTAACCTGAAAGTAAAAAAAAGTAAACTAACAGAGACAAAAGTGTGTATTATACACAGAAGTATTCAGTGTTACTATTCATGTAAAAGCAGCATTAAACAATTGCCTTACCAACAAGTGGCCTTTAATGGTAACATGGTAAAATGTTTGCTATTGCGATTCATTATATCAAATCAAGTTGTTGTTCTTTGTGTGACTGAGCTATAAGCCAAGCATTTATGCACAGAAAACGAGAGATGTGACCAAAAACATTGGCATAAAGTGTTCTAACCAAATCTAAATACAGTTATGACTAGATGGTGGTCTATTTCAAATTTTAGAAAGCTTACGAGACAAACAAAAAAAAAAAAAACATGCATCCTTAGTAACTGCCTGATCAGTGTTGAGTATTAAAACCATTTAAATATGTCAGAAAGGTTGGTACAAATATAAAAAAAACCAAATAGGATAACAAGAAAACAGTTACACATCTCTATCTGAGACCAATTATTAACTGTCAGAGCTGGAATTCACACAATATGCGGATAAGACTGACATTTCCATCTCTGGTTTCTTTTCCTTTTTTCCAGTGGTAGGACGTAAGGTAAAAGAAATACAGCATCATTCAGACAGAGATAGTGGCATTCACTTTCACATAATGCACTTGCATGTGTGCAGGATAAACTTACCCATTCCTTGTCTGGTGTATTCATCTGCTTCGTGGTGTACTAAGTCAGTCACACAGCCTCCATAAGGCAGACGGGCCTCGTGCTCGAAGGCCTTGAGAGTCTCACTGGAGCTGTACGATTTCTGAGTGGGCACATCCAGAGTCGAAGTGGTGAACTGGAGCTCTTTGGCACAACGGTTGCGGGTCAGAGAGCGGTGTCTGCGCTCCTTCAGGTCCATGGCTACAGTAGCCACTTCTAGAGGTGAAGTTCCAAGCAAGTAGTCGACTCCTTCACCTACATGGGGAACATGAAAACCATGAATGCTGTATACAAAAAAACCTGGCAGAAGAACATCACCATAGTACTAAACTACTGAAAGTCAGTGGGATTGCTCTTTTAACAGAGGGGATTCACGTGCTGGGAGTTAGGGCTTGATGCTAACAAGGGATTTGCAGCCAAAACGAGGAAATGATTTACACACTTTTCGTGTCTCTCGTTCATTATGAGGATACTACACTATAGACAAAAGGGGTTGCAGCACAACCGTCACATTCTCACCATGCTAATCTAATGGCCACACTTACGCATTGCCCCTGATATACCTGGGGGCAGCTATGATGTGTTATTGACAAAATGTCAGACATGCATACGTCCACCGAAGCCATAAACTATGAAGAACTCCAGTGCTGACAGTAATCAGACAATAATTAAAAGCAACTTGAACTACACCAGTAGAGCTTAAGGCATGACAGGTGGTGCGAACCCACACAATTGCGCACACAGACCCACACGCTCACAGACACACACTATTCTTAGCACAGAACCTTTAACAGATTTAAACTGAGATCTGATCTCAGTGAGAATTATCTTTATCTAAGGGTGCATTCATATATGAAACGCGCGCTTGAATCCATCCGAATAGAGCCCAGGTGTGTTTATTTCCCCGATGAGGTTGATTTCAGCAGGTCAGAAGTGCAATTGTGCTTGGAGGCAGATCAAAACAACGAATCGAAACCACCTGAAAAACAGGAGTGCTCTCAGACCACTTCGAAGTGAACTTGCCCTGTGGGATTGAACAGAAAATCTGATTCATTACTGATTTTAGAACTAAACAAAATACGCTTCAGTTTTTATGTAAACAGACAAAACACAACTTCCACACCTTTAAGGTTGCTGGTTTAAAACTGAGCCTAAGTTAGTGTCTGTGTACAGTTTTGCATGTTCTTCCTGTATTTAGCAACTTGAAGAAATGAAATGGCCACTAGGTGTAAATAAGAGTGTGTGAATGTGTATGCATGGGGCTCTGCCATAGACTGCTGTCCCATCTACGGTGTATTCCCACCCCCTACCTCCTGAGATAGGGTCATCCACCATGAGCCTAACCAGGATAATGTGACTATGAATAAATGGCAGCCAACCCAAGAATGCATCCTGTACCATATCTTGATTCTTCACACTGTGTGGATGTGTCATCCTTTCTAGCTTGTATACTCAATGTGTGTTTCAAAGCAGCTCTGCCTGTCCAAAACCCATTTTCAACAGACAACATGGAGTTGATTCCAGAGCCAGCGTTTGATCTCAAACCTTTTCGCACTTTCCCACCAAAGACAAGTCACATCTCTCAGCCAGCAAAACTGCCCCTGTTCCAGTACTACAGTGCATCACGACTGGAACCACAGACAGGGTTTTACTAGCACCGAAAGCAAAGCAGAAGCACAACAAGGTGAAAAAAAAAAACAATGAGAATACATATCACCAAAATTGCATGCTACTGTTGCTTGTGATTATGTTGTGCTGTTAATAGAAAAGAGCACAAAAAAGGATTTGACCTAAAAACAGTAAAATGGTGCCGGGTCTCAAATATTTATATAATAAAAAATTTTTATAATGTATGGTGCATTAAAAAGTCACCGCATTCAATTATCAATAATCACTTACTGTACACGGAGTTGTTATGCGAGTCAGAGAGAGAGAGAGAGAGAGAGAGAGAGAGAGAGAGAGAGAGAGAGAGAGAGAGAGAAAGCAGATTGTACTCAACACAATGCAGCAGATGATGCTTTTAATAAAGATTCATTACGGGAATACTCCAAGGTCAGTTTGAGATCTGCTGGCAGCGGCCATTGATTAACTGCTGACAATGTGTAAAAGATGTCATTAAGGCATGAAAAATGGCGTTCGTAAACAAAGCCACTAATTATTCTACGCAAATATCATTTCGGTAACGAACGTGAAATAAAAAAGCCGCAAAAAAAAAAAAAAAAAAAACACACATGAATACACTGGACTATACTGGGGTGTCTTCAAATGAGATAAACTAGGCGAGTAAGCCGTGTGTCTGCGGGGCAGTGGTGTCAGGAGCGCTCACATGTTGAAGCCAAGGGGTCTTTTTAAACTCCAGTTGAAAGGAGTGTGATGACATGCTGGGCCTTTGTGAGTGCTGAGGGTGCTTGAGTGGAGAAACGGCGAAAACGCGGTGACCAGGCGGTAAGATGATGTGAGATGGCTTACGGGAAAACCAAATCAGCACACACCCAAACGACAGCGTAACCAGGTCACTTCTCCGATCCACTCCAGACAGAGGAAGAAAAGACAGAGCCTAGGGGTGGGAGCGAACTGGAGCAGTCCTGCATGCTCTCCCATTCCGCTGAACCAGCCCGGGAGAACGGGACAGGAGAGCCAGCGTGAGGGAGGGAGAGATGGTGAAATTTAGGACAGCAGATCAATCATTGAGCTCAAGGTTAATGGTTACTGGCTTCTGGCATGAGGAACGCATGTGCTCACACACACACACACACACACACACACACACACACACACACACACAAAAACTAACCCAGTATCCCTTCATATATCTGATAGTAAGATTCTTCAAGGAATACAAACAACTTACATTCTTTAAGTTTTTTTCACATCTATTGCAATAAAATGATTTTATAATGTAAAATATGAATAATAATCAGCCAGTTCTACATCTTCTATTAGCTGAGGCACTGGTTAATGATAGAGTCGCACGTCCTCTATGCCACAGTTTCTGTGTCCGCATTAAATCGTTTATTTTATCGTTCTGGAAGTATGGTTTTGTGTAAAATTTTTTTTGTATATTCTTGAATTATGGCCAGTGTCAAAAAGCAAGTGGTTTTCACCAATAGTACTAATGGTATTCTCATTCTCGCTGTTCTAGTAAATTCGCATGATCGTGAGTTTTCCCAAAGGCTGCTGTAATTTAACTGTAATAACATAATATTAATCAGTCATTTGAACTCAAATCGGAAATAATCCACGTGTAACGGTGCAGTAATCAATGCAAGTCGTATGATTTGAAGTTGATCGAGTCTCATTTTAATTAGTCTACTCCGGCATAAATTTACACATGCTCAGGAGCACGAGAATGGAGACGCACATTTTTCCAAACAAAGGAAATTCATGAATACAAAATTTCCCACTTTCAATTCACAAACAAATCTATTCGAATCCGGCTTCACAAATAAGGTCTAATGTCAGTGTCATTATTAATGTTTGGTTGTGGCAACAGTGCGAGCAACGTAACGTGTTTTACAATAGTAATACAACAGGCAAAGTGTTTTCAGTGCGGTCACATCCCCTGCATGGTGAGATGCAGTTCAGCGAATAGAGAGGGAGGAAATTTTGAGGAGAAGCAGCCGGACACAAAAGAGATGAGCAACCTTTTGTTCCGGGTCAAAAACAAAAAAAAAAACGAAACGAGAAGCTGCTAACAGATGCAAATGCAATTTCATTTGTATTTTCAAAAAGTCTTGTATAAAAAAAGTCTATGTATAAAAAAAAAAAAAAAAAAAAAAAAAAACACTTAGTTCTCGATATTAGTCCTGAGTGATGTCGAGACAGATGCCTGTTGCGCCTGTGTTCTGTTCCTCTCCAGACGTCTTGACGTTACAAACGCGTAACGAAAAATAATCAGGAACAAACCTAACCAGGGTGCAAAGTCTCTGAGTCAAGCTCTCTAGTTCGCTGTACTGAATAACCTCCAAACATCCACTTCTACAATCAGACCAGCTCAAAAACACCTATTACCTGAGTCATCTAATATAATAATGGGCAAATTAACAACCCATAACCGCGTCCGTGGCTCCCAGCACATCGGCCGCAATTCAAGCAGCAAAAAAAAAAAAGGATTTTGTCTGAGCTCACTTTATTCCCTGCATGTGGGCCTGCGTACACCATATAATTCTAAACCTGAATTTGAACTGAATTTGAATAATATATCAATCAGCATACAAAGCCTGTTATCACAAACTGCAGAGCTTAAGAATAAACAATTTGGTGTTGGTCCTCTGTGGCACTGTAAAATTACAGCCTTGCTGACATGTTGCCTGCTATGAGAAACTATTTTGCTACTCGTGATGGATATGCTTTTGAGGTTAACGCTCTGAATTATCCCACTGATATGTTTTGGCTGCCGGCTTTGCTCTGGTCCCTCTTTAATGATAACGTATATTTTGGCTTGAGATGAAGGTTCTACAGCAGGCAAAGACAACACTTTTTATTGTCTGTTTACACAGTTTTGGCTCCAGCACAGATCGCTTTCACTGAACAGCACAATAGAATCTTGTATTAGTCGACACACTGACTATGACAGTAGACAAAGTAGACACTCGTTTTTTGTTTTTTTTGACACGAAAGAGGTGTCAAATAAACACGTCTGATGATATTAATTTGCTGTTTCGAAATCGTCTCACTTATAATTTTAAGTTAAATGGTAAACACTTGTGATGGGCTCCAAACATTTTTCTACCGAAAGCTTTAAGCCAGTATAAACATCCACTATATGAGCAAAAGTATTTGGACTACGAACTTTTCCAGCCATATGTAGTTCTTCCCCAAACTGTTGGAGTTATGCCTCCACAAAAATGGAGGCATAACATTTTCCCTTCACTGAAACTCGAAGACCCAAACAGGTTCCAGCATGATAATGCACATGTTTGTTTCCATGAAGACAACATCTAACTGCGCTCGGTTCCTCTCTCCTTCCTCGTATCATTTCATCATTTTTCAGCAATTATCGATTGGAATTGTACAACCCGTTTTTCTCTGTAAAGCTGCTTTGGGACAATGTCCACTTGTTAAAAGTACTCTACAAATAAAACTGTATTGAACTGAACTAGCGCCCTTGTAGCTGAATGAGCACAAATCTCCACACTTTAAAATCTACTGGAACATCTTTCAAGAAGGGTGAAGGTTTTTATAAGAGCAAATATTGTGCTTTTTTTTTTGTACATGATCGAGGTTTGGGAGAAATGAATATAAGCTGAAGCAATTTATTTTGTGAATCACCAAAGAGAGAAGAGCAGTTCTCTGTACACTCTGTACTGATGAGAGCGGACACTCGTGTCTCGTGTTTAAATGGCCTGTTAAAGGAGCATTAACAAAAGAAATTTAGTCAACAGAGGTGAACAGATTGAATGAATCAGTGATTATTTCCCCACTGATGTAAGAGCAATTAGAGCTCGGTTGAATAAAGAGTCGATGATGAGATTCGTGTTTGCATGTGGTGAGTGACTGAGCTCAGGTGATGAAAGTGAGGATGATGCGGATGAGGCTGATAAAACAAAGTGAGAGCGTGTTACACGGTTCCTGTGTACTGTAAACCCGTACTTGCTTTTACATAAGTAGGTCAGGTTTAAAGGTAGAAGTAGGTGAGGCAGAATGAAATATTAAAACAATTTGCGAATAACCAGAATGCTACAACTGTGAATGAGTGAAACACATACAGTACATTACCCCCTGGTTTTCAGATATATAATAAACAGATGATGTCTGGCTTTGACCATGTGAATAATCCCAGTCCTCCACACACATGATCTTATTACAATGATGTTTGTTGCTAAAAACAACCACTAGACGGATTTTTTCCCTAATTCATAATGCAATATCGAACTTACGTCTCGCTTCTTGTAACATGCCGATAAAGCAAAAAAATATGTCATTTATGGAATTCATTACAATTCAACGCTCTTATTAAACCAAAAATATTGTATATGTACATGTAAATATAATCCTTTTTTCCCCCACTTTTTTTTTGCTGCACTTTCTGTTTGCACGTTATCTAGCATCAGAAGCACAGGAGCAAAGGCTTGTGCATTAATTTTAGCAGGGAGGACACAGAGATTTATCTTAAGAGGAATTAGCTGTCCAGACTGCACACACACACAGAGAAAAAAGAAAAAAAAAAAAAAAAAACACTAAGGCAACTAATGCCTAATTGCGTCCTACTGGGACAAACTGCTCACTCGCCTTTCGAGAGGAAAAAAATAGAGGGTGGTAGGTGTCTTTCCAGCACGGAGAGGACTACAAGACGGGTTATTTGCCAGCGTGCTCATCTGCTGCCATTCTTACATCTGATATTAATTACCCTCCTTCCCTCTGTCTTAGACCACAAGCACAAATGTGAAATTTGTGTCACACATTGTTGGTGAGCAGAGGTGGAACACTGAAGCATTGTGTGGCCTTCGATTGAGATTTTAATGAGTGAATCCTCTCCCGGGCAAGGGGTCATTAATCAAACCCAATATGGAGTTGCAGTCGATGGGGCAGTGTCTGGCCATGGCACTCCTTCAGCTGGAACAAGGCAGCCATTTTGAGTCCAAACAAAGAGAAGTGCCAAGCCATAACCAGCTCTACAGTGTGATTAGGCTTCATCTATCTCTCTACTCTCTCTGTCTCTCTCATACCTGCTGACAGCTCCCCAGAGAATCTGCTCTGTGTCACATATTGTTCAAATAGACATTACGATACACAGCAAATACATCCGTTCTGCATCATATTATACAACATATCTGAGTCGTCAGTGATTTGGCCTGAGCTGAACGCTTCAAACTCGGTGCATAAATTGCCCTGACTGAGGGGCGTGTAGGGCTGAATGTCCACATTAATCTCTTTTATTTATTGTCTTAGAAATACACCAATGCAAAATAAAAACAGACCCAAGTGCATGTAAGTAGATTACGTTTTTTTGGCTACGCCATAGCCCATAGTACAATGCACATACGAATGGGTAATTACTGGGTACTTATATAAATAATTATTTAAATTATTCTACAATGATTTCTTTAATTATTATATAAATAATAATTCAAATCAATGAGGCTTAAATTATTTGGGCCAAAATTCCAAACTGGCAAAATATGAAGCATTTAACGGTCTTAACAACAAATCAACGTGCAAAGGTGTAATTAGGATAACGATTTAAATGTGATGTGAAATAGTCACTTGGCAGGATGTGCAATTGAATTTTTTTTTTTTACAAGCCATTAGTCAAAACTGAATGAATGGAGAAATTGACAGCATTTGTTTAATTTCGGCTAATTTCCTGACCAACCATTTGTTTCGAATTTTATTAGATTCCTAAAATTTTGGGCATTTATTTTTATTTTTTTTATCAAGAGTGTGTGCACTGCGTATCATCTGTTTACAATTTACACAATGCATCACATTTCTACATTGTTGGAGCTGTTTTGGTGTTTTAGCTCGATGTGGTCACCTGCTTAAACCATACTAAGAGAAAAAAAATAAACAACACACATTAGGATTTTAAAAAACTAAACAAATATATCTGGCTCCATTTGGCTTCTTTTCCTTTCCTTACAAAAAGAGTACTGCAAGAGTAGCTTTTTTTTTTTTTTTTCGACTAATCTCAAAATCCATATTCATCCCGAGCTATGAACTCCGTAATCTGCCTGAGAAGAAAGGGATTTGAGGAAGTCAAATGTTCCATGCTGACATGCTGATGATCTGAAACCAGCTGTCACAGAATGACACTGTGCAAGGACCATGATGCAACTACACACAGTAATTAAAAGAGCAGCCACTATTGCAGAAAACAGACCGAGACAAATGTGATCAAATCAGGTCCCATAGGAAAAGGTTTGTGACACCTGTAAAGATTACGCCAGAAACTACACCAGACCTGCATGTCAGTGCCTTGACACGGACGAGTTCACGAAACAGAAGGAGATTGATTTCCTGCTGATTTAAATAGGCTTAAAAATAGTATCGCTCAAGCTCTTCCTGACATAACAGAGCCGACAGTGTTTTCTCGCCTTTAAACTTCAGCGCGAGAGCACGTGTCGAGGCTGGGTGGGAACGTTCCGGAGTCGAGACAGGATAACGAGGCTGATGCCTGCGACAATGAAGCAGATGAAGGTGTACGGGGTTGCGCTTTAAACGCAGACACGGTCACAGCCCCAAGCTCTGAGTGCAACCTTGACGCAAAAAAATAAAGAAATAAAGAAATAATAAAAAGTCGAATAGCTGCGGGGATTTCAGCACTGGTGGGATTATGGAGACGTGAAGGTGTTACGACCTTCAGGTGGTAGCAGCGGCAAAAATCCGGACGAATCAGCATGGAACGCAGCATTATTAAAACAATACAGCGCTGACAGGCTCGCCCCGGGGAAAAGGGTAAAGATAAATAAATCAGTGTCACTGCTTGACATTCTTACCATCTGCTAGGTGAAGTATTCAAATTTGCAATAAATGCTAGCGCAGAAATTGGTGATGCCGAGTAATTAGCTTCCTGACAGAGATGACGCGTGACAGCTCGTTATGACTTTTCCGAACAGATAATTTTTTTTGTTAAAGCTTTAGGAGCACACAGCCCACTACAGTGATATTGCAGCGGTATTTAAACCCCTGTCCCCCTGGGGGTAAATGACAACTGTGATCAGGTTCTTTGTCCCCACTTCGTTGATTAAATGCCAACCACCAAAAAATGTCAGCGCCGATGCCAAGAGGAAGTCAGCTCGTATCTAACCTTCCTCAGGTGAAAAGGACATAGCTCTTTGTCATCTTAACTGGATACAATACAAGATTAGGGTGTGTACAGATGTCACGTGACAAAAGTAACAAATGGATCTTGCTGCGAAATCAGAAATCCAATAGAAATTCATTAGAGTTGAATTAATCCAAAAAAGTAATTCGTTCTTTAAAAAAAACTGGGGTCTTCTCCTGCTTTAATTGGCTCGTGCAGACGTTAATAAGTGCCTCATGGGCACTGGAAGAAATAGAGCAGGTCATTTGGTCAACAGGTGATTTTTTATAAAAAAATTTTAAAGCACCATTTGCCAAAAAGCCTAGTGTTCCTGTGAGACTAAGTCGCTCCGCACTCGTGACATCAATTCCAAGAACAAAGTCTGCGACTGAAATAATGTCTAAGGCAGAGCGAGGCGCTGGCTTTAAATGCTAAACCTTATCTGTATCATAAAGGTCATCAAAGTATAAATATCCACCTGGATATGCAATTGGATATTATGAGAGTGTGAAAGTAAGCACAGTAGTTCACCTTTCGAAATGAACTCAAAATGTGCTTCACCGCTTCCCTGTAAAACAAATTCCACAGTCCAAACTCGGCAAAGGTTCATTTTATGAACATGATCAAGCTGTTCAAATAGTAGGCCTGCTACGTGTACAAACAATATTTGGACTATTTATCAGAGCTATAAAGTTTTTGTTACCCACATGATGTATACAAATCAAAGTGACCACTGCTGGAAGCGATAAACTCCAAGCAGACGTTACTTATAACTCGTTATTTAGTGGTCAGGATTCGATTCACGTGACCAAACTTGGAAGGACGCTTTGAAAATGATGTCATATCCAGCGCTGTAATGAAATAACACGTAATTCGAAACACCACAAAGCCCCGTGGCATATGGTTTACGACCCCCTGTGAGTCTCTGGACCCAACCTCTGCTTCTCAGTTCCACATCGGCATCTACATTCCACAGTGAACAAGAAGCTGCTGTTTGGACGCTTTAATAAAGCAAATAAAAACAAACTATAACATATTTTGTTGGAGATGCTACAGGTTGCTCTCAATTACATTACATAGCTACACTTCATACAAAAGCCAGTCACAGAGGCTGACGAGCATGCGCTATAGATCTGTATAGAAATGTTTTAGTTGTTACTGTCTATCTCTCTCTCTCTCTCTCTCTCTCTGCTAGTTGCCACTGGACCAAGACTTGCTCCAGGCACCAATAGAAATTCAGTTCCAGCTTTAATGATATAGTTCACTGGTCGAATTAAGCATGGTAGATTTAGTATCATTAAAACAAGCATCTTCGGGAAGGAGCGGAATCAGGATTAAATGAAGGGTAAGTGAGAATGATTCCCTATCCATCTGTGAAAAATGGGAAAGAACTGCAGGCCTTCCCCCAAATCAGACCACACTGGTTCGCACTTCAATAGCACAAGTTCTAAGAAAATGAAGAGAGCTGCAGACGAAAAAGATAAGATAAAAGGATGCCTAATTTAACAAAAGAAATCGTTTTCTATGGTACAGATGTCTGTGTACATTGGTTTTTTGATGCATTTTATTACAACAAATTGTAGTTTTCAGTACACACTAAAATCAATTACTTTTTCATCAAAAAAAAAATAAATAAAAAAAGGCAAATATCCACTCATTTGTCTTGTTTCTCCATAAAAAATGTAGAAATCAAATATTCAATGAACTGTTTACAAAAATGTGACTCCTAGTCACATTTTCTGCGGACCACACGATGCGATGTCCTATTTTTCTGTCTGGCTCTAAGCGCAGCAGGAAATGATGACAATGGGAGTTTAACCTTGACTGGGACCTTGAAAGCGGCCGGACTGCATGAGTGTAAAAGCATTTGACCCTTAGCTATTAGAAGGAGGTGGACACTACAGGGACTTTCATTTGTCCCCGATCAGTGTAATCTGGTCCTATACTGGGAAACAGATGTGCATGCGTCTTTTGAACACTGTAGCATCTAGATTATACACTGAAGAATATTACAGCCACACAAGTCCAATAAAGTCACGCCGTAACAGTCCTTATTGACGTAAACCGACATCAGAAAACCCTCCGTTAACAACGTGTACGGCGTGTGCTTTAGTGATTTCAAGTGTTTTAAAAGCAGTTGTAGTGTCAGCAGCAGTTATTTTGATTGTGCCAGTGGAGTGCTAGGACAAGTGGTTCTAACAGTAACAGTACTATTGCAAATCTGGGCAACAAGTATTGATGGAAATGGTTGCAAAAATGCCTCTAGTTTCCTTCCCCTCTCCACATCGAGATCTGTTGGATTTTTATGGTCATTGTGCAGCCACCAGTCACAGGAGTGCATTAGTTTGCCACTAGAGCCTGCAGGCAATAGTGCTTTTTTATTTGTTTATAATGTCAAAGCATTCCACAAATGGCCAGGGCTGGGGTGTAAATTGTGCATACTTACATTTAGGCAATTGACAAAGCTCGTTACAACAAAACAGGGCCTCAATTCATTCTGAATGGACAGAAAATCCAATGTGTGGAGGTGCAGGCAAGAGGGGGAGGGGGAGGCCGAGGGAGCGAGGCGGTTGAGGCCGATGCTGTGAGGGTAAATTGAAAAAGAAAATGAGGATTGAATGTTCTGTGCTGGGTTTGCGGCATTACAAAGGCAAAAACGCAGGTAAAATGAGACGATCTACTGACGCTGAAAGATAGGATGATGTAATAAATGATAAAACACACATTTAGCTAAGAGCACGAATATCATCAGTGCTTTTAATATTAACCTCCATCATTCCATCATCACTGGCTGAAAAATACATGTTTGTACAAACTATTTAATTTTCCTTATTCCATCGTTTTGTTTAAGTAAAATGTACCGTTTCGGATGCAGCTCTGTTCTAAGCTGCTCACCATCATCTCAGATCTGCCTTATTACCGGCGCATTTAGCGCTGTTCCTTACAGGCGGGGCGGATGGCGCAGGTGCGAAACACAAAGGAAACATCACATTCTGTCTTTATGATCTAAGACCCTGCCTTGTATGCTGTAAAGGCGTTGATGGCTCAACAACGACCAACAAAGAATGATGGTATGATTAAATCTGTTGCCTTTATGTTTCTTTTTATGGACAACGTGGTTATCTTGGGGGATGAAGCGAGACTAGAGATTGTGTTGGAGTTTAATATCGGCATAATCAGCAGAAGCACTATTGTCTGCACGTGCAAAACCTGAGATCTCTCCTCTTCTTTCTTTACCATCTGTCATTTTCACTCTGTTTGTTCCAGACGTCACTCACATCTGTTACTATGATCTCTCTCATCTATCTCTGGATATCAGCATGTTCCAGTGATATTTAATCCTCTGTGAGTTTTACAAATACAGTATCTCCCTACACACTGCATTTGATGGACTGAAAACATATTTTTCTACGCTGTTAATACTGTGTATCAGTTGCGGCCTGGGAAAAACCCTTCAGATTTATACAACTTCCAGAATGCACTGTATGTGCAGGCTTCATTTTAGAGCATTTTAAATCTGGCAACCTCAAAAAAATAAATTAATAAATGAAAAAGATATACCACAGTTAGCTCTAATGAACTGGCTGATGTTATAATGATATGTTTTGGAATAAGAAATGAGTTATGCCTTTGAGTAACAGAATATAGAAATGTCAATCCCGGTTTCATCAACTGAACTAAAAGTCACTCGTGGCAATAAAACACAAGATTTCAAAACACAACTTTTGATGTCTTTTACACATTGTAATACTTTGCCTTTAACAATACAGGCATTATGGCAGCCACTTTTTACTTACACACTGAAATGATTGGGACGTTTCCCTGTAATACTGCATGCATCTATCCTAAACCATAATCAGATAAGTCTTCTGAGCGACACAACGGTGTATTTCTTACCATCAGGAGATTTCAAGAGGAGTTCGAATTTGGAAAGAACAACACTGGCCATCCTTTTCTGGGTGGGAGAGACTAGATTGCTTGTCTCCCTTGTCAATTAGTGTTACATTACATAATCATAGTGTACATGAGCTCATATATGCAAAAGAGGACAGGTAGTGCTTTCATCTGAGTGTGTGCTGCTGCCCTGTAGCTCTGTATGAGTAACAGTGTGAAAAGATGAGAAGGCTTCACGTGTCTCGGAGGAGGCATGTCTTCGCTCCACCCTCATTAGTTCGTACCTGTCATGTGATAGAGGAGATTTAGCTAGTGACTGGTAATTAGCGAAACCATCTTGAGCACAAGAAAATCTGACAGACTGATTTTTGCATTTTTTTTTCTTTTTTTTTTTTTTTTAACTACACATTCATCAAATACAATGATACGTATTGTGGAAAACAAAAGCATTGGGACTTTTCCCAGTCATATCTGGCAGCATAAAAATTTCCACTGCTCTTGAACTAGGAGCCCCAAATCAGTATCATAACCATACCCCTGTGCAGCTCCATGAAAAGTATGATGTACGTGGGTTGGAGTGGCCTCCTGAAGAGATCTTGAGTGGCCTGCTGAAGAGCTCTGACCTCAACCCTATTGAACAGCTTTGGTTTGGTTCTGCACTGCACCCCAAACGTCCTCATCCTACATCAGCACCTGACTTTACTAACACCCTTATGGCTGAATGCGCACAGATATCCACAAGCACACGCCAAAATCTAGTGGAACACCCTCCCAGAAGAGTGGAGGTTATAATAACCGCAAATGGGAACCAAAATGTGGAAGGGATGTTCAAAAAGCACATGAATGGTCAGGTGTCCATATAATACACCTAAAATTCCTCTATCCCTTGTGAATGTGTTTGGTGAATGGTTATAGACTGAATAATGTTATGCAAAATGTATTTAATATGTCAACATTATCTACCTTTAATGTATATTGAACTGAATATCTTTTTTTTTTCCTTTTAAAAAATCTGCTTTGAGAACCCTCTCCTTGTCTTTGTGTATAATCTCCATCAGTGTACTCCCGTTCCACTGCAAGTCAAGGATCCAATCAACACTAGCAACAGCAAGCAATATTCATAAAGACAAAGAGAAAGAACATTTGCTGTTAAGTAATGTCAGCACAGACGAAGAATATAAAGCAGGATTTGAGCTAATTATGCTTATATCCCACTCCCAAGTGATTCCGCACCACATTCTTATTAGTGTAACAAAATGTCCTTGCAAAGTCGGTATCTGGTGTCTGGGGAAGCGAAGCGTCTGAAGGGCCCAATTGCAATTTTGAGAAATAAAACCTCAAGCATCTCTGAGGTCTTAGGAAGGCGACTGATGTAAAAAGAGCTGAGAAAACGGGAAGGAGAATAGAAAGTTAGACAAAACGTGTTTGATGGCACGTGG
This sequence comes from Silurus aristotelis, assembly GCF_946808225.1. Taxonomy (NCBI): domain Eukaryota; kingdom Metazoa; phylum Chordata; class Actinopteri; order Siluriformes; family Siluridae; genus Silurus; species Silurus aristotelis. The sequence goes on from NC_139587.1 coordinate 16,878,991, forward strand.
AGCGTGCTCACCGAGGGAGCGAGCGTCCTTTAAAAAAAAAATAAAAAAATGAAGAATTCTTTTTATTGTAGGTTCAAGTTCATTGTTTATGTGAAGCTCATTTTCCCTTATCCTCGATTACAAGCGTGCAGACCGCAGTTTTTTGGTCTGTGACAAATATTAAAAGAATACATTTAGGATTTTATTTGGAACACGCCTTTTGTGCAGAAAGTGTTCTTTAAATGGTTTTGAGCAAATTAATTACGAATGTTACCTGTGCTCATGCAAATGTGCAACAACAACAACAACAGTAATAATGATATGGATAGCCAAAAACAACAGGGCATATTTGCATCTCTCCACACCACTGTCCTCTTATCATTATTCTTCATGTGTGTAATCTCTCCCCTCTCATGTTGTCCCTGTGGTTAGGGGATCTTGTCATAAAGTGGGAATTACCTCCACCTTTTTCTCGTGAGAACTTCTTGCTTGAGTGTGGGTGTGAGACTCATATTAATACACGAGTTTACATAAATTAAAAAGATCCGACAGGAACACAGCAGTCTCAGATCTTTGCCTTTGCACTGAAAGCTGAGGAATATTTTGCAGGGAATCAAAACTGACAAATATCTGCACAAAAAAAAAAAGGTAGGAAAGAAGGAAATTAAGGAAGTAGTAACCAAATTATTAAAATAAGCTTCAACAGCTATTTGAATGGATCACCACCTTCACCAAAAGACAAAAATTTTGAAATTGTTTTGAAATAATCTAGCTACACACATTTCATTACTAGGGGCTGTTTATTCTTGTGTATTATTATTATTATTATTATTAGCAGTAGTAGTAGTAGTAGTAGTATTTAGCAAAATTTTTATTTTAAAAGTACAAAAAATTTGGACACCTGACCAAACCATTTATAAGTATTTTTTGAACATCCAAATTTATTACCGATTTGCTGCTATGACAACCTCCACTCTTTTGGGAAGATGCTCAACTAGATTTTTTTGGAGTGTGGTTGTGGAGATTTGTGCTCATTTTTCTACCATGGTGTAAACGTCAGGTACCTATGAAGTCAGCTTACCTATGTAGGTGTTCAAATGGGTTGAGGTCAGAGCTCTATAGCAGGACAATCAAGATCTTCCACTCCAACCCACTTAACCATATCCTCATGAACCTCGCATTGTGCACATTGGAATTGTCATGCTGGAGTAGATTTGAGTCTCCTAGTTCAAGTGAAGGGATTTTTAATGTTACAGCATCCGACATTGTGGCAACAGTTTGGGGAAGAACCACATATGTTGCTGGAAAAAGTCGGGTGTCCCAATACTTACTTACATATTGTGGAAATATTTGCCTTTACTGATACCTTAAGAATGGCACGCAGCAGATTAAGCTTTTACACTACACATTAAAGTGATGGTACATTTTCATGCAACAGCACAGTTTTAAGTGTTATTCTCCTTAAAAAGAGCAATTTGGCAATTTAGTTTAAATAAATGATTTTTAAGGCATAGCAGGCTGGCCATTTTTTGGTTTGCAGTTTTACAAATAATGATGGTGAATGTCCTGATTTTAGTTCCTGTTTCCTTGCATTGTACCAGTTACAAGCACTCAATCAACACTCACTCTCTCTTAAGCTTTCAAAAACACAGCTTACCTCGAATCCCCTCTGTCCTGAAGACTTCCCCATGCATGCCATGAAAATGTAAAAAGCACCATTACTGTTAGTAAGTGTTGACACCTGAGAAGGCATTCACGCCGACAGTTATGTCCAAAAACAGAGCACGGTTCTCATGGAAAATCGGTAATGTGACAATGGCACCAAGCCCGAGGTGGTCTGAGTTTGGTTGCACTGAAACCCTGCTGCAATTCCGGTGAAGGCGAATAAAACTCCTAGTCGGGTTTCTCCTGTACATAAATTGCGCCATGCGACGCGCAGGGTGTGGTTTACCGCACATAATAGCACTAAAATAATAAAAACAATACGGTGGGTCGCGTTGTGTTCTCGCTGTGCGCTGGTCATGATGTAAGGTGAATGCAAAAGCAGAGAGGTTCAAATAATCAAGTTTGTCGGAAACCAGACGTTAGGAAAGTACCAGGAACAATCACACTTGGATTCGGATCGCAGCAAAAGGTTTTCGGTGTGAAAACCGCCTGAGATTTATTCTGCTACATAAAAGTCTAATATAAAAGAGAAAGAATACATTTTATGTGAAGACCATGTGACTATGTGAAGAATCTGCCATTCATGTACACGTGCATGTGCTTTTAGTAAAGAGCAATTGCATATACTGTTTGGTAAACCTATTGTACATAATACAGCTAAAACTACTGTCCAATTATATCAATATAATCAATGACCTGACCAATAATATTCGAGAATACTGACACCTGTGTTGTGGTCTAAACTTCCAGAATGAATTGTTTTTATTTGTTTATTTGCTTTGTTGTTCTACATTTCCTGCATGCGAGAGGTAGAAAGTATACAAGTTTTACTTTTGAACACAAGTCGTACTTTTGAAAATCTTTCTATATGCAATGTTGCAGGAAAAAAAACCAGCTAGAAAGATGTGTGTGGTTATTCAGAAAGTTGCCCTCTTTTCTATTGCATTTTAATATTGATAAATGTCATTCAATTAAAAACAGTGTATTAAAAAATACATCTCTTTCACTAAGACTAATAAAACTTCGAGAACAATGTAAAAATAAAAAACGTATTAAAAGGCATAATTTGGTCTGAACAGGCTCATTATCTTCTGAGTTCTTTTTTTTCTGAGATTTATTATTGTATATAAAAAGAAAGACTATTTAAATTTACAGACTAATAATGCTCTGTCTGTATGTATTAATGTTGAATGTACTGAACGTTCTCAGAACAGAATCAAGTTCATATTAAATAATGGTATAGTGCAGACCTTGTTAGACTGCAAATAGAAAACTTTTGGCAGTACTAGATCTCACAACGTCTCCTCACTTAGTTAGAACCATTATAATACATAGGTCACAACTTCCTGCAAACATTTAATTGTGACTCCTGTGATCCTGTTCTCCTGTTCTAACAAGGATTTAGTCAGAGAAACAGTACAGAAGGGAAACTCTTTCAGAAGGTGCTGCTGAGTGGGGCAGGGACTCCTCGGATCGTCAGACAGCATACGGCAGGGAGATTATGCCGTGTGTATGGAATTGAAAGACTAATGGCTCAATCATGCTTTCAACTAAGAAACACGATTACAAGTATATAGTGAATAAAATGATGCTGTGCTTTACACACTCCCAAATAAAGAAGGGTCAATAGAAATTTCAGCTGAACTGGGTAATTTGCTCACACTAGGGAAAGATTATCACCTTGCTGTTCATGATGACAACACACACACACACACACACACACACACACACACACACACACACACACACACACAAGCTATCAGTCACACATTTCTGGCTGTCAGGACATTACATGTCTTTCAGTCTCACTAAGTGCGTGCCACCGCATCCTCTCCGTTTATTGTGTCAGTGCAAAACCCAGCCTCATAAATACTGACCATATCAGGCCACCACACCCTTGCGCACCTCATTCATCACCTTGCACGAGTGCAGTCATGAAGCATTGCCCTATCATCTATACACAATTTCGAATAAACAAAAACACTGTAATCTTCATGATGACAAAATGCTAAAGAAATTGGTCTTGTTGTGTACAAACCTCATACAGACTTCCATTACATTCAAGGAAGACACCACTTTCTCTTATTCTCGATAGAGGGACGAATCTTGCCAGATGTTTTGTGAGAAAATGGCTTAGGCTAAAGGTTATATTTAACAGAGTTTAGTACACAGTGTCAAGGAAATGGTACGGCAGATTTATTTAGACAAGAGATGAATGAAACATGAAGGAAGGTGTCAGACAGAAGGAGTGCATAGATAACACACTCTTGGTGGTGTGTTTGGTCCTCTTGCAGTAATAAAGTCCCAGAGAAGAACACGTTCCAGACACTTTACAAATCAACGTCAACAGCTGTATGTGTGTATATGCAGCGTGCACGAGGCTTGGCAAAGGCAAACTCACCAATGCAGTGCAGCTAAAAGGAAATTCGCAGGATATCTGCAGGGTTGATGTATGGACATGCACCTAAGTAAGACATTGAGACGTTGCAGAAGATGTTGTTAAGTGAATGCTAAGCAGGTGCACAGAAGGCAGGCCGTACAAGGAGGTGGGAGCTAATGGCAGACATTAGTTTCAAGATCCAGACACTAATGCACCACGTGTCAGATTAAAGAGAAATTTATCAGCACAGGTAGCTATCAGTAGATGGGGAATATAGTGATCTCCCATTAGACAGTTATTAAGGGTGTCCTGCATTGTCTCAGGGTAATATTACCGTGTACTCTGTTATAAATTTTAAAGAAAACCGGACAGGCTGTGCTCCAAAAAATTTCACTCTCAACGGATTTGGTGCCAAGCCTGTGCCAGATTTCTTTTGCTTCTACCCTGTAACAAGATTGATTTGCAAAACCTAAAAGTGCCACAAGGACGGTCCGTATAACCATGCTGGGTTTGTGGTTCTAAACCCTGTACTCTTCTCTCTAGGGCACCTTTGGAGGCAGGCCCGAACAGCAACACTGGCAAGATTTCACAGGCCGGATCTGCACACATATCTGGCAGAGAGGATTGTGCTAACCACACTTGGTGCCATGCATGAGCCAGGTTGGTGGTGAGTTAACTCATATCCTGGCTTAGGTGTACCACCACAATGAGGAAGACCTAGCGCTGACCCTGCTGCCTGCACAATGTTATATTAGTTAGAACATGCACCACAGATGCAGCTCATCTTTATGTTCATTCCTTAATTCAATGCCCTGAAAAACTCTTTTTACTTAAGCAAAGCAAATTCTGCTGCTGCAAAAAAACCAACATTGACAGTCATGGGCGGTGCAACACTATCCAACACCATTCAAGCCATTTTTTTCAGAGCCTGCCAGGGCTAGTTTAGGGGCTTTCAGTGGTACCTGCAGTATCAGACTGTTCGACTCATTTTAAGCCATTTCTAAAGCTATAGTTAAACATGGCACTTGTTAAATCATTGCAGTCGTCATTGAGGTACATGGACAGTGACAAATTGTAGCCTATAAACAGCACTGTTAAAAGTCTTCGCTCCTGAATCACTGATTTCAACAGTGGCTCTGTACAGTACCTTCTCTACTGTACTGGCCGGCACTACTGTGTTACTGTTCTTTTCATGTCTCATGCCGCCGCTTGTCCTTTTTTTGTGCATTTTGTGTTGTTTGTTTAGAGTTCTATGTAGTTCTGTGTTCCTTTTGATAATGTATGTTGTTTTGTTGGAGCACCTTGGTCCTGGGGAAACGTTGTTGCGTTTCACTGTGTACTGCACTCGATATGGTTGAAATGACAATAAAGCCTACTTGACGGCATGTCTAAAATCAAGTCATTAAATTCCTTGATTGGTTCTTAGATTGGTTCCTTGGACCCTTGTTTTGTGTCTCAGTTTATGCAGGATGTGGCATTGGCAACTACTGAGTCTGTGTCCTTTAGACAGAGGCAGTGAGCACACAACTCATGCCTGTCTTCAGACACTGAGCTCCTCAGCATGGTTCGTCTAACCACTATTGTGTGTACTGTAAAAGAACATGATGTGAAAGACATCAATAATTAGAACGTTAATCTAGTTAATTTAGCAGATTAATTGTTTTGGATGGTGGTATGGAGGAACAAAACTGATTAAACCCAGGGGACAATTAAAAGAGTCCAGTGAGAGGAATCTAGCTAACTAGCTAACTAGCCAAGCAGTCTTAGCAGTAAAAGTTTGTGGTATAGCAAAGCCATTAAACCATGCTAGCAGCACATAGCCACAGCCCACCGGCTGATATTGAGCCAAGCTGGGGCAATGTGAGGTGAATGAGCAACACATGATTTTGTAGAGTTAACTAATGAACAGAGTGATGAATTATATCTATTAAGGCTAGTAATTCTAACAAGAACATGAGCCTCAATAGTAATGGATGCTGTAGAGTTTTCACTAAAACACCATAGTGCCTTGCTCAAAAAAATACAGAATAGATGAGAGGAAGCAATTACATATACTACCTGTAGTTCAGACCATAGTGACAAACTGATTAGCTCTACATGGAGTGCGTGTCGTCCAACAGACAGGCAAAGATGACTATTTATTTATGTACGTATTCAATGCAAATATCGCATCATGATATTGGCTGGTAGGTGCATGTAAAGTTATTGGCAATTAGAAGCAGTGAAAGACCAACTGCCCATATGTGATTAGGAAAGTTTATTTTCTGGCAACAGCACATATACACTGATCAGACATAACATTATGCCATTAAAACATTGTGAGAGGTGAAGTGAATAACACTGATTACCTCTTCATCATGGCACCTGTTATTGGGTGGGAGATATTTGCAGCAAGTGAGCATTTTGTTTTCAATGTTGATGTGTTAGAAGCAGAAAATTGGGCGAGCACAAGGATTTGAGTGAGTTTAACAAGTGCCAAATTGTGATGTCTAGACGAATGGGTCAGAGCATCTCCAAAACTGTAGCTCTTGTGGGATGTTCCTGGTCTGCAGTGCTCAGTATCCATCAAAAGTGGTCCAGGGAAGGAACAGAGGTGAACCGGCGACAGGGTCGTAGCTCATTGATGCACGTGGGGAGCGAAAGGCTGGACCGTGTGGTCCGATCCAACAGACGAGCTTCTGTAGCTCAAACTGCTAAAAAAGTTAATGCTGATAATGTTCAACGGATCAGAAATGTTTTGGCAACAAAAGGGGGACCAGCACAATAATAGGCAGGTGGTCACAATGTTATGCCTGATAGGTAGCGATAACGTTATGCCTGGTCGGTGTATGATCATATGCAATAAGATTCCACAAAATAAACCATACCCCCCCCCACACACACTTTTTTTCCTGTATGGTTGTCTCTTAATGTTACCTAAAGACTTGCTGTTTTTTGTCAATGACACCAAAAGGTGGTGTTACATCTGGCATGTTATAAAGACAGAATAAGGTCTATAGCTACACAGAGTCATTCCTCACCTGGTAAGTACTCATTCATTTCCACTACTCTGTATGAATGGACTGTGGCCAATGTGGGCATTGGTTTCCTTTGAAGTTTCACTTCATATTTGATAACAGCTAAATTCTAAATTGCCCATACTGCAAATGTGACTGAGTGTGTGAATGTCTGTGATTGGTGTTCAACAAAGGTCTTGCATCCAATTCAGGGTACCTCATGCTATGTGCCCAAGGCATAGATTCTGGATCCACCATATCTCTGACCAGGACAAAGTGAATGCTGAAGTTAGATGAATAAATAAATTAATAAATGCATGAATGTGCTTAACTACTAACCACAGCAGCTTTTCATTTATATAGGTTTTTCATTTAATGCAATATATAGTTTAGTTTAGATGTAATTGTTTCATCAACTTGGTTATTAAGAGGTGAATAATCAGAAATAACAGGGCAGAAATAGATGCTGAAAGAAGGCCGTTTAGAAGCTCAGCACACAGGACAAGCTCTAAGTGGGTTACATTTAGTTAGTGTAGAGTGCACTGCTTTAGAGCGGGCACATATAGAAGTTCCCCTGCAGCTCGGCTATGCGTATGTGGATCTAAGAAGAGGCACGGCTTTGTTTGTGTGTGTGTGTGTGTGTGTGTGTGTGTGTGTGTGTGTGTGTGTGTGTGTTGTCTTTCTGACAAGGAAACAATGTGCTCGATCATCTCTTTTTCATGCAGCCTAGGGAGTGATGGGGGAGGATGCAGCAGAAAACAAAAGCTGAGTGAGCATGCTGATAGAAGATATCACCAAGCCCAATCATTAACATGGACCTGGGAGAGAGTGTAGGACAACAGCTATTTTACAAGATGTCTTTCTCAGAATAACAATGTGTCATTGGACGAATTGCAGATGCTGTCCCGGTGCAGGTTGCTGATTTACACTTTAAAAATTAAAGCAAAAATGTTTCAGAAATAGTACGTGTAAAGTATAATAACTTTCTATATGTGTGCGCCTCAAAATATCAAAGCCGTAATATTTTCTGTCATTTAATTTATGACCAATATAGGTATACTTGTTTACTATTTCCATTTGAAAGCCGCTGCGTGCTGTTATGATTGTAAAGGTAAATGTTTTGACTAGGTGTCTGCATCTTTTTAGTAAAATGTCAACACGCAGTCAGCACTATTACTGAGCCTGTAAGAGCCTCATAACCTGAATTCATTGTTGTGCCTCATTATCATTCCGCCTAAATAAAGCCATACGATTGCTGATCTGCAATGAGTTTCTCTCAGGCATGAATAACGACCTGTTTATAACACCGGTCCACCCTGCCGAGGAGAGACGGAGCCTGATAGTGATGCAAAGTGTGGTGCACGCATAATTGCGGTGAATATTTTATATGGATTTTCTTCCACACAGAAATTGTAATGTTCATGGACAAAGCTGCATGATTGATGACTTCTGGTTATAATGTAGGACAGTCCAAGGATGGACAAAAAAACAAAAACTAACTCTGGCTGTGAGGTTTGACTGCGATATGCAAATATCAGTGCGATTATCCATTATATCTATTTGTACTGAATTTAGATTTAAACCTAAGTGTGAGTCGGAGGCATTTTTATTTATGAAGCCTATGTATTTGTTTTAGATAATGCTGACCACTATGCCGCACACTGCCACTGGAAGCCACTGGGAACAAAAGCACAGACAGAAATGCCTGTACCATCAGCGTGGTCTGTAAATTCTTGTAAGTTCTGAGAGTTCCTCGACCTCAGCTGCATCACTCAAGTTTATAATTCATATGTTCCTATGTGCCCAGGACAGTATTATATTATTATTATTATAATTATACTAATAATAATTAGAAATGAATATAAATAATAATAAATAATAACAATTATTATTATTTAATTTTTTTTTACCTGTCTGAGATATTTTCCAGCAAATTCAGGTGGTACTTCCCAAATTCTAAACAAACCAGTAACCTGATGTAAGCCACAGCAAATCTTACCAGGCAGTTTAAGCTGAAATCCGTGTAGTGTCTTGTTGATGTTGAATGTGGTCTAATTGCCCCACAAGCTTCATATCTGACTGCTTGTTTACGGCCACATGAAAGTAAAAGCTTGTTGCTGACATCCTTTTGTTTTATTGCATCACACTGCATCCCAATCACACCTCTGTCTCAACGGAAATTGCCCGTCCTGTCAAGCTTTCCAACAATGTATAGAGTATCACCTGTTTATAAAAGTAATTGTCCTTAAGTGCATTAACTACATTCAACTATGTGCCGCCTTAAAATTGGAGTAATTTTAGAAATTCAAGTTCTTTGTTCCCCCAGCGCTTGTTAAATACTTTTTGGTTGTTGTTACCATTTCTAAAAACACACACACATTCTCACACAAAGGATATATTGTAGGACTGTTTGTTCAGACCACACATGGAGCAGATGGTGCTATTGAACATGGATTTACTCCACTGTTACACATTGTGAAAAATAAAGACAAAATAAAACACTTGTCTTTGCCATTCCCAACATATGGCACACTAATATGTTTTCGGAAGAATTTTTCTAAAAAAAAAAAAAAAAGAAAAGAAAAATAGGATTTAACACAATTTTTGGTGTTAGAATACTGCTGCATGAAGCAAAGTCCAACATCTATGCTGACACATTCTCCAGGCAGATAGAAAAGCCCAGCGGAAGCCTTCAGCTCAATGTTCCATCCGCAACTCTCGGTTCAAGCTGAGCTAAAGCCTCCCACAGCAACCCTGCTGTAAGTATGTATCCACATGCCTCATTCTACCTAGTACTATATGCTGCCTAAACTGATACACTCTGATACATCTATCTGCAGTGTTCTTGGAACGCTGTCCTGTGCCACATGCTGACACGTTCCGCACGCTACTTGTAACGTGACCCAGTTCGGGGTGAATCATTTGCAAAGGAGAACATTGCAGAAACGCCTCTGAAACACATGCTCAGATGGCCTCCATGCCCTCGTTGTGCAGTTCGTTTTGATTCAAGCTGACACGTCACGTACAACAAATTGAAGCAGCGTTGGGAAAAATAACTTCAGGAGTTAAAGCCTGTAGTCCTACTGGGAGCTGAGACAAGATTCTCAACTCTGGAACAGCAGTGGCGCTCTCCAATTACTGACGTTCTCCTGCACAGATCAACAGGGAGTGCTCCTGATACAAGACTGATCTGACAGATGCTCAGGAGAAAAGTGAGAGGCCAGAGAAAGTCATGCCACAGTCATCTTCCTTTGCCTCCCTACAGACATGCTGCTCCAAACTCTAGCCAAAATTATTCTCTCCGGGATGGATGACAGGAACTGAAGAAAGAAAAAAAAAAAACAGGTGAAGCATTTTAGTTAGTTTATGATGAGGAGAAGCAAAACTTGGCCTTTTCTTTATAGCTGATAAAGGTGATAGAGAGAAGACATGAAATCTTATGTACTATTCAGCCAGCATCAGATTGCCAAACATACTGTGCGTCTGCTAGATAATGTTGCTGGAGGACATCTGGAGTAATTATCATCAAATCACATAAGACAAGCAATCTCGGAATAAATCGGTTTATATTCATATTTCCATTTCAATGCAAACTGATTGCTTTGTCCCTTATTATAGCCACTTGTTTTAGGGCATAGTAGGTCACATGATTACACCATACTCTAGAGGTAAGATAAGCCTGTATTAGGAATCTCTGGAGATGTCAACTCTCTCACACCCTTTTAAAAATCATTTAATGCTCTTCGTTTGAGAACACAGTCAGTACTTGGATTCATTTTAGCTTCAGCGGGAGACGATAGAAAAGAGCACTTCCTGAAGTGTTCTTAGAAATAAAGCAATTAACCCTTCTTTGTGCAGAATATATATTACCTGGGGATATTTCTATTTCATAGAAGGTAAAATATGCTTCTAGACATGTGCGCATGCACTTCGTATCATAAGGTCTGACATGACATTCACACAAAAATAAAATCCTACAGGAAATAGTTGCATTACCCCAATGTAGAAAAAATAGCCTAATCCTACACACCCACACCCACACCCACACCCACACACACACACACACACACACACACACACACTCCCAGTCCCCATTTGCTGTTATAATAAGCTCCACGCTTCTAGTGTACTTGTGAAGATTTGTGCTCATTCAGCCACAAGGGTGTTAGTAAAGCCAGGTACTATGTAGGGTGAGGAGGCCTGGGGTGCAGTCAACATTCCAATTCATCCCAGAGGTGTTCAGCAAGGTTGGATTTGAGCTCTGTCTCATTCAAGATCTTTCATTCCAACCCATGTAAAGCATATATCCATGGTGCTGGGTTTGTGTTTGTGCACAGGTGTACTCTCATGCTGGAACAAGTTCAGGTCTTTTAGTTTAAGTGAAGTGAAAATTAAATTCACCCACAACCTTTTCAATTGTGTGCCTTCAGTTTTGTGGTAACAGTTTAAAGTTTTGTGGTAACATTTTGTGGATGAACCACATATAGCTTGAAATGTCAGGTGTCCCATAGAGTGTCTTTTTGATTTTTAAAACCTGCACAAGCAACAGCAGAAACAAACAGCTTCTTGCTTATTTGTTGTAAATGTCAAATGAAACTAAATTAGACCTACTGGACTAAGACTAAGCCAAAGTAAGCGCCTGCCCACCCTGACTCATTTCCGTCTTACATCAGAGCTGCTCTTTTTCGACAGCGTGCCACCTTTACTTCAATCTATGTAGAGCCCCAGTAAGGAGAACATTTCTCAGTGTTATGTGGGATAGTCACGGCTCTTACTCATGCCGATGGTAGTCCCATAGTGAGCGGAGCAGCACACTGAAGTAAAAGGTGTATTTTTAGCATGTGGCCTTGAGCACTGCAAAGGCCCGACATGTCAGGTATCCGTGAGTAATCCAAACGTACTGGCTTAGGTTCTCTCCCCCACAAAAAAAACACAGAGATATATGAAGGCTGGTTGTTGTTGCTACCTGGAATATATTACCACATAAGTCATGTTCTATAGCCTTCCTCTATGGTAGTGTGTCAGGATGGATGGTAGTAAACTGTAGAAGTGTTCATGAGACTCACACCAGGCAGACCGGATTAAAGGCCTGACTCTAAGAAAACCAAAGTAAGGCCATGAATATGATCAGCTTTATGTTCAATATGCATACATTAGTATGACTGTGACCATATCTTTTTGCCTTTTTCCCTCTCTGTCACTAATTTGTGACACAGAGAACACTGGACTCCTGCTTCCTGTGCTCTTACTTACGCGTGACCTACCTTTGTAGCCCTTAAAGAAGAAAGCGCCCTAGCTAAGTTTCACCTGCGCTAAAATATTTATCTGAACCGAAAAAAAAAAAAGCACTTTTAATGATCCTGAAACTGAATGCTGCTTGCTTTGTTGGTGCTCTCTCTCTCTCTCTCACTTCATGAATAATGAAAGGAAAACATCCAGCTTGTCTGTGTAGAAGAATACATGGCCCTCAGTAGTTGATCAAATAAGGTATACTAAATAATTAAAGGCAACCCTTTTATCATGCAAATAAATGGACTATAAGGAAGTCTGGGTCTGAGTGTTTGTTTGTTAGTTTCTAAGTACAGTTTTCAAGAGGCATTCAAGAATTGTTTGTTTGCTTCCACAGTTGATGAAGGACCTCTTTCCTGTTTCGTTGGAACTTTTGGACAATTAAAATCTACTACTGTGATATGACTACTACATACCATTATTACTATTCAAATACACTGCACTTAGTTCCTGGATTCTTTAGCTGTACAGATGTATATATGCATTTACCAGATGTGTACATGTCCACATACATGCAATTATCCAATGAGTCAATCACATGGCAGCACTTGGATAAATGGATAAAATAAGAAAATATATAATTCGACATGAAGATACCTATCAACAATTGCACGGTTGTCGATGCCAGAAGGTACTAGCATTTAAGAAACAGCTAATGAGATAAACTGATTAAACAAGAGGAATCAGGTCCGAATCCGAAAATAACACTGGATTCACATTGGCTCTACGTGGATAAGATTGGAGATCCCTGTTCAAAAGATTACACAAAAAAAAGCGTACAAAAAAATAAAAACATTCTGCGAGCAGCTGTATCTGTATTGGGTTTGTTGGAGAAATCTGTGGAGAATAGGCAGTCTGGGTTGAATGTGGTTCAAGCTGACAGGAAGTCTATAGCAACTCAAAAACAGTCTTTACAACAGTGGTCACCAAAAAAATCATCTCAGAAAGCACACAGACCCATACTGCAATACTCAAACCAGCACTGACATCCATACCACGGTCAAAGATCGCATTCTCTCCCCATTGCTATGTTTGACATGAATATCGACAGAAGCTTTTGGCCTGTAGCTGCATGATTTTATGCACTGTGCTGGTGCTACATGACAGGAGTATCGAATAAAGTCACAGTTAGTTCTAACAAAAATCTATTTAAATTTATGCAAGCTGATATTGCTCTCGTATCTATCAGTAATCAATGATAGCTGATATAATAAGAGAGTTTGGGAGTAGTATGAGGACCTGAAGCCCATTCAACGGCCAATTTTGTATTTTTTGGGGGGTTTTAAAATGAATAAAATAACATTCTCAGAAAAGCTCGATTATTTTACCTGTATGCAAAAGATAAAGTGATCCAGTGCTAAATGGCAAATCACAGCCACCTTGGTCACGCATGACTGGTCATATCCCAGGCTACCTATGCAAGTCCAGACCCTTGTAGTAGGTCACGACACACACTAAGTATAGTGGGGATTGCTCTGACATTAGGCAGGCCAGTAATTAATCAGAGAGTGAACGAACATGAGCCAACATGAACAGAGCAATTATACCAGCAGATAAAAGCTCATTACACAATCAATGAGCTGCTTTGTTTCAGAGACCCACTAAACCCTGTTATCCTTTGCTGGAAGCCCTCTCTTCCTCCCTCCTTTTTATTTACTCCACTTGTCTCTGTCCACGACGATGTCAGACAAACGATAAATAAATGAAATGGTGTAGTGAAAGGGAAAGAAAACAATGCGACGAGCAGGGAAAAACTAAATTCTTCCACAAACACTAACAGATCTGATCGAACAGTCCCCTTTGAAAGAAAAATGTTTTTGAGAAGATGTGATTGAACATCGATATTCTTTTTTTTCCCCATTTGCCAACTCTGGTTCTCACACATAAACACACTTTTACGCACACAAATGTTTCTTACTGTCCTTGTGAGGACCTTTCATTGACATCATCGTTAATGCAGTTAATTAAGGTTCTGTCTACACCCAACCATTTTGCTGCCTTCCTCAAGGTGAAAACAAAAGAATATTCCTATCCCTGTGGGGACATTTCCTCGATAACCAAATATAAAAACATGCCTACACAGTATGTA